>NC_058021.1:34157055-34465388 GCF_019176455.1 Solea senegalensis | reverse complement strand
GTGCTATTGTTGCTACTTAAACGCCAGATACAGGAAACTGGAGGAGCCGAGGAGACGATAAAGAGCTGAAGAGACAAGTTTACAGAGGTTTAAAGTTAAGACCAAGCATCAGAAGTTGAAGGTGACGTCACAGGAGGTCTTATTCTACTTTCTTGAAAATCATCAAGTCTCCTCTTCACTGAAATCAAGCCCCAATTTTTGACTCTTGGTTACTGAAGATTTTCTTTTAGTGCAAGCGTGAAAACGGTGCTGATTTGAACGCCCCCATGAATGTGAATGAGTGACTAAATGGTTAAATGGAGGAAATGTAACACCCAACAGGCATGAAATCTACTTCCCTCATGAAAGACTTAAGTTAAGGTAACGAGTCACGGCCTTTTTCTGAACCTTCCAGAGGAGGGCGGGCTCCGCGAGGAACCGTGAAAGCACCGTGTCCCTACTACGTCGCGCGGCATCAAGCAGATCCGGCAAACAGGCAGAAAACGACTGTATCCAATCTATTTCTACGCCGGATCTGAGCCTTTTGTGGCGCGGCCTGTCCTCCACACGTCTGCCACTTTCACAAAAAACAGACGTTAGCAACCTTCCTTAAGCTCTACGCGTTCAATTTGTTCTGCCAATTATGACGCCGCGCCCCGTCGCGGTGATGGAAGGTGTTGTGAATGCCACCCTCTCTCTTTTTGACCCGTCCTAACAAAGAAACAGAGCTCTCGCTCTCTCTGTCTCGCTCGCCATCCAGTCAAGCGTTTGCTGACAGATTGGCTGAGGCGCTAACCAGTCAGGTCTTCAAAGAGACAAAGACGGAGGGGAGGACAGCGGCGAAGAAGAATGACCTGCCAAATGAGAAAGAAGACATATTGAAAGGGACAGAGAGGCTGAGAGTGAAGAAAGAACCCGTATTGAACCGATAGAGAAGTACAACCTTTTGACCATCTGGCTCGGCGGCTGACAACAGCCTTCATCTGTATTTTTAGAGCCGCACAACACACACACAACACACACCAAATTACTCTGTCAGGAAGATTAAGGAGAGTCAAAGGGCCGTTGAATGGAGAGAGAGAGGGAGAGAGGGAGAGAGGGGAAAACCAGCAACTTTGTCCCGCTGGACGACGGAGAAAAGAAGAGTCAAAACTTTCTCGTTTGTAACCTTTTCTTCAAAATCTATGCACACGTGTTGTGAAAAAGAACTTTGAATGCTAAAGTTAAATATATATATATATATATATAGACGGCAAAGTATGTCAAAATGTAGACAATAGCAAAGTTGTTATTCAAATAAAGAATAAACATAATAAAGTAGAGTTTCCCAAACAATGGGTCGGGACTGAGAATGGGTCACATAATAATTTTTAGGGTCCCCAAACAATTTTATGGAATTTTTACATTGTTTTTATTTAAAATAAAAATAAAATGTGAACTTTTAATAATAATAATAATAATAATAATAATAATAATAAAGTTAAACATATAGGTAGTAAAATATGTAGAGGTTCCCAAACACTGAAGATGGTTCACGCGAGAGTTTTTTGGGGTCCCCAAACAATTTTGCAGATCCTTATATTTAGAAATCTATGCACACGTGTCGTGAATAACATGCATAACATTAAGTTTTAATGATAAATTAAGTTAAATATATAGGCGGCAAAATATTTCAAAATGTTTATAATAGCAAAGTTATTCTTCAACTAAAGAATAAAATAATAAACATTCAGTGTTCAAAAGGGTGTAGGTTAAAGGAGAGGTTCCCAAACACTGGCTCAGGACCAAAGATGGGTCACATCAAATTTTTTTGGGGTCCCCAAACAATTTAACAGAATTATTCCAACCTTTTGTTGAACAATCTATGCACACATGTTGTAAATAACATGCATAAAAATACTTTTTAATACATTTATTAAACAAATTGTTGAATATGGAGGCAGGAACATATAACAAAATAGTAAACATTGAACCACTGGGTCGAGATTTTTCTGTCTTTGCAGAATTTTCATGATTTCCTACATGATTTTATTTCTTCAGTGCAGCTGATACAAGGATTTATTTATACTTTAGACTTCAATTTATACTGAAAAACACATTTAACCTCAGCTTTCAATGGGTTTTGGACGAAGATGATACAAATCCACCTGTACTGCAGAGTCATTTGACCTGCGTGCGAGTGCTAATCCCACTGGTCAAAGCCAGTTAAACCGGGGATTTAAGAGGTTTTTGATCATTTTGAATGGGTTATAAGTCATAGATGAAGGAACTGCGTGTGAATACAAAATGGAAACCACGCACACTTTACTAAATAAATAAATAAACCCTGTTCAGGAACCCGGAAACACTTCTTGTTTTTGTGTATTATATTCTCATTTCTGCTCAAACACGGTCGACTACATTCACAATAATTTAATTTTTCCAGCTCCTCAGGACTTCTGAGAAAATGAACCTTTATTATTTTGCTGCATTAATTCCATGATTGCTCAGAATGAGACACATGCTATTTTTCTCACTCGGTGCTAAAGTCGGGGATCAGATCTGCGTGACCGCGGCTAATCTTTCCCTGCAGTTTTTTTTCTGATGTGTTTTGGCGCAATTTTTCAGACCCTTTTTATTTATTTTTTTTGCCAATTTGGGAAACTAATTGCTTTGAATGTGAGTGGGCAGGAAGTGGAACGTGCACAGAACTATTTAAAATGCATCAATCGTCCAGAGCAGAGAGATTTGTTGTTTTTTTAAACTTCCTTCTTCCTTTTGCGTTTTCTACTTCACTGGTCAAGCAAAACAAGGGCACACACACACACACACACACACACACATGCTGGTTTTGCATTCTTTCTGTGGACACTCAAAGACATAATTCATGTTAGTTACGTTCCTGTTAGTTACGTTCATGTGAGTTACGTTATGTTGATGTTCATGTGAGTTACGTTCATGTTCATGTTAGTTACGTTGATGTGAGTTACGTTAATGTTCATGTTAGTTACGTTCATGTCAGTTACATTCATATCAGTTACGTTCATGTTAGTTACGTTCATGTTCATATTAGTTACATTCATGTTAGTTATGTTAACGTGAGTTACGTTCACATGAGTTACATCAGTAGTCTCAGACATGCGGCCCAGGGGCCAATTGCAATCAGCAATATCAGTCAAGTCAACACTCACTGCAACCAGGATATAACCACGGTGTTCAACAACAACAGTGTCTGTCAAGTCCTCCTCTTGTTCAAAATCCAAAGGACACAAGGACAACTCAAATTTCCAACTCAATCACTTTTATTTTCCTTTTGGCTTTATCAGTTGATTGGTCTGGACGGTAAACTAGGTTGTAAACCTTGAAAGACAGAAACAAAAGTTGCAATTTTAATTAAACATTTTAATTAAACATTTTTTAATGCATTTTAAATAAATTTAAACATTAATTAAACATTTTAAATGGATTAAACACTTAAGCCTTTTACATAAAATAAAGAAACTTGAATTTCATCCATTTTCCACATTTTTTAATGAAGTTTTAACATTAACTATCCTTTTGTATCTTCACCGTTAATTTTCCAAACTCAAAAATGAAATACTGTTTTATCACAAATCTATTTAACTTAAATCAATGCAGCCAATGCTTCAGTGTGTTTTTTCAGGCAATCTACAAAGTAAAACAAACTTAAACATTTGAAGCAGCATTTCAAACACCATGAAAGTAAATAAAATGTTTCACCGACCATTGGCGTCTTCGGACTGAACCTATGAGTGAACTTGAGGTCTTCTCTCTGAAGTTTGTTTGACTGAATGGCTGAGTCCCTCAGTGTCTTCACAGGTGCTCCAAATAAGTGACAATGACTGATCAGGTGACAGGCAGTCAGTTTGCTGCTGCTGGTGAACTCTGGGAAGTGTAGTTTTCAGACCCATTCTGAGAGTCAGCTCAACAGTGTCAATGGTTAGTGGGAAGTTCGACGATAAGACTGACCGTGGGATTGCGGTAATGTCACAAAGACATGTTAAGACAATGTCATAACATGTGTCAAGAGTGAGTCATAGACGGATGTAATGGAGAGAATTTGGTCATTTTTCAAAATAAAACATTGTTTAGTCGCAAATATTCATGCAAGTTGTTTATCATTTCTGTGAACCAGGTACCAAAAGACTAGGTTTGACGACCGCTGGCTTATGGGTTCAGGCTCGTGACAGCTTCCAGTGGTGCTCGTAGAGAAGTTAGCCTGCGTGAGCAAACTTAGCCACTTGATTGAAACGTGGTGCCGAAGTGACATGTAGTGGAAAGAATATGAGCATCTTCAAGCTATACTGAGGGTCTCATCTGCATGGAGCAGTAGCTATAGTAAAGGAAGCAGAAGTAGTACCAGTTAAGCCAATGTTCTGAAGCAATATTCATGTTCTGACCTGTTATTAATAAAGATTGAGACGACTGGGAAGTTGTACTTTTTTCTTTTTTTGAGTACTTAATTCATGCGGCCCAGCCTCACCCAGACTCTAACTCATGCGGCCCCCAGGCAAATTGAGTTTGAGACCCCTGAGTTGCGTCCATGTGAGTTACGTTCATGTAAGTTACGTTCATGGTAGTTACATTCATGTGAGTTACGTTCATGTGAATTACGTTCATGTGAGTTACATTCATGGTAGTTACGTTCATGTGAGTTACGTTCATGTGAATTCCTGTGAGTTACGTTCATGTGAGTTAAGTTCATGTGAATTACGTTCATGTGAGTTACATTCATGGTAGTTACGTTCATGGTAGTTACGTTCATGTGAATTACGTTCATGTGAGTTACGTTCATGTTATATTCATGGTAGTTACGTTCATGTGACTTACGTTCATGTGAATTACGCTCATGTAAATCAGTCCAGGTCCAGTGTGTGAGAATTAGTGACATCTAGTGGTGGAACTGCAGATTGCTTAATCCTCCTTTTTCCCCAAGTAAAAAAACACAGCTGTGGTGTTTTCAAACTGAAATAGAGTGAGCAGCTTTTTTTAAATGTCTGTAATGTGAGGATTTTTAAACAAAAACTGGTCTGGACACAGATTATTTCTGATTTATATTCAGTCGGGAACAAAGAACTCTAACTCTATGGATGTGGTTGTGGCCTCATTCCTCCTGGTTTTCAACCCCCCTCACCATTATTTCACCCCGTCCTGTTAATCTACCTCCTCCTCCTTCTCCTTTCTTTTCCCTGTCGGCTGCTCCTTCCCATGCTGGAGTTTGTAGATTGCTGGATTACACTGGAGCTCAGGAGGAGGAGGAGGCTGTGCCACTGATTGTAAAGACATGGACAATTGGTCCTTTAGTGTGATTGTGTCAGCAGCACCAGTAGCAGCAGCAGCAGGAGTGAGAGTGTGCAGACAAACTGTGACAGAGCACAGGCAGCAGCACCAGGACACACGTTTATATACATATGTGTGTTTATATATATATATATATATATATATATATATATATATATATATGTTTATACAGCAGTGAACAGTTGAAGAGAAACTTTTTACAAAGAGGACAGAGAGCGAGTGTGGACTGAAGGTGACTTCAGGGAGAGTTGACGCTCTGCAGGCTAAACAACTTTTACAAGGAGGATTTAGGCGAAGACGGACGGAGGCAGAAGAGACACAGAGTTGAGAAGGAATAAGGTAATTCACATCTTTAAATATTTACTTTTAAAAGTGGCAACAGGGGGAAAGTGAGGTGGCTTTTTTGGGGGGCGGGGGGATTTGTCATGAAAGACATGATTGAAATGTTATATTTTCACTCACTCACTCACAGACCTCATATTTAGCTCTAATATTCATATTTCATAAGACACCTGCTGACTTTAAAACCTGCCAAACAAACTGTGTTCAACAGATGTTTTTAGCATAAACATAACAATAATAAACTTATTTTTCAGTCAAAACGCGAATGAAATGACAACATTTATGTCAAATTATCAACAACTCTGGTTTGTAGTATTTTTTCCAAATGAACAGATGTATGTTGAGGAATTTGATGAACTCTAAGTTAAAAAAAAGAAAAATGCTGAGCCTTTCATGACAGAAAAACATAAAATAAAGCAGAAAAAGACATTTAAAGATAAAATAAGACATTTTTTAGGACAGAAAAGGACAACGTAAGACAAAAGAAGACATATTAAGATATAAAAAGATGACTCCAGACAAAATAAGACATTGTTTTTGGATAATTGATGTCTTACATTATGACTGAATGAATTACAGTTGTTACAGGAATTTGATGAAACAAAGTTAGAAAAACTCAGATAATTTCAAAGAAATCACATCGATAATAATCTGTGTGATTCATTAATCCATGAGTGAAAATGTCCCTCGTTCATTGTGTGGATGTTGAAAAGTAGGTCACAGTGAAGCTCGCAGTTCTTTTTACGAGCTCAGAGTGAGGACTGTGATTCTCTGCAGGTCTCTGTGGTGCTTTGTCAGAGTTCAGACTTCGTGTTTCTGGAGAGCATGAAGTGGCTATGTCCTCTCGTGTCCTCTCGTGTCCTCTCGTGTCCTCTCGTGTCCTCTCGTGTCCTGTCTCACTGAGACGACTCTCTGAAACCTGATCGCAGCTTTCGTCAGGTCTCATGGCTCGATGAGTGAAAGTGAGTTTGTTAAAAGAGGGGGCGGAGTCTCGTGCCGCGGCCACGTGGTGATGGGGAAAAAAAAACGACAGTTTTCTCCTTCAGAGGCGGAAAAGAAAAGAGATTATGAGCCCGGAGTTTTAATTTGAAACGATTGTACTTTTCTGCGGCTGACGTTGATGAGGGGTGACATCGTCTCCCTGCACCAGCGACCGAGATGAATGAAGTGTATGTGATTTCATTTGTCCTTAAATGACGAGGACAGGAGAGGACGCAGGGATTTTAGTTTAATTTAAAAAAGTTAACAAGTAACAAATCAAGTTTATTTTCATTTAAAAGCAAGAAGTGAGTCAATAAAGGATGGGACAGAATGAGACGAGAAAGAAGACAACACGAGACAGAATAAGATATTTCAAGAAGAGGGAGGACATTTTAGGACAAAGACAATGAAGACAAAAGTAGACATTTCAAGACGTTTGAATCCAAAATATTACAATTTTAAGATCCATTAAAGACAACATAAGACATTTTGAGACATTTTAAGACAAAACGAGATAGAATCAGCATCAACAAGAGTAAATCTACAGCATAAGGACATTTTAAGACAAAACAATAAGACATTTTAACACAGATGCAGACAGATCAAGACAGAAACACATTTTAAGATGAAAGAAGACAACAGAAGACAGAATAAGAACAGAGGTGATTTTCGACGAAAACATGGACAGAAAACACCCCAGAATAGGACATTGTGAGACAAAATAAGACACAATAAGATATTTCAAGAACAGACAAGACCGATAAAGAGAAGGAAGAAGACATTTAAAGATAAAATTAGCACAACAGAAGACATTTAAAGACACCAAAGGACATTATAAGACAGAAGGAGACATTGCAACACAGAAGAAGACAACTCAAGTCGAGACATATGACAGAAGACGAAATAAGATTTTCTTTTATCACAGATGACGACATTCTAAGATAAAAGAGGACATTCAGAGACAGCAGAAGACTTTCTATCTGATAAAAAGAGAAAAATCTTCAAATCTGTGTGAGAGAAAATCACAGGGTTGAAGAGACTTCAGAGACTCAGCTGGGACACAAAACAGTGAAGGGACACAAACAGTGAAGGGACACAAACAGTGAAGGGACACCACAGTAATTAAAAACACCTCACAGAGGCTAAACGAGCCGCGGGGACGGGGATGCTGCACGGCGGCAGCGGGACACCGAGGGCGGCTCGCTCGCAATTAGATAGCAGGTTCAAAGTCAGCGTCTCCATCCTGAGGGACAGCGGGGTTACAAAGACCAGACACACACACACACTCTACATCACACACTTGTTTGTGTTTGTGTGTGAACATGATGCACAGCATGTGTGTGTGTGTGTGTGTGTGTGTCCACCTCCCTGAGTCTGACTCTGTCTTTGATGGCTGCCATCACTCGCTGAGGACACTGGGAGTTTGCTGCAGGCGCACATACACAGACACACACACACACACACACACACACACACACACAGCAGTAAACCTTTGTGAAGCAGCACAGTCTGAGTTGTGTGTCATCATTTGCATGCAGACATGTGAAGACGTTTGTGTCGTGAAACGTCCTGACAACAGTTGCACGACAACGGAAGGTCATTGAACACCATTTCCAACACTGTCCGTTGGGATTATAGTGTTTTAGTATGAGATTATAATGTAAGAATTGGGGTTATAGTATTGTAGTATAAGATTATGATGTTATAGTATGAGATTATATTGTAACAATTGATGATTATAGTGTTATAGTATGGGGTTATAATGTAACCATTGGGATTTTGGTGTGGTTTACAAACTTGTGTTTCCAGTCAGACAAAGACCCTCAAAGACAACATGAGAGGTTAGAAGACAAAGATAAATCTTTTTTTAAGAGCCCGTCAGACAGTGAGATGATGCTTAAAGTTGCATATTGGACTATTAAAGCCTCATTTTTAATTGATGAATGTGGCTCATTTGAGCCAAAGCTAGTAAAAAAAAACCTGCATTTTTAAATGATTTCCTTTTTCACACTTGACTTCCTGAAAGTTATTTTCTCACACTGAAGCGTCCTCACAGTCGTCCTGAGCCTTCAGTGTGGCCGCGTTCCCGCCATCTTCACCGTACACAATCAATTGTGGTTAACAAATTGGCCGTGACATTTTTTTTCCCTCTGCCGGGGAGGGAGGAGACGCTGCTTCACGGCTCCACCCCCGTTTGTCCACGGTGTGGGAGGCCGTCGCTTTAAGAGCTGGGACTGAGTGGAGACATGACCACTGTGAAATCAACACCTTAATAATGCTCCACATAGCATGTAAGCACACGGACGTACCACACACACACACACACACCCTGAGCCCAACTCTGACCTCACTCTGAGTGAGTGTGAGCCGAACTAATGCTTATTTTTATCGTTTATCAATCAATCAACTGTTAAAACTTGGGGAAATGTTTCCATTCCTGATTATTTTTTTGTAAAAACAAAAGGGAAATCTCGTTTTTCTGACCAAAATATTAAGTTTCATATCACATCAGCAACAGTGTTGACATTTAAAGAAGATAAAATATTTTTGTGAACACTATGAAATTTTGTTTTTGGTCAAGCAATTTTGTTACTTTAGAGTATGTCGTGTTTAAAGTAAGTTACTTTAAGCTCTTTACAAAGTTTTTGCAACATTTTTGGTAAAAAAAATGTACATGACATGTTTTGCAATTTTTTTACCAACTTTATCCTTTTTTTACACTTTTAGTGTATTTTTGTAAGAAAAGATATTTTCACATCATTCTAAAATTTTGAAAAATCTTTTTACACAAAATCTTTTTGCAACTTACAAAACTTTGTAACCCTTTTTGCACGTCAAGTAAATGTTTTATCAACTTATAACAAATCCTGTGACATTTTTGGTAGCATATATTTTTCTGTGTAACCCACAAAAAGATTTGTTACCATTTTGTGAAACACTTGGTGACAGAATTTTCAGTCAAACAGTAATCTTTGTAAATTCACTTTTTTTCTCGAACATTTTATTTTATTTTATTTTTTTACAATAAAAATGGTAATGTCATTTTTTGGAACTCTTTTGGTCACTTTTTTGCACTCAAGAAAATGTTTTTTACAATGATCGCAATAATATTGTGTATTGAAACTTATTATATTGGAAAATTATATTTCAAAGTCTTCTGAAATACACGTCACTTTTTACCTTCTCTGTGACTAAAGTCTGTCAACTCATTAATCTGAACAGGCGGAGTTAATCTGATCATACATATTCTGACTCGTCCTCACAGCGGTTTGTTTATTTCTAGGTTGGAACATGGTGGTCGGCCATTTTGTGCCAGCAGCTGCTCTGTCTCCTCTGCTGTCACTCACGTCTTTAAACAACTTTAAAAAACAACAAATCAAATTGTGTTATTTTCTTTTCAGTCTAGTGGGAAAACACGTCCTCCACCCTTCCTCATCCCTTCATCCCTTCGTCATGCAGCTGCTTCGCTCAGCCCCCCCCTTTTTTTATTTTTTAAACAAGCGGAAAAATGCCTTAACATTATCCGTAGGAAACATGCGTGAGATCTCTGACATGTCACCTCATTAGCTGCGACAAAATGGAGCAAAATGCTTGGGGGGCACAGGCCGTGACCCCTGCGAGGGGGCGGAGACGAGAGTGGCAAGCTAATTTCACTTCATAATGCCGTGAATGGAGAGAAAAGAGCGGCGCAGAGAGGTCAAGTGTCAAACGACCCCTGCGGGCTCCCCGGGTCTCTGCTGCGGGAATGCAACACACACACACTTGGGCCCGCCTCCTGTGGACAATAGAGGCACGCCCCCCACCCTTCACTGCCTTTTGTGCCTCTTCAACAATGATGAACTCAGTCTCTCTCTCTCTTACAAACATAATGGAGTCAAACGGTCTGTGTTTTTTTGTCCACATCCTCCTGTGGACGTCGTCTTCTGCTGAAACTAAAACCTTTATTTCACTCTTTTTGTCTCTTTTCTTCTCTTTTTTTACTGGTTAAATTGGGGGCGAGCGAGCAGATGCAGTCTGGTTTTAACACCGCGTCTCAGAGGATGCGTCCTCGTCCACGCTGGACAATGTCCTGCATTTCTCTGAGACAGACACGTTAACTGTAGGTGTTAAAGCTCTAGTATGTAAGTTAAAAAAAACAAAAAACAAAAAACAAAACAAACGCTAGCTCTGTTTTTTTTACCTCACGCAGACTTTAGCGCCCCCCTCAGGTGAGTCTGCAGTACCTTCTGAAACATCCATAGAACAACAATATCACACTGTTTTACACTTGTTTCACAGAACTGGGGTGAGTTCCTTAACCTAAAGTTATCTTTCAACATGTTTCAGAGAACCAGGGTTCGATCCTTAACTTAACTTAACTCTCGACCATTATGGAGTTCGAACCTTCTTAAGTTCTCTTTCAACATGTTTCAGAGAACCAGGGTTCGATCCTTAACCTAATATTCTCTTTCAACATGTTTCAGAGAACCAGGGTTAGTTCCTTAACCTATAGTTCTCTTTCAGCATTTGTTTCAGGGAACCAGGTTTATATCCTTAACGTAGGATTCAGAGAACCTAAAGCTCTGTCCTCTGCATGTCTTCCACCTCACTAATGTGTTCAGAGAACAGTGTTTTTGGCTCTTGAACCTAAAGAAGAAGGACTCAGACAAGGATTCAGGCAATCACCAGCACCATCAGGACCTTCACAGCCTCAGAGACTGAGGGGGAAAAACATGCACCTGTAATGAGCTCAGTCTCAGTGCTGAGGGGAAACTTGTAGAACAGGGCGTGAGTCAAAGTGAGCAGCAGTGTTAACAGAAACACAACAATCATCAGAACATCTCAGCCCCAGAGCCTTTTACAGGAAGCGAGAAGGGAATCAGTCACTTCGCTGTGAAACACCTGATCGTGTCGAGGTGGAGCAAAGTGCTTACACTTTTCCTCCAGGCTCGAGAAAACAAAGTAACTTCAGGTTTTCATTAAAAAGTTTTCAGCAAGTTTCTGGAATTTTGGCAACAAACAAAATGTCGTGTTGTTCTTTGACGTCAGGAAATGAGTTTATCTCCTAAAGCTGAAGCAGCACGTCCAGATTACTATGATTTATTTTTAAAATAAGTTGCATTTGCCTTTTAGGTTCCTTCCGAATAGGAAGTGAAAATATACTGATTAACCACCAGGGGCCAATTTAGGGAGTCTAACTTAAAACTAATGTTAGTAAGCATTGTCCTGAACAGTAAATGGTCTCAATCATTAGTTTCACCTCTTTTACAAAGGAACATCATGTCAGTTTTGTAAATTTTGACCCCATTTAAAGAAAAATAGATGATAAAACTAGGACTGCACGCAGCCATTACAGGGCCCTCGCGTCCCTGCAGCAGTTCCCTGACCTCACTTTTGAATCCGCAAAACTTTCAACAGCTTTTCGCCTTTGATGTGTATAACTCAGGGGTGTCAAACTCATTTTTGTTCAGGGGCCACATACAGCACAATTTGATCTCAAGGGGGCCGGACCAGTAAAAATAGTAAAATAATAGCATAATAACCTATGAACAACAAGAACCCCTTTGTTTTTTCTCCTTTGTTTTACATTTACTGAAGGATAATTTTACAAAACATGACATTTCTTGAGAAATATAAGTGCAATTTCAACAATATCATGCCTAAATTTACTATTTACACAGCACACTGGATCTATAATGGCACAAACATTTAGTCACGGGTATCTGGAGCATCTGACATTACGTTTAGATTAGTGTGAAATTTTAACAAATTCATCCTGTGGGCCGATTGGACCCTCTGGCGGGCCGGTTCTGACCCCCCGGCCGTATGTTTGACACCCCTGGTATAATTCATTTACGTAGAGTGCAAATCGCCAGAATTCCAAATGGCTGACTTCCTGTTGAGTTGAGGCCACAGTTGAGGCGATTTTTTTGTTCGTCTTGGTCTATGACATCTTCCCACCAAGTTTGGGGTAATTTGGTGGAACTCAATTTTGACCTGTAGAGCCCTTGAGCAACGCACGGGTCCAGGAACTGGACCATAAAGCCATGGATAGAATAATAATCTGAAGGATTACAGTAGGCTCCTGAAAACCGTGGCTCAGGCCCTAATAACAAAATTTCATCTTTCAAGTTCTCACCACGGCACCGGCCAAAGCGTAAATCACGAGACATCGGAAAAATTGGGAATTTGGATTCTTATGGATGACGTCGTGACTTGTTAGAGAACCATGTGAATGGGTGAGAATGATGAGTGTGCAGATTCCCATTCATCCAACATCAAGTGGACTCAGGGGGTTTCACTCGTCATCCAAGAGGTTTCTTCAGACCTTTGGGACCATGTGTGATAGAAGAAGTGGTAAAACCATCATAAAAAGCACAAAAGCATAATAAGAGTCCATGAAAACTGTTTTATGTTCAGGAACTTTGAAGAGCAGTAGATTAAAAGTCACTCCATTTTTCCAAGTCACGTAAAATGTCTACGAGACGTGGAAGAACAATTTGTTTAGCGCCGAGATGTAAAAATAATCTGTAACTTTTGTAAAGAACTATCAGACAAACCGCTGCTTCTGTAACTTTCCACCGTCTCATGAATCAGTGGCTTTTTGGATAACTTTGTGTGTGTGACAAGAAAATAAAGAATCAATCACACGTAAATACAGACTGTTTACCATTTACTGTCAGCTGTGAACAAAAAAGCACACGCTCGAGCGGTTATCAGACGTGTGCTGGAGTCCACACAGTCTCTGGAGATCGTCTAAATATATATATAAAAGGAGAAAGTGGATAATGTGAGGTTTTGTGACAATGCTGCAGGAGAAAACCTGAGGATAATTCACAGTAAACGAGTCCCGTTGTGATCACGTCTGACTCAGACGGTCTCCTGCTGCTGTTGTTGTTTGTGGAAGGCAAACTTTTCGGAAAACGTCCAGACTCATTTCTCCTGAAATTATCCACAGATTATGTCAGGAAGCAACTTTCGTGTTTCGCCCTCGTTTGATTTTTCACCCTCGTAATGAAGCAAACAACTGAAAATGGGAGCAGAAAACAAACGCGTAGGCGTATGAATGAGGCTTTAATCTTTATTTGTAATATCTGCTGTTGAATCATGTTCACGGAGGAATCCGAAAAGAAGTCAAAAAAAAGTTTTTATTTCTGGGTTTGACGTGTGGAGAAATGAAAATTCTTATGAAAGCAGGTGAACAGACTTCACCTCGCTGGCCTCGTCTTCTTCTCCCGTCATATTTCATCCTCTCGTCTTCCATGTGACCTTATCGACAGCTTCGCTCACCTGTGAGGAGATGCAGCTCATTACAGCTCAGCGAAAACCCAGTAGCCGAGCATCTGTGCAGGTCTCCTGCAGTGCGAGACAAGACGGCGTGATGGTGTCCAAATGGACAGAAAACTGAGACTCGTCTCTTCTTTTTTCTTTTTCTTCTAGGACATCAGCCAGAGGAAGAAGGAGAAAAAGAAAACTGCTCTCTTTCCAGAAAAACTACTCAGAGCTTCACAATGAGGGACCAATTGCATCTTGGAGTGGTCGCCAGGACTTTGCTCCCACTGGTTCTGTGCACGTTGACCCTCCTGCCTCACAGCATTCTGGGTAATCCCAGCGAGCGGGACAACGTGGGCAGCACCGCTCTGCTCCAGAGGGTGAAACGAGGCTGGGTTTGGAACCAGTTCTTCGTCCTGGAGGAGTACACCGGACTGGAACCGCTGTATATCGGAAAGGTCAGTGATGCTGTAAAACATGAACGTGTATTTATGAGGTTTTGTGTTGTTGTGACAATTACAATCAAAGTTGTTTTCAGTGTAACTGAATCATTAGAATCAGTTGATTTAAAAGATTTGTTCACAGAATCTTGAACTTGTTGTGATTCGGCTCACGATTGCCCGGCTTTCAGCAGTGAGATTTTAGACATTTCCTTTGCTAAAAGTTGGATTAACGCACATTTTACGCACAAGTGTTTTCAACTAATCCACAGTTCGGTAATTGTTCGGGTTTGATTCTTGTGGCGGATGTCGGTTCAGCTCGCTTGCAACCGAGACTCGAAGATGTGCAGAAATTAGCCTAGACAGGTTGTGGTGAAAGGGGAAAAATGGGGGACAGAGGAGAGAAAGAGCGACCGGGAACAGATATACATGTATTACAATTATATTATGATTTTCTAATGTTTGAATAAAGCAGTGAATAGAAGTTGTAGACTTTAGTTGGTGAGTTTTTAATTCACTTTTGTTAAATGGCTACAATTTCCCCAGTATTCATTGTATTTATTCAATTTGGGAATCCACGCCTGAACTGTCTTGTGGAGAATCGTGACCTGATTGTAAATAAATAAGTATGTGCACTGACACCTGCTGTTCAGTTTATGTCTCAGGTTATTTTCCCGGGAACAGTGACAGTGACTTAAAATAACCCTGAACAATCCCTATAATGAGGCTACAGGTTAGTGTTCCAAATTCATAAGATAAAATATTCCTTTCTTTTTAAGGAAACATGCCATATAGATAACAAGCAACCTAAAAGAAAACGGTCTTAGCCCATTGTTCCACAATATAAAGTATCTTCCCTGATTTGTATCATAGCCCATATAATGATTTTGTTCTTCTAATAATCGTATATATTATGAAGAAATGTAGAGCGCACAGTTCTTTTTGAAAGACTATTCCTCTCGCTGCACCTGGTGCCTCCGTTTCAAAGAGCTTTGAATTCAAAGGAGGAAAATCCCACATGGGCAGATTGAGGCAAACTTCAACCAGAGCAAAAATAAAAAAGAAACCTAGCTGAATCCCAGGACACACTTCTGTACGCTTGTCCTCTTTGAACCAGCGCCAGGCAGCAGTGATGGAGTTAATTGACTCGAACCGACGGTTGGCTCCGCTCCACAGAAGTGGACGCCGTGTCTGCACCACAGCTGACGCACTCTGAAAGGAGCAGACGACTGATGCTCACCAAAGAGGCGCTTTGTGCGATGAGTTGCTAAAGTGAATTGAACAGTTGATCAATAGTCGGGAGGCCAGTCATCACCGGCGGAGAGACGGCAATCTTGAAAATTGTCAGAACTAGTGCTTGTTTGCTGGCGGGACCTGTCATTCTCCTCGGGTTGCATGAGTCCAAGAGAACCACTGCCGGGTCATATAAAAAAAGACCAGTTCAAAGTGAATTTCATACACGACAATGTAGAAGTTCATGTTAGATTTTTCAAAAACCTGCTATTTTTCCCCCCGTCTTTCATACTGGCCTCAACAATTTGTAGAATCATCCATCTGCTGTAGCTACGCTGGGCCGTTTCTATGGAGACGTGTGATATAAAATGTTAAAACTGATTTGTTTAGCTTAGCATTTACTACTTGTTACCATTGATCCTCCAACTCTGACACTACAGTCAATTAAAGTTAAGTTTGTCCTACATCAGACGTTACCTGATAAATATGGGCCACTCGTTCATCATTTATAGTCAATTTGATTCTGAATGGGACCGTAATGTCCAAAATGGATGTCACGCTGCGTCTAAGAAGACCCGACATTAGCGATGGAACTCAAACTCCTCAGAAAAATGTTTACTTCAGAGTCTGTTCTGCACATTCAACAAAACTTTGTTTTACAGTGGAAATAAATGACATTTTATGTTGTTTTGATGATTAAAACAACAGTGAGGATGCTTGAAAATGAAATTGTAGTGTTAGCATTAGCTGTAACTAACCACTAACTTAAGCATTTAGCACTGCTACTATAGAAAATTTACTTTCTCATTCTAAATTAACTCATCATTTTCAACAATTAAAACTGAGCCGTCGAACGTTTGCTAATGTAACTCTAACTAACGGCTAGCTAACACACAATGTCATGCTAACTCTGGAAGATTTGAAAAGAATATTTTACTCATGACTTTGACGTTGACGGAGCAAACACAACTTGGCAGTCGAATCCATTTATGCTTCTTAAATTTCCGTAGTCATAATTGGATTTAGCATTAGCGTCTAGCAAGATACTTATCAAACATAGTCGCTCATAACTTTAATTATATTCGGTGCCAATCAACAGCTGAACAGAGTTAGATGCTATAATTGACCTAATAACAAAAGCTCCCCCCGATTTTTAGAACTTTTAAAACCTGATTGCAGAGCCCTGATTGAATTTGCCACTCCTCCTTGTCAGCTCATCCGTTGAAACGTCCTCCTGGGAATGATGCAAACCTGCCTAATTAGTGCCCTGGAATCTGGATTCTCTCTTTTTTTCCACCACCACAGCTCAGGAATATCAAGGAATATGTTAGGTTCACGTGGTCCAACTAGAAAGTGGGAGAAAGTAACAAGTCCTGAGGTAGAGTACAGAGTCTCTGTGTATCTGCTTTAAGAAATACTGTATTCACAACCATTCCGCCCATTCTTCTTTGCTATTTAGCATCTCTTCGCTGATTCTTTTCAAGCCGCACGTCCTAATTTTTCTTACGCTGAATGAAATAAGTGATTCTGACAGGCTGGGCTTCTACCCAGAGAGCCACTCAAGGCAGAGAGGCATTGTAGAAAATGACAAAGCAGGAGAAAGATGTAATGTATCCTCCACCCTCGGGGGTTTTTACCATCAGCTCAGCCTGCACTGGCTCGCCTCTGTAGAGTAACTTAGTATTCAGAGCCGCGAGGATGTCGGAGTATTTGGGCTCCAGGCCGGGGCTGAGATGGAGCAGGTAATTGATAGCCCGAGTGTCAAACTCCCTCCTTTCATAGGCTCCAGTGGAAAAGGAGGGATCAGCGCAGGAGGAGGTAGACGAGGCGGAGGGAAACGCCACGGTCTGAGATATATCACTGCGAGACATGGGGCTGAAGCCCACAATGGGATGTTGATTAAAAAATCTATTCTGGGCCGAGCGCAGGAAAAGTGCAGGTGGGCACGTTGTCCAGAGTGATACAGGCAAAGCTGCTTTGTCTGCAGGTTTGGGAATGACAGCTATTGTGATGATTGCTGCCCAAACTCCAACTAGCACCAGAATAACAACGACTGCTCCTGCTGCAAACTTTTAGCACTTTTAAAAACCTCCTGTTTAATGTAGGCCACAGTCACGCTCTACCACCGTTTAATCTGGAAAATGGCATTTTCAGATGAAAATAAACGGCATACAGAGGAAAGTTTCAGCTCCGTATCAGAATGAATCCACATGTTGGTGAGAAGTGTGGAAAACTTTGCTTCTCCTGTGTATGTTTTTCTTCTTAGGGTTAGTCATCTTTTCAAAACCTAATCAAATTTTTTTTGTGAAGTTAACAAGTTTTTGTTATATTACGACATTTTGAAACACTAATTTGTTGGTGACAGTCATTTTTCGTAAAGTTAGCAAAGTTAGCAACATGTTTTTTTTAATATTACGACATTTTGAGACACCAATTCGGTGATGAAAGTCATTTATCATTAAGTTAGAACATGTTTTTGTTATTACGACATTTTGACACCCTATTTTGTTGATTAAAGTCATTTTCTGTAAAGTTAGCAACATGTTTTTGTAATTTGACGACATTTTGAGACACCATTTTGGTGATGAAAGTTGTTTTGCGTAAAGTTAGCAATATTTTTATTTACCAACCAAAAACCGGTCCCGAGTGACTTGGTGTATTGGTGTATTTCTGAGGCAGTGTTACAGTGCCACCTACAGGCCTGCCTTATATACTACGGTGTTAAGAGTCACTTTAGGGTGTTTCATTTGTAAAAAGACAGTTCTTGAAATGATGCCTTGATCAGGGAAAACGATCATATAGATTGTATGAAGTTATGTTTCCGTGCCGGTAAAATGCCTAAAATGTAGCCACGATGTTTTCACACTAAAAAGGTTTTCACACTTCAACCTCAGAGCAGAATGCACAGCATGTGTTCTTAGGATGGAAGTGGCCTCAGTGACCCCGCTGTGACAAAAAGTAATTTTAAAAATGTGCGCTGCACCAAGTCCTCGGCTGTTGATTATACAAGACAGACATCAGTGGTGGCCTTTAATTCCGCGCCTTCACCGCGGTCGCAGTAAGTGCTCATCATACCTTTTAACTACAAAGTGAGACATGATTGCACATCAACAGGCTGCCATTTGTACTTAGAGGCCACAAAAGGCCTCTGATTGCACCGCAGGGCCCGAGGCAACAAACTGGAGACTGGAGGCTATGATTAGATATGTACTTACAGCCGCGGTATTAAAAGGTATGCTGACAAGCTAACAGCACCCCCCAGAGGTCCAGAGCCATTTTACACCACATGCTACACTTAGGAGGGAATATATATGTAGAGTCATGAACCATATGGACTGATGGAAACACACTAAACTTCATTTCTGTGCTTCAATCTGAAGTATGTATCTAATATTTAGCATTAGCTGGTTTATAGCATACTGAACGAGTACAACGAGTTTCCGGCTTTATCCCGGAAAAGTCCATTGATTTTCTGAGACTGATAGACTGTGAGCTAATTAAACATATTCTGTCCTAATGCTTTAGATCACACCATATGTTTTCTAAAGATTTCTGTTGTAGCATCAAATGTTGAATACTCTGTTTGGATGCAATGTTTTTTTGGACTGAATCCACTCTTTGTTTTTGAGCATATGGGAAGGATTTTCCCTTTCCCAAACATGTACAGATTAGATAAACTGACTAAAACTTCTCCACAGCTCCACTCAGACATGGACAAAGGCGACGGCTCCATTAAGTACATCCTGAGTGGCGAGGGCGCCGGCACCACCTTCACCATCGACGACAGCACAGGAGACATTCACGCCATCCAGCGGCTGGATCGCGAGGTTAAATCCCAGTACGCTCTTCGCGCTCAGGCCCGTAACCGTCTGACGGACAGACCTCTGGAGCCCGAGTCCGAATTCATCGTGAAGATCCAGGACATTAACGACAACGAGCCCAAGTTCCTTGATGGACCCTATGTGGCGAGCGTACCCGAAATGTCCAACATAGGTAGATGAACGGATAAACCGTTTGTGACACTTTGAAACACTGTTTTGGTGATAAAAATATTTTTGTAAAAATTCATTAAAAATTACAAGTATTTTTGTAAACAAATCTTTACACTTGTGGTTATATCGCCACCTGTTGACTTGCTTCTGACGTGACAATTGATAGTGGAAGTTTGCATCCATGGTAAACAATAGCAAAACTGCACAAAAAGCTCTTGTTTTCCTTGATTGTCTCCATCTGCCTCATTCACAGACACACTTTTTGTGGTTTCCTTTAAAGTAAATAAGTATCATTAATTCCTGGAGCAGCTCCAGCCACAGATGGAAAACTCAACCCAGAATTAGTTCCTTCATTAATATGTTAATAGACGCAGACGATCGCCAGTTTCCCTTCTCGCTCCAAATCTAATTTTCAAATGTTCCCAGGAACATCTGTGATCCAGCTGACCGCTACAGATGCAGACGATCCCACGTACGGCAACAGCGCCCGTGTGGTCTACAGCAT
Source organism: Solea senegalensis (assembly GCF_019176455.1). Taxonomy (NCBI): domain Eukaryota; kingdom Metazoa; phylum Chordata; class Actinopteri; order Pleuronectiformes; family Soleidae; genus Solea; species Solea senegalensis. The sequence goes on along the minus strand of NC_058021.1, from coordinate 34,445,364 downwards.
CCTGGAGGGTCAGCCATACTTTTCAGTGGATGCCAAGACTGGTAGGATGACACACACACACTTTGAAAAACTCAAAACTTAAACCAGGGAAACCAACATCCTGGTCCATGACACATTGAGTAGAGGTCTGATGATGTTTTTCTCTAATCAAATCTTTCCAGGTCATCTTTTCACACTATTGATTGCAAGTGAGCATTGTGTGTCCAGACATCTCAACAAAACCCTTAAATCCTTAATTACCAATTAAGTCAAATTGGACACGTAACCCATTTTGACTTTTGACTGCAATAAAAATAACTTAAATTTTAGCCACTTTTTGCTATACAAAGAGAAAATTGGACAAATTTCTGGAAAACTGGTTTAAATCCCATTTGAAACCCACCTTAAAATATGGTTTGAATCAGATTTGAGAAAATCTAATGTTTTCCTGCTGTCCAGGCATTGTTAAAAAACAATCTAGTTCAAATGTGGATATGTCAATATTTTATGTTTTTCTGGCATTCTCAATAAGACCTTCAACCAAGACCCATTTTGACATTTGACTGCAGTAAAAATAACCTAAATGTCATTATATCAGCTTTTTCTTTCTTGAAAGAAAAACTCGAACAAATGTATAAAAATCTGGGTCGAATCTTGTGTGATAACACCTCCAATTGTAGTTTGAATCAGATTTTAGATTACGTTAGTTCTCCATCTTGTCTAATACTGCGTCACAATCTGACTTTGTCCACACTTGAACCCTTGTGAACACCAGCCCAATGTGGGAATCTCAGCATGGCTCCTGTTGTTGCTATGAAACGGCCGAACACTTGTCTGAGGCACAGCACTCGTTTGTTGCAACTCACAGTATCTCAAACTCCTGGAACTCAACAACAACAACAACAAAGACAACAGCAACAACAAAATGGCCCAACATGTGACGTCGCTGCTGAAAATGGAAAAGACAGGCAGTTTTAGTTCATTTCCTGTTGATCAAATACAATTTAACTTTAATGATTTCACAAACAAAGCTAATGTGACTCACGGTTTCACATTAAAATTACATGCAGCGCAGCTGACTTTCATTTAGTTTCACATTAACTGAACCTCCGTTTGTTCTGAGATGTTTAATCTCCCACAGTGAACATCACATTTTCTAAACTGACTTTTTTCTTTTTCATTAATTACACTTACAAAGTTACATATCAGTGCATGGAGTAACAAGGACAGGGAGTAGTTAGTTTAGCATTGTCTGAAAACAACGCTAGCTTGACTTTTGTTTTGTTTATTAAGATAACAGCATGTCTTCATTCATTCTGGCGTCCAGTCTTTAGGCTAAGCTAAGCTAACAAAATGCTACTGCATTATGAGAATAAGTTTAAGTATGTTGACATTTAGCTTGGAACACCTTTGGATTTGGTATGTTTTCCTAGCTTAGCATTAGCCCCCAAGGGCAGAGGGTAGTTAGGTTCACATTATCTGGAAATAAAGCTGGCCTGACTATTTCCAAAGAAGCCTTTCACACTTGTTTTTATGCTAAACTAAGCTAATTCCTCCTGAGTGCAGTGTACACTCTTTTAGTTCTTAATTTATATCACAGTCACACAACTAGCTTTGCAGAAAAAGCAAATCTTACATCTAAACATGTTCTTTCAAAGGTAATTTAATGAAATAAAAGCATGCAGCTTGTAATAGTCTGAGTCTGCTTTTCTTTATTTATAATAATGGCAAATATTCAGCGTTCCAGCAAAAGAAATCAATTTCAATAGCCACATGGCAACAGTTTGGGGTTTGGTGGCTTTGCGTTTTTCAACACGGCAGCTGCATAAAAAACGTCTTTTCAAAGAAAATGGTTCGTCATTGTCTGGAAGCAGAGCTCAATCCTGCGTTTCCTCTGGGAAGAGCTGCAAACACTGTGAGCCAGAGTCACATCATTAAGGTTTTGTGGCTGAACGCAAACAAATCCTCTGCAGCTCAGTTCAGTAAATGGTGGAAATCGTCAGAGTAGAATAGTGGACCGGGAACAATAGTGGCCACACACACACACACACACACAGTGCTCATGCATGTAGTTCAGTAAAAATGCAGCTAATGCTGCATTTTTCACATAGTAGCAGCACTGACAGCTCGAGCCACTGCATCCAAATATCCATTCGTTTTGTAAGTCGCCGGCTATTGTTTACGACAGCCGCCTCATTTCCTCGTTTGTCAGCGGCGGAATCTGCTGCGCTGCCCGTCAGCTGCCAGCGTGACTGCTGCTGCTGATGCTGCTGCTGCTGCTGGAGGTTCATCCATCACTGAAGAGCCAGCGGCTCTACAGCCATCAATCAGCCCGCCTGACCTCCAAAAACAATGTGTTGGATGTGAAACAACAAAAAAAAACAACCCATATGATTTAAATTTTCAGGCTTATCACATGGTCTGTACATATGCTTTTTAGATTATAATTGTAGAGATCAGATCCAGACAGAACCACACAGAAATACTGCAAGTAATATTATAATAATAATAATCTTAATTTATGGCAAATTTTACAATACCCAGTGTAGAGAGTGTTTTACAGAAAAGAAGGCCAAATTTAAGCCATGGCAGTTCAGATTTTTATTGATTTATTTACATTTACATCTAAATAAATCACTGATAAATGTGACTTTATGGTCCGGTGTGTAAGAAGTAGTGATATATAGTGGTGAGAATGCAGACGGTAACAAATGGAGGATTCCATCCAATCTACTTTTTACAAGAAAGTCAAGTTACTACAGTAAACATGCAACAGAAAACATGCAAAAACACGTGCTAGAAACACAAGATTTTGTCCTTAAATTCACAAAATGGCTAATTTTACGACTAGGAAAACCAAGTTATTCTTTTATTTTTGAAGGAATTAATAACTTATGGGTAAAATGTTCCATTTCTGACAATAAATCATCCTAAAGGCTCCACACTGGACCTTTAAAAGGAAACTGGACACTAAACTAGAGGTTAGGTGATTTGATAATCTCGGGCAGATTATTCCAGAACTTCTCTGGAGTAAAAAGGATCGGAAGGCAAGATATGGAACATGGTTCCAGCGCTGGGTAATGTTCCTCCTCCTCCGCAACTCTTTACTTTCAGATTTAGATTTAGTCCCAGTTTTTATTGATCCACTGTCCTGATAATCCTTTAACTATTGTTAGTCTTTTTATGGACATGACAGTGGAAATATGACTCTAAAGAAGGTTTACTTGTGGAAAAGTAAAGTCCAGAACCCCTACAGGAATGTTTGCTCTGCGTGGGTTGAGCATTAGTTCTTTATTCAGATAACAGACTTAAAACAACGCATTTTTCCAGTAATCTACATATTTGATTTGGCAGAGATTCGTACATCTGACGTAAACTGACCATTTATCCCAGTTTGGGACACTTGACGTGGGCGTATTGGGGATTAGGTACTGTGCCACCTCAGCCCTCGACCTCTTTGAGGATTCAAACTGGTTCTCTTTCCAGACATGGAAGTAAAACATCTTGGTAGCAGGGTTGAACAGTCAAGCTCCAGGACAATATTTACTTTGTTATCCATTATAAACAGTGTGATATAGGATGAGAACTTGAAGATATGAACTGTTTCTAACACGGTTTTCAAACCTTTAGCTGTCTACCATGATCTCTAATCTTCTGCAGAACAGAAAACTACTTTTTATGTAGATTTTTAAAAGATTAACTGTTCAGTTTTATTTTGGTAGTTTCTTTCTTTTATCCTCAAGTAAATGTCAAAGAAAAGAAGTCGAGGTTTGTTCTTGTGCTCATGGAGAGCATCAACATTCCACGACAACATCGCTTGGACACATGACCCTAATCTGTGTCACCAGTTCGCCATCGCTGACCTTTAATCCACCTCCCACGTCTCCCTCTCTCTCTCTCTCTCTCTCTCTCTACCTTCTTCTTCCTCTTCTTTCCCTCCTCAGGTGTGGTCCGAGTCTCTTTGGCGGACATGGACCGGGAGACCAGGGAGAACTACACGGTGGTGATCCAGGCAAAGGACATGGGCGGTCAGCTCGGAGGACTCGCCGGCACCACTACCGTCAACATCACACTCAGCGACGTCAACGACAACCCGCCAATGTTTGACCAGAGTAAGCAAATGCACACACTCCGCCTCCTTCTCCTCCTCCCTCTTCTTCTTCTTCTTCTTTATGTTTTTTTCTCGATTCAATGCCCTGAAGTTTCTCTGAAGTACCAAGTCCCTCTTGGCCTTCATCGTCCGTCCACCAGTCCTCCATCATTTACCCCCTGGCCTCTTCGTCCTCTGGGCCACCAGTCGCCTCACGCTGTCTCTTTGATTACCCTCATTCCTGCTCATCTCATTACCAAACCTCCTGAGGTCAGGGGTTGAGTGGCTGTCCGTGGTCGTATCCAGGCCTGGTCAAAGATGGGTGGCTTCAATCCGAGACAAAGAATAATCACCCACCACCACCACCACTGCTGCTGCTGCCGCTGCCACACTCCCATCACTATCCCTCACCAATTAATGCCATCACTTTGCTGGAAATTTGATGGGTTATGAAGAGCTGCAGGGATTCCCTCCCCTCTCTGTCAGGCACCAGTGTGCGGGGATTTAGATGTGGGACTGCAGGGAGCACGACAAATTGGACAGCTGTCACCTCGTCTTTGAGGTTAAACAGTAGATGAAATTCAAGTCAGCCCATGAGAGTGTGTATAACTGAATTTCCAGGTGTTTATGGAGCCATTTATTTTGTGTGTGTGACTGTGGTGGGAGGAGAGCAGCAGCAGCAGCAGGAGCGGAGGTGATGGAAGATGTTTGGCTCCCTCTAGAGGACTAAATGTGGGACTGATGTGCTGTGGTCATTGGTTTCCTCAGGGCTGTACCAGATGAGCATCCCTGAGTCGGCTCCAGTGGGTTCAGTGGTGGGTCGTATCTGGGCCAAGGACAGGGACATCGGGGTAAGCGCTGAGATGAAGTACAGCATCATTGACGGAGACGGAAGAGACACGTTTGACATCAGCACCGATCCCACTAACCTGTTTGGCATCATCACGGTGAAAAAGGTGAACATATTCATAATCTTAACTGTATTCAGTCCTAAAATAAAGGTTATTTTTGCAGATGTAAAGGCTGTAAAGACACATGTCCAAATAATGTAACTTAAAAAGAAGGTATAAAACTTCCAATCTAATCCCCAAAACATTTCTCCTCAAGACTTCATTAAAGCAATGTATTAATGTATTGTTACCTTGACTGAAGAAAACTTTACACATATTATTTAATGCTGTTTACAACTCACTCTTAGTTTTATGCATCGTTTGTTAAATTCGGCACTAAAATATAAAGTCTACTTTAATTAATTTTCGCATTTCAGATACTAATTCCCTGTTCACAGGGAAAAATAATCAAAATCCCATTCAGAAATGTATCCATTTTATTGTTACTTCAACTAAAGCAAACTTTACATACATTGTTGGCAGCTTTTTACAAGTTCTTATTATGCAGAAATTCGGCTTTAAAATGAAAGGTCTACTTTAAAAAATGTTCCTGAAAAAAACTGGTTCACAGGATACAACATGCAAAACCCCCTTAAGAAATGTCATGACTTTATTGTCACTTTGACGAAAGTAAACTTTACATACATTGTTGGTGGCTTTTTACAGGTTCATCTTATTTTGTAGAATATTTTGGTGAATTCGGCTCTAAAATGAAAGCTTTCACTTTAACTGATCTTCACGTTTTATATACAAATCATAGACACTGGACTCCATTCAAAAATTGTTACTTTGCCACAAACACACTTTTGGCACACTGTTTTCATAGACTTTTATGATTAAGTTTGAGTTTGCGGTACATTTTGTGAAATTCGGCTGAGAAATTAAAACTGTCATTAAAATTAATCTTCACATTCCACTTGTGGTTTGATCAATTTTGCGCCAACATTTGATTAATATTAAAATTTTTCATTACATATATAGTAATTACATATAGTACATATAGTATAGTACATATATACACATATAGTAATTTATTGTTATCTTGATTTAAGTCAAATGTACACACATTGCCGAGGGCTTTTTACAACTTAGTCTTACGTTTTTAGTGTAGTATGTGAATTCAGCATTAAAAGTAGTCTTTTTGGACTGATTTTCACATTTCAGATTCAAACACTTCAAGAAATTACCTCAAAAGTCAAAAAAGTCCATTCAAAAATCTGATAATTTATTGTTATGTTGACTGGAACTTATTTTACACACATATTTTACAGCTGTTTACAAGTTGGTCTTGGTTTGTAGTGTGTTTTGTTAAATTCAGCTTTAAAAATGAAAGGTTTCACTCCACATTTCAGCTGTTTTCTGGCAGTTGTCCCAAATTCTATTGCTATATATTTTTGTGTGTGCGTGTTGACCTTCCAGCCCCTGAACTTTGAGGTCAAGCCCAGCTACACTCTGAAGATAGAGGGCGCCAACACGCACCTGGACCCGGCCTATCGCCACCGCGGGCCCTTCAAGGACGTCACCATCGTGCACGTGAGTGTGGAGGACGTGGACGAACCGCCACTCTTTGACCTGCACGCGTACTACGTCGAGCTCCCAGAGGACGCCGACATCGGGACGCTGTTGAAGACGGTGTCAGCGAGGGATCCTGACGCCGCCAACAACACTGTGAGGTGAGGAAATAAATAAAAATAAAAAATTAAAATTAAACAGCAGGAGGATGTAAAGGGATAAAAAGACAAAGAACATAATATAACAAAGACTACTGATTACAATTTAAAGCTCATTATAATAGTTAATTGCAGAATATCGCTCACAATGTCACTGATTAATGATTCAGACTTGAATTAATGAAGACTCTCAAGTAATTAGCAGCTTGAAAGTGACTCATTTTTCCCCCAGAGAATGATTTTCAGAGGAGGAAGTCGTTAGTTTACATAGGTTTACTTCAGTAAAAAAATAAAATGTACAGAAGGAATTCATTAAAAAGAAAAAAGTAAAACTCACTTTTCGCATATTTTAAGTGTCTTTTTATACAAAATGTTTCCAATAAATCTTTTAAAAAAGCAGAATTAATGTGAGTTCTTTCTCAAGTCACTAAAACAACATTTATATTCAAAAGAAATGTTGAAATCAGTGTGAGTTTCTGGACCAAACATTGACAGAAATCTTCTGTTGAAAATGAATAACTGAATTATATATAAATTGTTCACGAAATAACACTTGATGTTGTAACTTTTTATACAATAAATGGACTCAGTGTGAGTTTCTGGACTAAAATTATACAGAAATTGTTAATAAAGTAACATCAATATTTGATTTGTGTCAATTTCTTGAATAAAATCAACTCAATTTGAGGGTTTTTTTGGACTAAAATGACACTGAAAGTGGTTATAAAATGACTGGTGTAATACCAGACTTTAACCGGCAGAGGGCAGCATCACAGCATCTCATCTGATCCTGAGGATGAGAAGGACAAACGTGGGAGTTTTAATAAAGTTTTTAACCGTCAGAACGTGTTTGTTTTGACTGAACAGATGTTTTGTTGCAGAGGTTGAGCGTCGGCGCTGCACCTCTCATCAACTCATGAGACAGAAAGACTTTAATTAGGCTATTAATCATAAATGAGTGCGGCGATAAACGAGTGTTTCACACAGGACAAGCTGCTTCTTATACAAACTGGCTTAAGACAATAAATCTTGTTTCTTTATTGATTTTTACTAAAAATTCAGTTCACAAAATAAAATAGTTGAAATTATGTAATATCAATAATATTCATGATAACTGTAAGAAGATTTTTGCTTACGAGCAGAAAACAACAGACATTTACACATCAAAACATAAAATAAAATTAAGAAGACTGAACCTTTGTTACATCGCAATTTAATGGATTCTATTTTTCCATGTTAAAATAAAGATGTGTATTGGCAAGAATGCGATTTAAATCCCGATGCAACTAAACTTTACGCTTAAATATTGTACAAGCTACGCCCTAATTCACTGGCTGGATCCTCTGGATTGTGATTTTGTGGAACCAGACTTTGTCAGAGACGCAGGCCGTCGCATTTTAATGTGATTCGTCGACTCCGACGTTTGCCCGGTTGCTAAGGCTACATTGGGGCGGATCCTTCTCGGGTTAACCATATCCCAGAATTCCATTTCCTTTGAAGGATACATCCAACGGAGGTTGGTGACTCCGTACTTTGGAGGATCCAGTCCATTTGTAATTATTATTTTTTAATTTCTGTTAATTTCCTACACATACACGGTATTTCTGATTTTCCTCCGAGTACCACCAGAGAAGGCTCGCATACCACTATTGGTACATTTACCACAGCTTCAGAACCATGATTGTACTTGTTTTTGTGGCACAGACCCAAAACCAGAAGTTCCACTGTGCCTATGCAGGTGATGCAGACTCAGCTCAGGCTTTGACAGAGGTGACGTTCACCTTGCTATAAGTTCATGTAGCTTCTAAATGACCTCGAAGACATTGTGAATTCCTACATTGTGACACATTTTCAGAGACAAAATGTCATGAGAGAGGGACACATTGGGCTTAAATGCAGGCTTGAAAGCAGCTGATTCAACAGTTTTATGAAAGAAATGTCCAAGAAAACACATTTTTAGAGACAAAACCCCTCTGCAACATTAACAACAAAACACAGAAACTGTTCTAAAACCCCACAAACACACAGCAGCCACTTCACCACTGAGAGTCTCGTGGTAAAGTGGCAGAAGCTCTGGTTCTCACAGGCTGATATAGATCATCCACTAACGAGGAAGTGAAGATCAGCTGATGGTGATCAGGAGCAGTTTCAAGTGTGAGAGAGACTTTCATTCGTGAGGAAACACACACACACACAAAATCTAATCTGAAGTGGATCATGTACAAACTGTTATGTTCAGATTTAGCGGCCACATTTTTATCATCCAATAAATTATTATCTTTTATGGCTGACAGTTATAGCTACAGGTGTCTTTTATCAATAAAACCAGAACAGAAAACATCGCAAAACATCAGTCAGATTGAAAATAATCTGGATATGAGTCACTGCAGCCTAATAATCTGACTTTATATCAGACATTTAGGACAAGATTAGAGAAGTAAAAGAGTGAAATGACAGAAAGTCCTGAACAAAAGACTGAATTTTCACGTCTTTAACTCACTTGTAGACAGACTTTTCCCACAGGAAACTGAAGTTTGTAAACCACTCACTCTCCCACACCAAACCCCATAGAGAAAATAAGTGATTTTAACATCACAGCACTCAGGAGTTGTTGATCCACTGCTGCTGTTTGAAATCCTTCGTTCATATTTACTTCAGTGACACAAAGTGACCACACGAGGCAGCAGTAGACCAGCAGCTCCTGTGTCCCCACGAGCTAAAATTACTGATTTTCTCTATGGGGTTTGGTGTGGTTTAACAAACTTCCCTCTCCTGTGTAATGGTGGTTAAAATCCGTTTTTCCTTGTGTCTTCGTTGTTGGAGGTGGTTCCTCAGTGATTTTTTTGAAGTGTGACGGGACTTCAGACAGAGACAGAGAGAGAGAGAGATGAGGTCAGATTCTCCGGCAGCAATGACATCTGATGACAGATAACGACACACAGCGGCGAGGCGACCTTCAGTCTGAGCGTCCGTCTCATTTCCATCTTACATCTTTCTCTTCTCGGCCCACTGCAGCTTGACTGACAGATAGATCTGAGCCCACACACACACAGTCATTCTGTGGAGCAGAATCCAGTTTTTGTCCACACAAAATCCCAGAAAAAACACTCTAAACGCTGTCATGTATATGCCAGGCCTGTGTGTGGCGCTGTAACGCGGCCACAGAAATAAATACACCCCAAAAAATAAAGCTAGCACTGTTTATGAGGACAAGAGAGAGGTGGAGTTATGACATCATAGTTAGTCGTATTCACGCAAAAAAAAAGGTTTGGTTTGGGTAAAAAAGTGTAAACAAATAACCTAGTTGCAACATCCCACTTGGCATCAACAGGGCGGCTCTATACAGCTAGCAATTGATGACGAACATTATAATTTTTTTGTATTATTATATTCTGTAACAATACAATAATAAACATTTCAGTTTGGGGATTTTTTGTAACATGAGGAGTTTTAGTTTTTCATTTACAGTTTCAATTACTTTTCTAAAATTTCAGTAATCTTTTACAACATTTCCTAATGTTTTTTTCTCTTTTTTTAATGTAAGTAATGCTTATGGTAATGTTACAACACTGTAAACAACATTATTACGTTTCCTAACCTTCTTTTCAAGTAACTTCAGCAAAGGTTTTTTTTATAAAATTTCTTATAATTTATAAAGGAATTTTTTACAAATACTACATTTCCTATTTTTTTGTTTTGGAATTTAAGTTATGTTTTTAACATTTTTTAAACTTTCTGAAATGTTAGTAATCTTAAGTAATGTTTTTTTTTTTAATCAATATTACAACATTTCAGAATAATTTTTTATTCATGTAATTAATATTTTTAAATAATATTACAAATCTCCTGGTTTTTTTTTGGTGATATGAATATTTGGAGGATGTAGACGGGGTCAGAGTGACAGGGTTGTTTCCTCAGGGTTGGACTTCCTGTAGAATCACCACTGAAACTGATGCAGTTAAGACTTAAATAGCATTTAAATGCAGCATGAAACACTAAAACTCACCATTAACCACCAACAGAGGGTTTTTTTTAGGGAGCTGTTAGCAGCTTCCAGTGATAAATTAACATAAGACACTATTAACTTTATCTCCAGTGTGTGTGTAGATCAAGTGTTTAATAAAAGACTGCTGTCAGGCTGTCACTTTAACGGCAGTGTGTATGTGTGTGTGATTTTTTTGGAGTGTGTAACGACAGGAAACAGTCGTGACTGGCACAGCCACAGCTGGTGAGGATCTCCCTGATGAATCTCTATTAATATCCCTCCACTGCTGTGTGTGTGTGCGTGTGTGTGTGTGTGTGTACTTGTATTTATGTCTTTGTGGGGACATTTTGTCTGGGCCCCAGAACGCCTTTATCAAGGGTTAAGTTGTGATGGTTACGGTTAGGGTAAGGGGCCAGTGAATGCATTTGTGTGTGTGTGTGTGTGTGTGTGTGTGTTCCCAATATGTTATATATGTTATGGGGACCTAGCATTGGTTTTACACTCACATTGTGGGGACTTGCCTTCCTCACAGGGACAAAAATGAAGACCCAGGTCCCCAAACATGTATAAGTTAATGTAATGTCCTCTGAAGTCATGGGAACCAGACTGTGTCTGTGTGTGTGTGTGCGTGAGGCTGGCTGTTGCTCTCTGAGGAGCAGTTTGGAATGGAGCCCCCGGTGGCGAAGCAACTCTCTTATTTGCCTTCTTTATCTTATCAAATGCCACACACTGTTTTTACTGTGTCACTCACAGTTAGGATTATAAACTGCCACAAAACACACAATATACACACACATATATATATATATATATATATATATATATATATATATATATATATATATATATATATATATACACATATATGTCTCAATGGTGATTTTATTTTCAACAGATATTCTATCGAGAGATCCACCGACCCCGACAAGTATTTCTACATCGAGATCACATCCGGGTCACTGATGACGGTGCGTTCACTGGACCGAGAGGAGGTCAGCTGGCACAACATCACAGTCCTCGCCATGGAGATGAGTACGTGTACACAGTGTATACAGACACAAACACTTCACATAAACAATCCCTACATTTCCTTTGATTTTTAATTATTTACAGCAGTAAAAAAAACCATTTAAACCTGTTTCTGATTTTTTTGTTATATGTGGAAAATAAAATGAAAATGAGAGAATGAGCCTGCATGCATGAATGAATGAATGAATGAATGAAGCAGTAATTCTGTGATGTGGAGAAAGGAAATTCCCCTGGTGTTGTCCTGAAAGTCACCTTCATCCTTCATCCTCCTCTTCTGCTCTGTTTGTCTGTTTGTGTTGATTGAATTAATGACTAATTAAATATGTCCACCCACATGGCGGATGATCAAAGGTGTGATGGAGGCAAAGAGGGTGAGAGAGGGCGAAAAGGGGAAGGGAACAAAATGGTGAATAAATAAACAAAGTGAAACTTATCGATTCTCTTTCGGCAAAAAAGAAGCTGTTAAATAAAAACAACAAAAAACTTTTTTATCCTGAAAAAATGCTGTAACTTCATGAAAAAAACCACAATAAAGATATATGGCTGTTATTTTATGATATAAAAAACAAGAAAACCACAAAAACCATAAGGTTATGAGGAAGTTATTGAGAAAGTCACCTGATTATTTGGTGAATAACAAGGATAAATCTTAAAGTTTTTTCAAAAATATTTCTGGGAAAAAATGCAGTTTGTTGGGTTTTGCAAAAGCATACAATTGTATTAAACCATTTATAAAGAATTATAAAGTCTGCATTTTCCACTATAAAACAAGAGAGAGAAATAACAATTTATCTATTTCAGCACATGAAAACCTTGAAACCTTGATTAAAACGTAAAATATCTTCTTACATTTGGAGCAAAACACTTTTCTCTGAACAGTTTTTCTGCACCACTGATTTCACATTAGCTCAGGAAAACCTTAGTTACAGCACTTTGATACAACATTACACACACACACACACACACACACTGGAGCCCATTTGAGCTTTGACCTCCACCGCCAAAATCAAACCCCTGATTGATTGAGCATTTGATGAAACCTGAGAAACTAGTTACTGCCTGGTAATTGAGTTTCCACTGCCCATTACATTACACAGCTGGTTAACGTGTGCAAATCACTGATTTCTAAAGGAGACGAATAAAATCACAGTCTTAGTGTTTGATGCACCAGAGACTCAGTGTTGATGAGGAGAAGATTAAAGAGAGTGTGTGTGTGTAATAACAGGTAATTTTTAATAACTTCATTTCAGAAGTTTCAGATCAATGTTAAAAAATAGTTTGTTTACAGTGTTGTAATATTAGAAAAAATTAATGGAAATATTCCAAAAAATATGTAAGAAATAATTGCTTACCAAATGCAAAGTTACAAAAAAATTGCAATTCTATTTTACAAAATGCTGTAACTTTACAGAAATAACTTTCATAATGAAAAAGTTGCAAAATGTTATTAAAATACAAATAATTACTTTCATTGCCAAAAAGTGTTAGTATCAAAAATATTGCATGTTACCAAGATATTTTGACAAAAACATTATTAAACGTTACGTTTACAAAAACTTTACTACACACAAAATAACTTACAACAGGACACTTCCTTACATTAACTTACATTTCTCATGTCATCCAAAATGTGAACATATTTTCCTAAAATCCAAAAAGAAGTGAAATGTAAATCTTACAAAAGATTGCCTAATACAGCAAAATTGTATAATTACTAAAACGTTACATTACTGAATTCTTTTTTACTGCACATGAAATTTCAAAAAAAGGTATGAAATCTAAGTGTGTGTTTATGTGTGTGTTCCTGCAGATAACCCAACGCAGATTGCAAGTGTGTCGGTGAATGTGAAAATCCTGGATGTGAACGATAATCCCCCGTTGCTGACGCATTATTTGGAGGCGTACGTTTGTGAAAACGCCAAAGCTGGGCAGGTACGGAAATATGGAACCTCCTCTTCTTTTTTAAGCTGCTCCCGATAAACACTCACAAATTTCACCACTAGTGCACCCCTAGTGGCTGGGAGAACTCCACTACATTTTGTTTGTCACAGATACAGCTACAAGTTACCGTATACACTGAAGTTCAACTCACAAAATATTTTTTACAATCTTTTTAAGTGATGTTTTATGGTAAATTAAAGTGGTTTATAGCTGGTGTAGCTGCTTTTTTCCCCTGAAAGATAATTGTAAAATATGCTTTTTTGTGATGAAAAACAAGAAACAATACTGTGACAGAAAAGGTGACAATGTGTTAATGTGATGCAGCTGATTCAGACTGTCACGGCGGTGGATCCAGACGAGCCGCTGAGTGGACATCACTTTTACTACAGTTTGGCTCCAGAAGCTGCGAACAATCCCAACTTCACCCTGAGAGACAACCAAGGTAAACGTCCAGGAACATGTACAGAAGAAGAAATATTAAATCTAAAAAATGTAATGGTGTGGTGTGGTTTTTGACTAAAATGTGTAAAATTATGTGTAGTTATACTCTTTGAAGGGACAGTGACATCTTCACTGTGCCATGACATTACAGTAATAATTATTCTTTGTTGCTCACAATTTAAATTTGCTGGTAAGTCCCATATGGTCTAGCGGTCAACTTTATCTTCATCATAATCCAACAATGTTTGTCCAGTCTTCAAACGAGTGTGTTTTACGCTGAGGTTCGATGGTGGCAGAAGGAGCCAGCGTTGCCTACAAAACAAGGACAAACTCCTAATGAAAAAAGTTACTTTTTTGTTGGTAAAGAAATATCAAAGTTGTTTTTTTTGTGTTAGCATGTAGTTTATTGAAAAAGATTATCCTTGCCATCTCTCGGTATGGGAACTCATTACACTTAAAGAGCTTAAGAACTAGTTATCTGAATATGCAATGACAAAGCTTCACTACAGTGACTTTTAAAACCAATGAAGGTACTTGATAAAGTCTCTGTACGTTTAACTCGACCTTTCTTTCACTTGTCTCTTTCCAGACAACACAGCGTGGATCCTGACCCGCCGCTTCGGCTGGTCGCAGCAAGACCAGACCGTCTTCTACTTGCCCATCTTTGTGTCCGACAGCGAGCAGCCGGTCCAGACCAGCACCAGCACGCTGACCATACGAGTGTGCAGCTGCGACCAGGAGGGAAACGTGATGTCGTGCAATGCCGAGGCGTACAGTCTGCCCACCAGCCTCAGCAGAGGAGCGCTCATCGCCATCCTAGCCTGCATCTTTGTCCTGCTGGGTGAGTCCTGATTGGCTGCTGTGATGTGTTCAGGGGAAGAGTCAGAGTTTTCTCTCGAAGATTACCTCCTTTAACTTTCATGCAACCTTTTAAAAAAAGTAACTCTCTTCACCTTAGGTACAAAGAATGTCACCTCCCTAGATCTGTTATTAAAAATTATATTTATTTGTTTTTCCCACTCAAGGTATTTAATTTTTGTATATTTTTGGATTTTATTTAAGCAATATCAAACATTTTTAATGAGATTATAATGGGATAACACAGACCTTGCATATGTCACTGATTACCAAAAGCAACATTTATTTGGCTCACAGTTAAAGTTTACAGGACTACCCTTTCGTGTCCAAAATGCAGACAAAAAACATGTCATTAATTTTCATCTTTTTTGTAAAATATTCCATCGCACATTTACTATACAACATCACAACAACAGGGAGATGAAAAAAATGAGTTTATGAGTTTGAATGGGTACATTTATGTACTTAAGGTGAAGAACGTAACTATTTGTTTTACACCGCATGTCACATGCATCAACACAGACAAGAAAGAGAAATAAAAAATATAATACAAGTGTTAAAGGACCCTCAGGTTGTATCATGTCAACTCAAAACAATGAGCTCAGAGTCTCAGCAAGTGAGGAGGTGTTTCAGCTAAATTTAGAGCGGAGTGAGTCAGAGCCGTCCTTCTCACAGCGACCACCGGTCTGCAGGGATAGATAAAGTGAGTCCAGGGGAACGGAGCGTGATGCTACAGGCAGCAGCTGCTAATGAATGCTAGACTTGTGCCAGGACGTGGAAAAAGAAAGAAAAAAAGAAAGCCCATATTTAATCCCGCACCAGTGATCTCACAGTGGGAGCGTCATCCACTGCTGCTGCAGATGCTGTGGTGGGAAGTCACTCTCTTTGCACTGATATGTTGTTGTTGTTTTAAATCAAAAGAGTGAAGTTTAGTTATAGGCACAAGCACTCCCGATATATTGGCATATCTGCAAAAAAAAACTATTGTGCATCCCTTAATTAATGACATTAAGAATGAAGTAATGAACTGAACATTAATAAACAGCTTTAACCATGACTTCTGTTTTTACTTCTTCCAAAAGTTCTTGGCTGAATACTAAATTGGTACTTTTAATGGTACCCATGGAATTATTTCCATTGACTCATGCTGAATTAAACGGTGCCAATTTTCCTTACCGAGTGCTGTAAATTGAGAAGTTCTGACTAATTATTCACAGCTGAAATTGAAATTGTAGAAAAAGCGGTACCATATTTAAGGTGACCTGTATCAAACGTAGTGAATTCACAATTTTTTTTGCCTAATTTGGGTCACTTTTTGAATTCAAACAAAAAAATCTAAGTGAGGCAATGTCGCATATAATTGATCAGTGTTTAACAAACTCAGACGAAAGACTTGTGCAAGTAAAGCAACATGAACATTAGCACCATGTAAATACTAACCGTTAAGCTAACAGTTTTTTGTTTGTTTTGTTTTGACAGTGATGATTCTGCTCATGCTCTCCCTGCGGACTCATCGTAAGAAGCCCTACCTGTGTGACGAAGAGGAGAACGTACACGAGAACATTGTGCGCTACGACGATGAGGGCGGCGGCGAGGAGGACACCGAGGCCTTCGACATCGCTGCCATGTGGAACCCGCGCGAGGCGCACCACCACCTGGGCAAGATGAGGCAGGACATGTTGCCGGAGATCGAGAGCTTGTCGCGTTACGTCCCTCAAGCCTGCGTGATGGGCGGCGGCGGCGGGGACAGTAACGTACACGGCTACGTACTGGCGAAGCTCCTGGAGGCCGACGTGGACCCTTGTGCTCCACCGTACGACTCCCTGCAGACCTACGCCTACGAGGGCGAGGGCTCCGTCGCGGAGTCGCTCAGCTCGCTCCAGTCGGGAAACTCAAACACCGATCACGAATACGACTACCTCAACGACTGGGGGCCGCGTTTCAAAAAACTTGCGGAAATGTACGGCGTGCTCGATACAAACACTCCCCCGATGTGGTAGAACTGGAGAATCTTTGCCTTTTCATATATATATATATATATATATATATATATATATATATATATATATATATATACATATATATATATACTTATATATATCTTTGACAAAACAAAACCGAGACAAAAACATGAACACAGATGAGTGTGTGAGAGAGACACAACAAAGACGGGGATGTGCTCACGTCCACATCCGTGACTGTTAAGCACTTGAATTCCTGCCGAAGCCTCGATTCTCCACAGCCTTGGAGGCCTGATGAGCGGCAGCAGCAGCAGTGGTGTGAGCTGGGTTTAAATCTCCCCCTGAGACGGGGCTTCGGAGATTGGCAGCCTCACAGGTCCCACAAAGGAGCGGCTTCAAAGCACACGTTAACTCCCCCACCTCACTCGGCCGCGGGCAGAGCCGCTCCGATTCAAAGCGTGGAGAGATTTATGCCAAGAGATGAAAACGACGGAGAACGAGACTCTGAGAAACTCTGATCCTCCGCTCCGAGTTTGACTCAAACCGCGACTATGACCGAACACAGAAAGTGCGGAGTCGCTGCAAGGAGAAATCGTCTTAATTTATGTGTTTCATGTGCTGTATTTATATTTTTTTCTAATTTATTATCGTCCTTTAAACCAACAACGTACTTTAAAGCTGCAGTGCGTAACTTTTGGTAAAACATGTGTTGTTGTTTTCGATAATATTTTGTCTCTGTTTGTTCTTTGTGAACAGAAATGATTTAACATGATTTGTTTTTCTGCGTCATCCGTCTGAAACGGTTTGTGCGTATACAGCAGTAGAGTGGGGGCGGGCGGAGACAAGGAGTGATTCCTTGTCAAACTGCTTAACGACAGAGAATTCTTTAAACTTTTTGTGAGCACATTATCGGCGTTATATCCGGCAATATTGGCTTTAAAATGTAGAATTGAATATCTCCCAATACGACTTTTATGCTGGTGACTTCTACAGCTATATTTACTTCTAAACAGAAAAGACAAAATGTCCTCTTGCTGTAGGTATAGGTATCGGTTATCAGCCCAAGCACTTGCGATATATTGGTATATCGTATATCTACAAAAAGTCATCCCCAGTTTTCTGTCAAACTCCGACGAGAAACTATCTCTGTTATCTTTGTCTCAAAAAAATCACTTCCTGTGTGCAGTTGTGTGGACAATGTTTACATTTAAAAGTGACGGACTGCAGTTTTAAACTGCGATGGAGTTTTTTTAATGCAAGAAAGTCTTTAAAAGATTGTGCGTTTGTTGTAACATACGATGTGTCACTGCCCGTGTTTTCAGTCTTTTTCATCGTCAAAGGTTCTGATGTTTATCGTTCTTGTTCTCATTCTTGTTTTCGTGTAATGTTTGAGCTCTTTGTATAGTTGTTACCTGTTTTTCTTATGTTTTTTTTTTCTTGTTCCAAAAACGTTTTCAAAAATGAGACAGAAGCCATTTTAAAAAAACACAACAAACAAACACCGGAATTGGCTGTTTCTTCGCAAAATTAGAATTTTAACGAGCAAACAGTTTTTTTTTATTTGCTGGATTTTAACAGAAATTACGACAGAAATGGTACGCACCCTTTTTTTGTTGTTGTTGTTGTTTTATGTCGGATAATTACAGGTTCCGTTTGTTTGCCGTAGAATTTTTCTGCAACAAAATCTCCAGACGTGTGAACGACAGAAATTTAAGTAATTTTTTGAAAATATACGCTACTTTAATCAATGATATCTTCAGAATATGTTCAGTGCTTTATCTCACTGACAAACAGCATTTTTCAACTGGAAATTGAAGTTTGCAAACTGTTCACTCTCCCACACCAAACCCCATAGAGAAAATCAGTGATTTTAACTCACAGGGACACACGAGCTGCTGGTCTACTGCTGCCTCGTGTGGTCATTTTGTGTCACTGAGGTAAATCTGAACAAATTATCTTATACATCAAAGTCATAAGACAACACATCTGAACTTACAAATGGAGGCAGCAGTGGATCAACAACTCATGTGTGCTGTGATGTGGAATCACTGACTTTCTCTATGGGGTTTGGTGTGGGAGTGTTTATGGTTTATAAAACAAAGAAAACCTCAGTTTCCAGTTGGAAAAGGATATCATAGCATCATTTTTAGACTGAGATGGACACCTGTTAAGTGCCAAATGTAAAAAAAAAAAGAAGAGAAAAAATGTGCAAAGTACAAACACCAAAAGACAAAAACAGAACTTTGGGGAAGTGAAGGTACATTTTGATAAAAACATTTGATTTTACTTGAAATCTGTGTGGTCAGTCATGCCGCTGTACGCGGTATGTGAATGTAGATACTTTTTTGTATTCTTGGATAATAAAAAACGTGTAAAACAAACCAGCTGTTGCCGGGGAAACTGTTGTTATTCTCACCTAACACATGTGGGTTGGTGAAAAACTCCATCTGAATAATAAGCAGCAGCTTCTTTTTGGCAGTAATGAACATTATGCAAGTCCCCCGAAGCATGACAGAAATGTAAGTCCTTCAAAAGATAAAGCAGCTATTTAAATTTGCAAATCATCTGCCAAATTGTCCTGCAAACTGTTTTTTTTTTCCTTCTCCTTTACTTTAAAGTGCTTAACTGGAGTGGTTTATTTTGTTTCACAGTGATAATTCTCCACTTTTGATTAAAAAGCTCCTCCACAAACATTTCCTGAGCCCTGAGCAGCGGCGGCACCGCGTCGCAGAGTTGTTCCATCTGATCGCTTTTCGCTGAAACATTTTTATCAATGGGTGGAATATTTTTCCAGAGGGAAATCAATCAATTATAAAAGACTCTCTGCTTAAATTAATTGCTTATGCCAATCACGGGTAAAGCTGCGAGGAAAAGAACAGAGAAGGGGAGCAAATACATGCCTACTTGAATGAATGATATTTTAAGAATATGTTCAGTGCTTTATCTCACTGACAAATTAAAGTTTTTAAGCTGTTTACTCTCCCACACCAAACCCTGTTGAGAAAATCAGTGATTTCAGCTCACGGGGACACAGGAGCCGCTGGTCACTGCTGCCTCGTGTGGTCACTTTGTGTCACTGAGGTAAATCTGAACAAAGGATTTTTAATGCCGAATTGACAAAATAAGACATTTGAACTTAGTGATGGAGGCAGCAGTGGATCAACAACTCCTGTGTGCTGTGATGTTAAAATCACAGATTTTCTCTATGGGGTTTGGTGTGGGAGAGTGAGTGGTTTACAAATTAAATATATAAAAAAAAGTTAATAAACATATGGAAAAAATAATGTAGTCTGTGTTGTAAATCATCAAAAAACACGTTTTAACTTGTTTTTTGGTGACATTGTAGACTATTCTACGAGCATCAGTTTCCTCCTGCGCTCACTGCGACCTTATTCCATCACTTCTCGCCATAAATCTCTCGTCGGGAGCATTTGTCAGCGAGTAGAGTTTGTGTCCCGGAGTCTCTTTCCTCCTCGCTGCTCTTCTCTTCTCATAAATTAAACCCTAACAACCTTCCTCTTCTTATATCTCACAGGGCCGTTTCCAGGCTGGAGCCGTTCCAATCCTGAAACCCAGTGAGGAGGTCATTTGGCTTAAGCTCCGTCGCTCTTCCTAACAGTCGAAGGAGCTCAAAGCGAAGTCTGCCAGCTCTAATCCTGCCGAGGGTAAACCCACTGAATCTTTTCCCGCCCTAATGTAAAGTGGAAAAACACACTCATGCTCGGCTGCAAACTGTGAAAAGGAGATGAACTCGAGGCCCCGAGTCCAGACTGTCTGACATGTGGAGGTAGAGAGTGAGTGTCATCACTGCGGGGCTTTTCCTCGCAGATCCTCCTCTTATCGCTCCTTATTTTCCGCCGTATTCTGGCTCCTTTTCTTACCTTGCATCAGAGTCTCGGCTGCACAGCTTTACTTTAAAGCATCGCTCCCTGTTTATTCCCTGTTGTCTCCACTCTGTCCTTTTTTAAACGTCTTTATTGTCATCGTTTTCTTTCATTTCTGAGCGACTCGTCGAGCACGGAAGCTCGCCAAACTCTGTGTTTACGCCAGGATCTGATGAGTTTTTGCAGGAATTATCTTTGAAAAACAAACAATTTCTGTGTTTCCATTTAGCCACACAGCAGTCTGCACCTTACTTTATTTATTTTTCACTTTTCCCGAGTTGTGCAATTGGGTCCAAGTCCTCGTCACACCGGGACGAGGTCCTGAGTCTGCGCTCTTCTCAGGATTAAAAAACGTTGAAAATCAGTGACTGAGTTTGTTGTGTTTTTTAAAATCAAGTCAGATTCAAAAAATCTAAGAAGTGAAAACAAACAAATGAACCAACCGAGACACTGGGGAGGCGGGGCCAATCAGACACAGGTGGACGACATTAGGGCGGAGCAAAACTCGACATGGTGCACATAAAGGAAACACTTCAAAATAAAACTGGAACAGGGAACATATAATCAGACACAGAACTAAAAAAACAAATCATAAAACAGAGACAAAGACAGTAGTAATTAGAAGACCAGAACCAGAAGACTTGAGACGTGATAAATATGAAGGTCCAAGAGACCTAAGATTTGCTTCTACATTGTCTTATTTGTCCTCGCTTCCTGGTCTTAAGTCAACAGACGAGCGGCTGAGATTAACGTGTAACGTGTTTTTCTGCCATGTTTCCACCACTGAAAGGCAAACAGACGGTGGTTGTCGTGGCAACTGAGGTGAGGATCTCCATTGTCCTCTGATCGTCACACCTCTGGATGAAACTCTGCAGCATCTTCATCCTCCTCTCAAGACATTTTCTAACCCAAAATGCACACTTTTATACCCACGTTGTGAGCGATCGCCTCCCTCTAGTGCCACGCGGTGGTCACGGGGAGCAACAACAGCTTCCGTCCACAGTTTCACGTTCATTTGCAGTCGTTTTACACCAATAAAATCTCCTTAAATATCATCTGGAAGCGTTTAACGCCGCTGCGTTAAAACATCAGACGAGGACAGCGTGTCCTGCTCTCCTGTGTCTCCGATCAAACTTAAAACGATTACACACACACACACTTTCCTGATCCTGTCGGATCCGCATCTGTGCATTCTTCACCTGTGCCTGCTTTGCACATTTTTATTATTAATGGTGGTGTCAACTGAGAGGAGGGAGACAATGCAGGTGGGGCAAGGAAACAGGAGGTGATGAGGATTAGAGAGGGAAACCCACACCTTCCTCGCTGCTCTCCTCATCCCTCCTTCTTTCTTCTAATGCTTCTCATCATTTGGTGTTTTTTTTTATCCCAGGAGGAGAAACAAGTGGCTGAATATGAAGCAAGGGACGCGGCCGCTGTGTTGGTGTTTGATTGACACCAACCGGCAGAGGAGCCGTGTTTTACCGGCTGTGCGGACGCGAAGAACGAGGATACGATGTGATTTTCTGTGAATAAGAGAGTCTTTTGTTGATGCACTGTTGGTTGGTGTCTTGTTTTGTTCAAAAATAGTACAAATCCCTCTAATAATTAATAATAATTTGCTTTGGTGTGTATGTGTCGGGTTTTTGTCCAAAAGTGGCCATACCCTAATGAATATTTCGCAATTTTTGTGTCTTGCTTTGTCCAAAGTTGTCTATATCCCACAAAATATTGCGTTTGTTTGTTTACTTGTTGGGTTTTTGTCCAAAGGAGACCATACCTAACAAGAGTTTAGCTGTTTGGTGTCTTGTTTTGTCCATAATTGACTTTATCCCACCAATATTTTAACATCTTTTTGTGTACTTGTTGCATTTTTGTCCAAAAGTGACCAAATCTCAACAAGCACCATGTTGCTTATTTCTAAAAGTGGTCATACTCTAACATATATATAGGTGTTTGGTGTCTTGCTTTGTCCAAAGTTGACTATGTCCCACAAAAAAAATTGTGTTTGTTTGTTTACTTGGGTTTTTGTCCAAATGTGGCCATACCCTGAGAATAATTTAGCTTTTTGTGTCTCGCTTTGTCCATAAGTAACCAAATCTCAACAAGCACCATGTTGTTTATTTGTCTTTTGCACATTTTTAAATCCAAAAATACTGTAGTCTTCAGATCTATCACCAGGTTTTTAAAGTAGTTATTTTCAAAATCGATGAATGGAGAAGTCGTTTGATCCATACATGTATCACGTTAAAATGTAACATTTTTTGATTTTTAATCAACCTTTCAATGCTGTGGTTCCCAAACACTGGGTCAGGGCCCATGGATGTGTCGCAGGAGATGTTTTTTTGGTCCCCAAACAAATATTTGGAGAATTTCCCCAACCTTTCTATGTGTATATATGTTTTAAATAATGTGCGTAAAAAAAAAGGATGATTGATTTGCCAAACCAATCAAACAAAGAAGATCAACACCATCTTTTCTGGTCTGTGAAGGCCACCATAGGTCCCTGACTTGTTGGGAAGAAGAGGACCTCCTCTATTCTTCTCCACATTTATTATAATCTGCATTCTCACCATTTAATGTCACTAATTCTTTCTCACAGGACCTTTAAAAGAATTTGTTGTATATACATATATTCTTAATCGTCAATGTCTTTCCATTTTTACATGTTTATCATTCATTACATTCACCTTTACTGCTGTGACGCTGTAAATTCCCCAACATTGTGGGACTAATAAAGGATTACGTATTACGTAATATTACGTTTGCATCAAATTCCAGGAGGTGAAGAATTAAACAACATTAAAAAACAACAAAAAGAACAAAGTACAAGGCAGTCGTTCGTTAGTCGTTCTACAGATCCATCAGTGATCTGTAGAACATCATTGGAGCAGATCCATCAGTGAGTATGGTCACTCATAGTTGTTTAAGTTGTTAAAAACATGTGTAGATGTTCTATTGCTGTTGTTAGAAGCTTTATTTTCAGTTAGGGTCGGAATAATGCTATTCGCTAAAGCTAAACGCTCATCATGATGCTAACCGCGAGCATGGGTTTAGCTGGGCTAATTATATATAGAGTTAGCATAGAGTGTGTTAACTCTATATGTAACTCTATATGTGTTTATTGTGCTTATGTTGATGTTGCACATGTTTGACTGTAACACGTTGCTTATTTTATACTGTATTGCAGTTTTACAAAAAAAAAAACAACAACCAGGATTTCAGTAAAGAAAACATTCAACTTGGAGTCAAGCCTCCTGAGTCTTATTGTTGATGTTCGCTATCTGTCTAACAATACAGTTCGTATCAGCCAGGATAGAATAGATGGGATTATACTATATTTATAACATAACATATATAATGTTTTATTATATATTAATATGTAAAAATGAAAAAAAATAGGTGGAAAAAGTAACACCTTGACACTTGATCCACATAATATGGACGTTATCAGCTCCTTTATTCAAGCTGTAGATCACATGACAAACACAATAATGTGAATTTCGTCCAGAAAACATGTTTCTAATGTCCCAAAAAATACCCCGAAGAACATGTTTCTATCATCCTGATAAACATGCTTCTAATGTCCCGAAAAGCGTCAAGGAAACTTGTTGAAACTTGTTGAAACTTGAAAAACACATTTGTAACATCCCAAAAACATTTTTCTAGCGTCGTGATAACGTTGTGTACATTTTTTTACTTACATGCTCAGACTTGTGCAGTAGCTGAACATTGCTTGTGTGTAGAATCATTTGAAATAAAAGCTCATTTCACTCCATGTTCCTGCCTCTTGTATCGTTTAATTAGAGGCAGAGTAATTACATCAGACTGACCGGTGGGATTATCACGGGAACAGTTCGACTGAGAGACTTCTCCTCCACACAGAGCTGCAGAGGTCAGTGGTGACGAGCTCATCCTCAGGTGAAGGAAACGCCTCAGGCATCAGGTCAGAGACGGAGAGGAAGGGCAGCCATTTTGACTCCAGGACGAGTTCTGAGGAAACTCAGCCTGTGGTCGATACATCACAGGAACTGACAGTGAACATTACTCAACACTGAGAAGTGAGGAGCAGCTGTTTTCATCTGGTTCTGTTGCTGGTTCATCTACTGATCGTTAATTACAAAGATAACAACGGATTTTAGCCAATTAATAAAAGACAAAGGCAAAAATTTACTTCAGCCTAACTCAACAATATCTTAAGAACATGTTCCAAGTTTGTAAACCACTCATTCTCCCACACCAAACCCCATAGAGAGAATCTGTGATTTTAACATCACAGCACACAGGAGCCGTTGATCCACTGCTGCCTCCATCACTAACTTCAAATATGTTTTGTTTGTGAATTTGGTTTTTAAAATCATTTGTTCAGATTCACCTCAGTGACACAAAGTGACCACACGAGGCAGCAGTTGATCAGCAGCTCCTGCGTCCCCGTGAGCTAAAATCACTGATTTAATCTTTGGGGTTTGGTCCAGAATTACAAAAGTGCGATTAACAAACTTGAGACAGCCACTCAGAAATGGCAGTCTAACAGCAAAATAACTGCAAAATCTGTTGCTCTCCTCACTCTCCTCACGGGAGCACCAGAGCCACTGGTCTACTGCTGCTTCGCATTGTTAGTTTGTGTCACTGAGGTAAATCTGAACAAAGAATTTAAAATGCCGATTACACATTTGTAACATCCCAAAAACGTTTTCAATAACAACGACACTGTCTTCTCTGTAGTTAAGAGCTCTCTTTCCCTCTGTCACTAAGGATGCAGGATCCAGGTCTGTCTTGTGTGTGTTGGGATGACGGTGGATGTTTTTGTCATTTGGTGGTGAGGAAAACATTCTTGTCCCAGCCACAGTGTAAACACAGCAGCGTGATGCGTATTCCCTGGATGAGACACATTTGTTGAGTTGAGTATGACCTCCGTTAATCGCTACAGCCGAGTGGCGTAAACAGATCGATGGTTTCAGAGGAGGCAGAAACAGACGTCTCTCACACACACACACAGAAAACACTGAAAATGAACACATGATGCTGCTAAAGGTGTGTGTGGTTTGTACGATAACAAGAATAATTTACTTTAAATAGTTTATCAAGCATTTTAATAAGATAATTCTTACAGGCAGTAGTGTAGTACTGGCAACCCATGCTGCTTCCAGTGCGGGGTCTGACGGGGTAAAGTGGGCAGGGCTCCGAAGTTAGCAACACTTTTTTTTTGTGTGTTTGTTTTGTTTTTAAATGGTCTAGTC
Source organism: Solea senegalensis (assembly GCF_019176455.1). NCBI lineage: Eukaryota > Metazoa > Chordata > Actinopteri > Pleuronectiformes > Soleidae > Solea > Solea senegalensis. Next base: position 34,419,399 of record NC_058021.1, on the reverse strand, counting down.
CTGAATCTGTAGCCATTTTGGAGGACAATGAGTCAGCAAAAAAAAAAAAGGGAATAAACACTTACTTTTCTTACTTTTACTGTTAATAATTTTACCTGGCTAACTATGGCTAGCCCAAGATATGTTTGTGCAAATGTTTTTTGGAATGCGATGAACTTGGCAGTGTTTTCATTCCCAGTTCCGACTTCTGGTGTAACTGGAATGCATGTTTGTTTTTTTGATTTTTGCAGATGCTTTTACTCGACTCGTTTCATGTATTTTGTCACATATTGATTCACAAAGTTCGCAGTGATACAAATGACTGGACGTATGCTGGGGTATTGACGACTGAGAGGCTTTTATTGCGTCTTCATCACATGAGCCAGAGAGCCAGTTTCTGCAAGCCGTGCAATTTGTAAGCTCACAATCATGAAAGCAGACAAAAAAGATTATGCACAAGCACGCACGCACGCACACACACACACACACACGCACGCACTCTTGTTTCTTTCATTCCGCTGAAATGAAGCGTGCAGTGTGACTTTCTCAACGTGAGGCAGGTTCGCTTTCCAAGCAGCCCCAACTCCCGCTCGTCTAATCCATCAGTCGAGAGGAAAATGCAGCGTCAGCCATTTTCTCTAAAGCCAGAACCATCAAAGTCACCTGTCTGTCTGTGTTTCTGTCTGTGTGTCTGTCTGTGGTTCAGGTCATACTCTTTTGACTTGTACCTTAGATTCAGGTGTCATTTTGCTTCTTTCTTTCTTTCTTTCTTTCTTTCTTTCTTTCTTTCATTCTACCTTCACAAAGCCTTTACAGAACGGTTCTCTAAAGGTTCCCAGAACGTTACTTTGGTCACAACCTTCATACAACTTTCAGAGAACGTTCTCTAAAGGTTCCCAGAATGTTCCCCTAACGTTACTTTGTCTCAACCTTCATACAACCTTTAGAGAACATCTCTAAATTATATTCTGTTTCATACGGAGCTCCAGACAAAGATATTCTGTGTTATCACGGTGTAGTATCATGTACAGTACCGGGATGACATTTATACAATGTTTGATGACACTACTGTAACCCCGGTGAAAAAAAACTTAATTATTACTATAATTAAGTTTGGGCTCAAAGCTTGAAGACTGTTGGGAAGGATCAACTGAACCTCCATTGCTCTGGTAGGGCTGGTAGGAGGCTCCTTGCTGCAGCCACTCCTCTTCCTTTTGCCCCTTGCAACTCATTAACGGCCTACATATACAATACATACATTCACCCCTCAAAACAGACTTTTTTCCCCATCCACTGGATCAATCGTTGTGCCTTGCCATTACAGGTGAAGCTTGAACTTTTTTCCATTTGAAATTACGGGTCATATGTGCGCTGCAAACTTAGTTAATGTCAATACAGTATATAGTATGAACTGTACATATTGTGTTTTGTATGAATGGCCATTCGTATTCTTGTTGTTCAATATTTATATGGTTATGGTTCACAATTATATGGTTTCACTAAAACTAAACTGCGCTATGTGTCTTCCTCTCCTAGAGTCTCCTAGAGTCTTCTGAACCTAGCCCAATTAATAACATATCTAAATAATAGCTATCTGTTAATGCCTAACTGTGCTTTACTAGGGTAGAGTACATGCTACACTACACTTGATTATAATGAAGTTATTGACATTTATTACTAATAAATATTCACAAAAACACTGAGTGGTGTAGTATAATCAAACGTGCTGCATCATGGTGTAGTTACTGAATATTTCTTTAAATATATTTTGCGAGTATTGCAATTTGTAGACGGTCCCTGAGCTCTGTAGATGGACGATGATTCAAAATATGTCTCGCATGAGTTTCAACAGTGTTTGATTTAAATGTAATTAAACCCACACCCACTTTCCTGATAATCTAGAGGTCAGTCGTCTCCTGACCTCATCGATCCTCTCCTGGTTTCCACAGCAAATCATCTGCGCCACAAATCTCATTAAGAGGCTGTAATCTAATGGAGGATGAAGTGTTGCGCTGGTAGAAAAAAATTTATTTAAAATCCCCGTTGGACGGACGTTTGACGCATGACGATCAATATTGTCTTCATTAGGTTTGAGAGAATTTGCAGAATTCTGTAGAGATGAAAGAAACGGGGGAAGAAATTTGACGTGACACCTGAGAGTCAGTTAGCACAAGGAAAACAAACACGGATGCGTTGGTTTGAATGGAAAATCCATCACAGGTGTCATTTGTAGTTCCAGACGACTCCTGACCCCAAAGCTTAACAGACATGTTGTGTTTCAGGAGAATGTTAGCCGCCATTTTGATGGACCTGGAGGGTTAGTGTTAGAAACGGCAACAGAAAATTTCACTTTCATTAAATTCTGTCAGAGGTTTTATGGTGTAAGTGCTTCTTCTTGCTCCCCATCTACCCCTGCTCTGCTGGTGTAGCCACACAAACGCTCCCTCAGTCAGGTCTGATAGTTTTGCCTGACACAATCCTTTATCAAATACATAACATCAAACAGAGGCAGAATGACGACATCTCATCCTTGTTTTTGTTTTTTTTGCAAATTGTATGCAATTTTTCATCTTTATATTTTCTAAACATGTTCTTTAATTTGCCGGATCAGTGAAGGACAAAAACAAAATCAAAAAGGTTTGTAAAAAAAAGTAAAGCTGCTCTGGGGTAAGTATTGTACAGCACAGCGATTAACAAGTCTCTGTAAAAGCAGAAACTGCTGTAAATCAACCTGATCGTGTTCTTACCATTGAAGGTTAACCCTTAAACCTTAACAGGCTAGAGATAGGGTTAACCCCTAACCCCATTTAAAAACCGTAAAAAACAGTACTCCAAATCCTTCATCATGTCAAATATCCATTTGTTGAACACAGACATTACTGTGTTTATATACACATATCTATATATCTATATCTATATATCTATATATCTTATATATCTATATATCTATATATATATATATATCTATATATCTATATATATATATATATATATATATTTATATACACATATGTATAATATTTTATTTTCTCAATTTATTACTCAGTTATATTGATGGTATATGAAGTTAAATTTAACGTGGTGTTATTATTCCTTATTTACTTTGTTTTTCTATACATTCACACATTTCTTATTCCGTCATATGTGGTTTTCTTGATTTGATTCCTTATTAACGCCTCCACTTTCCTCGGGGGATTAATTAAGTATTCTGATTCAGATTCTGATAACTTGCTCATGGACTGTTAAGCTGCAAATTAATCAACCTTCTGGGGATCAATAAATCGCTGAATCTGATTAACTTCACCTCTGACGGTCTCCGCGACGACGAGCGCGAAAACAGGCGTCTTGTCTAACGAGCGACGCTCTCGGCCGTCGAAACCTCCTGATTAAGATTTCTCTGAGCTGAGTTTCCGTGGCCGACGCTGCTTCTCAAAGATAAGAAGACACCGACGGCCACCGAGAGTGAGACAGATGAGCGAGGAAAACAAAAAAAACAACATGTCTATTAAATCAGTAATTAAATCAGAGCTGGTAAAAAAAACAAAAAAAAACGGGGCTCAGGAGTGTCAAGTGTCATGATTAAGTCCTTGAAGGATAATTGCACGAGGGAATCGGGGGATTGTTAACGTCACAGGGATTTTCCAGGAGGAAAAAGAAAGAAAAAAAAAACACCACCACACAACTTCCTGTCCATGTTTGAGCTCCTGGAGCTCAGGGAAGGAAGGAAGTGGCGCTGGAAGCCAACAATAGTGAAGTAGGCAATTAAAACAGAACCATCTGTTGTTTACATCTCATCATCACCTCGCAGGAATCCACCGTAAAGAAAAACACACATAAAATAAGACTATACTTACACCATCATGTCAATTAAAAAGCATATTTTTCCTCATTTTGCGTCCCAGAGTGAGCTGTTGTTTACTTCTCCATCTTTTCATGCTTGTTTTTCACATTAAAGTCAACTTTGTTCTACATTCAGCCCCCTACGATGCAATCTGAACTTTTCTCATTGACCCAGGATTTTGAAAAATTCAGTCGAAACTATGAGATAAAAAGTCGCAATTGTGAGATAAACTTGAAAATATGAGATAAAAAGTCATAATTATGAGATAAAAAGTCATAATTATGCGATGTGGTCAAAGTCGCGACAGACATCGGCAAAAGTAGTAGTAAAATATTCCCCCATTAACGGGACAACTTACTGTACATTCAGTGGTCTGACATTCCACCATTGCAAATCCGTCTATTTGAGTTCTGGCACAAAACTATAACCTCTTCAATGGTTTCGCCATGTTTGTTGATGCCTGCAACTCAGTACTGCCCTCTAGAAGAAGTATTGTGCAAACGTCCATACCAACGCAAAAGACGCACCAAGAGTATGAAGAGTAGTGACGGAGATAATTGGAAAAAAAATTGGCCTTACGATAACAAGAAATAAACATCTATGTAAGTTATACATGTGGCACACACATTGTTTTAAACACACAAAATATAGATATATACATATATAAATCCAATTTTTTTAGTTCTTCTTCCACTAGTTCCAGACAAAGGTCACAGCAAGGGCGGGTCAGGGTGAAAGTCGAGGCTGCCAGTTTTCATGGAGGACGTGCTGCCCAGTCAAAGTGATGATCGCCATTTCCTGAAGAACGCAGATACATATCAGGGTGTTTTCACTCTGGCGTTGAGACTGTGTCTCGAGAGCACAGAAGCACAGAAAAACATCATGAATACTTCATGAAATTAAATGGTTCACAAAGTTTCAGGCTCTGTACATGAGAAAAAAACTGCTGTAGTTTCAAAATAACTTGATAAAACACGAGTTAGAGCAGATGTTTTAAACTCCCATAATAGGGCTGGGAGATATTCTCCTAAACCCTGAGAGCAAAACTCCCCAACAATGTGGAAAAACACTTGTTGAAACCTAGAGTCTGCACACAATTGGTTTTATGCTCGATGTGACATTTTTTGCACTTAATGGTACAAGTGTAACACTTGTTTGTATACACAGTGTGTTTTAGCCTGACTGTAGTAGCTGAGCTGGAAACAACAAGATCAAATAAAAATACACAAACTTGCTAAAATTCATGCATGGTGAATATTTATAAACACAGATAAACTATCAAAAAACAAAGAATGAAAAGCACACAACGGCCCCTCAGTACGTTCTCTCCTCCATGAACTTTGTCACACACCTCCCTCTAATCCCATCTCATGTACACTCGCCCTGACACACTGTAGGAGAATTCTCTGAAAAATTGATATTGCTTTTATTCACACCATTGCACACAGTCGCCCAACACTGACTCTGACAAATGGGAACTATAATTTATTCTTTTTTCACCTGAGCAGGAGGAAAAGTCGCCTCATCTGCTCCCTGGATTAAACGGATGACAGTCGCCGCAGATTATGCCCGAGAAATTCGTGATGGATGAAGAGAGAAGACAAAAACAGAGACTTCCTCTGATTCCGTGTACATTACAATTTTTTTTACTTTTTTTGGTTTTAAAAATTGAAGATGGAGTTGTTTCTTTTTTTGTCTGCTGCATGAATTCTGATTTAAAGTTCATTTTTCTGTTATAAGTATGAGTTGATGCAGCATCACGTTACTGAAATCACATCAAAAAGAATTGATTTCCTCAGGTAATTTTTACAATTTCACAGTAGGTCAACAATGCCTGTGTTCCTGTAAAATAAAATCACTTATTCTTTATGGACTTTGGTGCAGGGAAAGTGATTGGTTTAACAAGAGTGACACAGTGGTTTTGGACACGACACAAACACAAACGAGTGACTTGTAAAGCAGTTGCACGTGTTACAGTTATATTAAGTTTTAGGTTTTTAGAAAAGTTTAACGTGGAAATGAAGTAGTGAACAGAAGTAGTCAAGACTTTTTTGTGAAGTAACTACAATTTGTCCAAAATTCATCGTACATTTGTTGAATTTCTTGGGATTTCTTAAATCCTGAATTCTACATCTTTTGCAGGATTGTGACCGGAATAAATGAGAATCGACACAGAACCCTCAATTATCCCGATAATTAGATTTTTTTAGCACAGTGTTCAAGTTTCTCACCATAAGACAGTGCTTTCTGTAAAGAAATGTGTATGTTTACACTGTCTGCTCTTTGTCGAAGTGAAACTGATGTTTCTGCTGTTTTTTTGCTCGTGGTCGCGTCGTAGATGGTGAGTTTGCTCGTTGCTAACTGCGCCTGCAATTGATCCTCAGAGAGAGTTAATTGCCTCTTTGACACCATATCAATAAATATTTGAGGAGGGAAGAGGTTCCTGAGCGTAAACAAAGATCGTCTGCTCTATCATCGACGTTCAATCAGCTGTGAAATATTATGCCACTGCGATAAATGAAGCTACAGGGAATAATCTGTGTTTAATCTTTTTTTTTTTCCTTTGAAAGTTTGAAGTTTTTTGGAGGTTCTGGAGGTTCAGGAGAAACATTTAATAAATGACAAATGATAAGAAAACATAGGACATAAAGGACAAAAAAAATCATTTTAGGGTAAAATTATGTCTTTCAGAAAGACTGAAATAATGTCATTCATTAAAAAAAAAAAAAATAACCCTAAAAGATGTTTGGGGAAAAATATGGGAAAATTTTGCGCTCAAAATTATTTTTGTTGTTTTTTGGGGAAAAAATATGTAATAAAAATGTTTTTCCCAATTTTTAAAAAATCCAAATTCCCCTAAAATATGTTTGGGGGACAAATTCCCGTAATTTTTTATATTTAATTATTTATTTTTAAAAAATGAAAAGAAAAAAATAATGAAAAAACAATCCAGAAATTGAAAAAAATATATATATTTTACACATCACATGATTGTATGAAGTTTTTTACAGTAGCCCACAATGAACAAATCAAATATGCTCTTGGGTTTCGATGCTAACTAAAGGCTACACACCAATAAATGTTGTGACGTTTCCAAACCTTGTACCTTTAAGGACAATAACAGAGTTAAATTAAAAATAAAGACAACGGGAGCCTGTGAGGTTCAGATCTCAAACCTTTTTTTATTATTTCACCAAAAACAGCTGCAGAAACTACGACGGGAACTTTGACGGCAACGTTTCACAAACAAATGACAAACCTTTCTTTTCTACGTCGTCATTCTTTCACTTTGTGTAAAAAACACATTTGTACAGTTTATAAAAAAACAGTCATAACAAAGGTTTTACATTAAAAAAAGGGAAATAAACGAAAAGGAAAAAGCAAATATTTTGCTTCTTGCTCTATAAAACAATAAAATGTCTCTGAACAAAGAATCAGAGGGTTAATTAGCTCCGCCCTCTCAGATTACATCGTGGAAAATGACCTTAGTTGGTCAAAGGAACTAAAAATCACTGTTTTGGCTTCGGTTTCTCACATTTATATTTTATTTCGCGTAAAAATGTTGATGTTTCCATGTCAGAAAAATGAAAATGAATGAGTGAAACAAATGAAAGACATGCAGTAACATGAATATTTTCATATTATTACATGAAAGTGTATTCATATTGTACTTTTCTGACGTTCTATTACAGTTTACACCCTTTTTTCTTACTGGAGAAACTGAGTAAACAAGTAAAAAATCTGAAATAATAGTAATAAATAATAATAAATGTTTAGTTTAATGTCGTTGCACTCAAATAGAAGTGATTTCTTCCAACAAAAATGACAAGCTGGTGTGGGATTAACAGCATAAATGAAAAAATCTGAATCTGAAAACCATTTTTTTATGTTTTAAAAGGTGCTTAAAACTCTTTTGTGATGTATAATTACAATATTTTAGTCGGGAGAGACAGAGCATGTTAATAAACATCAACAAAAAAGTAGGTAATAAAAAGTCAAAGTAAACAAAGTTACTGATAAAATACACAAAATGGCTTTTTGTAAAATGTAAAGCATTAATTCATGTGTAATTAAACATTTACAGACTTATAAACTCCTTATAATGTATGTTCCATTGAATGTGTTAATAAGAAAAAATCAGCAATGGCTTTTATTTTGAAAGGATTTTGAGTTACCAGAGGTAAAATAAATGATTATTCTTTTCTTTTGAGGTTATTGCTCTTAGCTCCGAGCACTGAAAGCTAAAAATACTTACTACTTTTTTCAAAGGATGCAACAAACTTCAAAGAGGCTCTCATAGCAACAGTCTCGCTGGACTACAACGTCTCTTCAGAAAAATATTCACGAGTTAGACGCGGCAAAAATGTCAGAAATACTATGTTAAGGATAAGTCCTTAACGGAGGAAACGTCCACGTTAATCTTTAAAACGTAAGAGAAATTATCAGAAAAACACAAGATTTATCAAAAACAGATGATTCTAATCATTCTGTACAAGACAAGACTATTGTACACCCTGTGTGGAAAATACATCACTCTCTCTCTCTCTCTGTGTTTCTGTGTAAATATAAAAGCAGATAAATCAATATGGCTGTCGTTAACTGGAGCCCTGCAGTGCCCGCCCACTCGTGACCCCTCACTGACCCCTCAATCTCACACACACACACACACGATAACAGCAACCATTGACCGTATAAATCCACTCGTTCTCTGACTTAAGAGCGGTATAAAGATGTGGAGTCGATAATGTGCGTGTTTAAAAGGACGCTAAAGGTCAGGAGGTCAAACTCTGACAAAAAAAGCAAATAATTACACATTAATATTTCAAAAGGACAACATTTGCAATGTTTAGCGCAAGGAGGCTATTAGCTTAGCGTAGCTTTAAGACTGGAAACAAGACAGAAAACTATGCTATATTTATATTATCTAATCTTTAACATCAAAACAAATAAAATAAGTCTCATAAGACATTTCTTTTAAAGGACCAGTGTGTAAGAATTAGTGACACTAATACTACTGGTGATGACTCGTTTCCCAGACATGTTAGGGTACTACGGTGGCCCTCACAGAAAGGTATATCTACGTCTATGTTTTTACGTACAGTAGAAGTAGAAACATGGTGGCTGAAAACAAGATGGCGGACTCCATAAAGCAAGGCCCATACCTTAAATACGCATTAAAAGTCTTAATTTAAGGCTACAAAAAACAAATAATTCAGAAATCCACAACTTAAGTGTGGAACATGTTTTTAACTTGTTAGCTATTTAGCTAGTTCAATGTGCTAGCTTAAACTCTGACACAACTTGTTAGCATCAAAATGTTGTGGTTTTGTGTAAAGTCGTACTTTGACTGTAGCATTTAGCACTTAGCTAAAACACAAGAATGGAGTGAGAGTGAGTTCAGCCATTTGACTTCTGTTTCCAGTTTATGCTAAGCTAAGCTAACCACCTTTTCCAAAGAGTGTATTAAATCTGCTGAACTTTTACACAGAAAAAAAGAGAAACTGGTTGAATTAAAAAAGAAAATCACTTACAAATTAAGTTAATTCAGAGTGAAGCTACAAAGCTTTACATCCATACGTTTTACTTTTTAACTTTTTATTTTGTATTAATTGAGGTTAATTCATATTTTTAAGTTCCTAAAATGGTCTGTGTCTTTGTCTTGACAATTTCTCCAGAATACGAAACATTTAGAATTTTATCTGATTCTATGTTTTTTTTGATTATATCGTTTGCAAAAACAAAAACTGTAAACTAAAAAATAGAAGCTAAAACCATCAATTTACCAACTAATCAACACAATCTGGTTGTGATCGGGTTCTACCTGTGATTTTATTCAAAGCTGTGTGAACAAAATATTCCCTGTTTGAGCTTTTGTTGACAGTTCTGAGCTGAAACAGGCGGAAAAAAGAAAGAAAGTTTCCTTCACTTATTCTGATGATTCTGATTGGGTCACATGTGGATCCTGAACCACGAGGCAAGTCCAGACACGTGAACACTCATCTAAAAACAACACTACGATCACTGATGTACGTCTACGAACCACAGGCAAGAACAAGCGGTCAACCACCGAGCGTGAACGTCAGAGCAAAATCTGGGCCAAAAACAAATCCTCAGACTGGAACCAGGTCCAGAGTAGGACAGGGAAACATCTGAGGGTTTTTTTGCCTTCAGACAATCATCGACTCTCCTTGTCCTCGCCTTCTCTACATTGCTCCTCGGTTTCCATGGACTCCCCCTGATGTGAGTTTATTCCACTCTCCTTCCCTGAGGAGACTCATGGCTTGTGGGGGGAATCCAGGAAGGGTGGACAGGGGGGGGACGGGAAGTCCGAGCAGTCTCCTTCCTCCTCCTCCTCCACGGCGGCCTCAGCCGCAAGAGATGACCGTGAAGCGTTTGGAGATGCAGGACATGTTGTGCAGGACGATGCCCAGCAGGAAGAGCAGGACGCAGGCCACCAGGACGACAGTGCACACGCCGGACCACGTGGATCCTTTCCCTCCTCCCACCGGACCGCCACTGACCCTCCTCTCCACTTCGCCTCCCTCCAGGCCAACACCGTCCAGACCCATTGCCAGGCCCAGCGGCTGCTGCTCAGGCATGGTCACCACGGTGACAGCGCCTTTCTGTTGGCTGCCGGGAAGGAAGCGACAGCCCAGCTCTCCCGGCAACCCCAGCGCCCGCTCCTTGGCGACGGGCAGAGGCAGCATGTAGCAGCCGTTGCTCGGGAGGCGAATGAAGACGGGCGTGTGCTCGGAGGCGTGGGGGATGGCGATGACAGTGATGATGTCTGGGTCGTCTGGGAGCTGGGAGACGGACAGGCCCGGCGGCAGCTTGGTGACGCCGCGGCACCAAGGACAGCGGATTTCCTTCTGGCTGCTGCGCATCTGCGTCAAACACACGGAGCAGCACGTGTGTCTGCAGTCCAGCAGTTTGGGCCGCCGCCGCGGGCTGTAGTAGTTGAAGCAGATCTGGCACTCCAGCATGGAATCCTGGGAAATTGTGTCCATTTTTGAGAATGTAAATGAGCAATCCCAAACAGAAAATATTATCACTTTAGCGAAAGAGAAGACTTCAAGTCTCCAGGTGAGTTTATGAAGGTGCAGTTCTCGCCGATGTTTCACCACCGACCGCCAATGTAAAGCCCTGTGGTGTTAGCATGGTCATCCATCTGTAACAGAAGACAACAGAAACAATTACTAATCACATCTGCGAAAGATTTATATTATACTTATAGTAGTGATATTTCATGTTTTTTAATGTGTGGTCTAACGCACCAAAGTCCATACAGAAAATCACTGATTTTAGCTTGTGGAGACACAGGAGCTGCTTGTTGACTGCTGCCTCGTGTGGTCACTTACAAAATAACACATTTAAACTTTGTGATGGAGGCAGCAACAGATCAACATCTCCTGTGTGCTGTGATGCTTAATCGTTGATTTTCTCAATGGTGTGGGAGAATAACCGGTTTATAAAAGTGACCCAAACTTGAGTCTGTCTAACACTGAGTTAAAGAAGTGCACACATTCTTAAGATATCATAGACTTAAGCTGGCATAGGTTTTGCTGAAAGAAAAGAACACACCAACAGTATTTTCTATTGCTATAAAAGTAAGTTTGATTGGAAGTTTGTGTTGTGAACACAGGACGTTCCCTTATTCCATCAGCATTTTTTGTGAGAAAGCCTTTCTCACTAATCCAGCTGGAACAGTTTCGCTTAAACACCATTAATCCGAGAAGAAGAGAGTCGTCTTAATTAAAGACTTTTCTCCGTCAAACTTCAGTTAAAGCAGCGTCTTGCAGATTTGAGTTGTTGCGAGCTCCTCGTCTGTGGCGGCTGTAATTCTCGGCCCACGCTCATCTCTGCAGTCTGAAGTTGAAATGCTCATTATGCTGCAGGAAAAACAGGGTTGGATGGAGTTGAATTGGTGGTTGATGTTTTTTTACCCAGCAAATTTAAATATTCTCCATCTCCCCCCATGCCGTTTAATTAGCAAAACATGAAGATATTTTGTAATGTGTATGTCCTTAAAAGCTCATCTCACTGAGACAAGTTGTTTTTTTTTAAAGCAGTAAAATTACATAATTTTTAGATTAAATTCATAGACTGCAGCTCTAAACAAGACAAATTTGCTTTTGAGCTACGTTTTTTCTACAACACCTTATTTACTTTTTATTTAATAAAACAGCTGTAGTTGAACAGAAACTACAATATTTGCAAAAAGGGAGAAAAGCTATTTTAAAAATGGCTGTTGAAATGTGTTTTATGAAGCTATTTTTGGGGGAAATATGTTCATTTATAAACATATATATGTATATACAGTATATACATATATACATATGTGTACTGTCATAATTGGGGACAGTCACTGCTGTTTGCGCTGACTGAACAAGGGTAAATAAACTAGCGTAAATAAAAACCCTTAAACTTAAACTTTCCCCCAAATGATTACATTAAAGTGATAAAAACCTGTTATAATCACCCTTTAATACAATAACTGTCAGATCTCTGTTTTTGTTCAAACTTTTGTTCCTCACTCTAAGTTCCAAGTCTTTTGTTGAGTTTTCCCGCTGTTTTACCTGACCACACCCACTTCCTGCCCCTGCTGTTTCACTGAGTAAACCTGTGCATATGTTCTCCAGAACTCCCCACACGGCAGATTTGTCTTTTTTCCTTGATGATTTTTGACCCAGTTTGTTGTTTTTCTGGTTTGCTTTTTGCCTAAATTTAATCTGAGTTTGTTTTCCCATCGGGATTAATATGTTTTGGATTTTTGACTGGACGTTTGTCCTTGCTGCATCTCCCAGTATGCATAGAAATAACAGGTTTTTTAAGTCAGTAAAAAGGGACGACACTTCACATCTTAGAAAAACAAACAGATTTATTTTTCAATTATTATCTCTTCTCCATTAATCTCTTAAAGAAAAGTTTAAAAATGATTAGTACCTTAAGTCTGTTTTATTGTTTATCTGTTTTTAAACAGGTTGTTCATGGTTAAAAACACACTTAACAGCTAAGTGATCTCACAGCAAACTACCACAATGCATTATGGCTATGGGGGGTCGTTACTGTGTACGACGCACATCATACATATCCGTCGACAGCAGGGGGCAGAGTTGGCGAGACCCTTTCCCTCCATATCTGTGTTAATTACGGCTAATTTGTCTCAACTGTCTTCTTTAGACCTTTGTCTCCACACAACACAAATTAATTCCTCCCTCTCTTCTTCTTCTTCTTCTTCTTCTATTTCTTTTTGCATAATCACGTCTTGCGTGTTCATCCGTGCGGAAGCTGTGATAGTTTCCTTTCACAGATGATTAAACTCTGTCAAAACAGCAACAAAGAGACAATGAATACCAAACAAACAAACAGAGGGAGAGCGGCTGTCGACTTCAGATTTCACTCTAACTGCTGAGGAGGGAACACAGCGACGATGAGAGAGGACGGAGAGACAGATGGGCGAAAAATAAAACAGGTGAGCAGTGATTTCCCTGCAGCGTGAAAACATCGCAATCTGTCGTCATAAATAAGACCTGATGCAATTTAAACGCTCTTTTTACACATGTTCACACCACCAGGGGGGTCCTGGAGGCCAAGCCTCTGCGCTACCATCTCATTACTACGTTATTCACCCCAATATTTTACATGGGGCCCTGAAGCCTTGAAAAAACAACACAGGGTTATGTTTTGTCCAGGTACAGATTCAAGGACTTTCCAGGATGTGGATCACAACTTAGTAAGAGCGTCTTCGTCCATCTGCTACCACTTTTATTGACTTCCACTTAAGGCCTGGTCTACGTGTACATCAAGCAACATAGGGCATGAAACAGTAGGTGGCGCCATAACAAACAAGGGAAACAGTTACCTACATATCAACTTAACTTCTCTTTCTTGCACAAAATTCAAGCACCCATGGCGGTTCACTGCAATTTTCACAAACTTTCAAGGATTTCAAGGACCCGTGGGAACCCCTGTGTATGACGGAAGGTTAAGATGTGACGCTAAAAACTTAGCGTGATTCGTTTCTACAATACCTGGGGACGATCATGTGACCTTGGTTGAAGACGAGGCTTATCCTCCTCATGCACTGCCACGAACACATGTTCTGGTTTATATGTTTCAGTGGGGACCAATGGCCTTAAAATTTGCTGTTTGTACAGAATATTAACATAAACACTTTGGTTGCCAAACCACTTGTTACAAACATGTAGAGAAAAATACATTTTCACCATTTTGTTCGCAGTTTAACGACAAACACTGAGCCGGTTTGTGTAGTTCAAGAGTTCATGATCATGTGACCTTGGGCCATGGTTAACAACTGCATCAAGTTGTTAGAATGTGGGAAAAGACGGCAACCAAAATTGCCTTTGGATGCGAGCATTTATCAGGCGTCATGATGTATATCCTCTCTTCTAACGCTCTGCCACACACACACACACTCTGGTTTATACGCATTAGTAAGGACCAACGTCCACGAACATCTCTGTGGGGTCTGTGTTTGTACAGCTTGTGAACGTAAGTGCTCTCGTTTAGAACAACAAACACGTAGAGAAGCGTTATTTCCACCATTTCTTTTTTACAATTTAACAACATTCTGTAGCGGATTAACCCCAGTCCTGCTCTCTGTCTCTCTCTTTGTCCATCAGTGGTACTGCATTTTGTCGTTCTGTTCTTCTTTCTCTTTGTCCTTTCTTAACATCTTTAGGATGAATTTTAAAGATTTTTTGTGTATTTTAAGACATCTCAACTAGCGACTAAACAAAAGTGTAGGACCAGGTGCAGTTAGCAATGAGGTTATGCTAACGCTAACAACGAGACATGCCTAAAAAGTCATTTTTCACATGTTCTCAGCCACTATTTTCCAACATATATACTGTAATTGTTTGAATTGTCTTTTAAAGCCTTGAATTACTCGAGAAAACCTCACTCGACTTGAAATCTACAGTCCAGTTTTTCTGTCATTATCTGGGTTGTTTCCTGACCTCATCGCTACAATCATTAGCCTCTAACCAGACAAACCTCCTCCTCCTCGTCTTCATGCTTCCTCAGTGACCTCGTTTCTCTGCCCCATAACTGAGACAAAAACAACGAGTTTTTAAGCAGAAGAAGTGAGGAGTGGAAGAGTGAGACAACGTCCTTCTGAGGGTGAGACAGCCCACGGTATTTCACCAAATCCTTCTGCTGAGGATGAGGATTAGCTTTGATCTGTGGTTCAATATTCCCATGAACCCAGTTGCTCCCTCTCCTGGCTTTTATTCCTCCCTCGCTTCTCCTTCCTGAATGAGAAACATCTCCTTTTCTACTCTACATCTTGACTTCCTTCCTTTTCACACTTTACTTTTAAACAAAATCCAATATTTAAGTAGATGGAATTTAAGTTGAGTGAAAAGTGAAAGAGTGAATATACTGCAGGTAAACTAGTGTTTGAACATTTATATGACTAATATTGATTTCAGGGTTTCACGCATAAAATTAAAGTGTTTCAATTAAAGATGCCAGAGAAAAACAGTTAAAACATAGTTAAAATGAGTGCACATAAGCCTATTATACAGGTTTCAAATAATATGAAATGAAATCAATATATGTCACAAAAAAGTAGTAAAAAGAAGGTAATATGAAATGAAATCAATATATGTCACAAAAAAGTAGTAAAAAAAGGTTTAAGAAACAGATTTTCTTGTTCTGACAAAACAATAAATCAAAACTAAAATTAAATTCATGTCATTCATTTCACAGAAGCTTCAGAATTGGCAAAATGTCCCTTTGTTTTTTAATCACTGATTATTTTTCTGCTAATTTTTCTTCCTGACTTATTCCATGTGTCATAACTTGCATTGTATCGATGATTGAGCTGCTCTGATGACACCACTGTCACTTTAAAGACGGATTGATTAAAAATGAAGATGTAAAAACATCTGCTGTCATTTTTCCTCCCTCTCTCTCCCTGAATTTGCTGAATGTGCAGTCGAGGAAGCACTCGAGGTCACGAAAGGACAGCGACGGCAGCGACTTAACAACGTGATTTATCGGTTCAGCTGAGCTGTAACCACGGCGACCGGGCTCACGGCGGAGAACTCAGTGTGTGTGACCCACATTTTTTGTCCACTATCTACTCCCACACGTGTGAAACATCAGTGAGAGTGTGATCTGTTTACAGAAAGCATCAAGTCTGGAAAATCTTTGCTGCAAAACTCGATTCACAACAGACGCACAAAAACCTAAATAATGTCCATTTATTGGCTCGTTTTTCTGAATTAATCGTTATTGTAAATCTACTTTTCTGTTAGCAACTTCCTGTCTGTTTTTGGTGATGGGTAGGAGATCACCCAAGTATGTTCCCATGAAATTTTGGTAAATATCTGCCCACTGATGACATCACAACAACGATCAAATGTTCAATAAATGCCCATCTCTTATAAATGGGCAAAACTGAAACAAATCTCTAAAATATTTCTGTCAAAACTCAATGGATTGGAATGAAATGTGGTGAGTGTATGTAGGATCGGACACTCTACCATCAGACTAAATTTCATTTACATCTGATCCAGATTACAGATTATTTACATGGTTCAGTCCCATTGAATAAATGCAGATGTGTATATCTCAGTGACATCTTAACAGATCAGGATGAATTTTGTCATGTTTATGTAACATGGTGCCAGCTACAGTATAAGCAGGTAAAGTTTTATATAGATCCAAGACGTTGGAGGTGCTGATAAAGCCTTGATGGAGGTCTGTGCTCTCTGCCTGACCTTGTGTGTGTCCGACTGATGGTTTTATGCAGTTTCTGCCTCCAAAAGAGTGCGTGGTCCAGCCCTCGTCGACCTTGTTCACACCTCAGATCTTTGGATGAGAGTGTGTGTGTTAATCTCATACTCATCTATTAAATTAAATTGAATTAAATTAAACTGCAGTCCATTTTTCATAGACTTCCACGGTAACTGCCGAGGCGAGAAGGACAGAAAGAACAGTCCGTCCTTGAAACTGTGGTTATATACTGTACGTGTTTAAGTGTGTCTAAGTGGGTTCTAGTCCAGATCTGTGTGAGGACACGGAAAAATTATAGTTGTGGCCCAAAGGTTAAAGAGTTATACAGTAGGAGGCTCCGACACAGTCAGCACTGACTGCACCAAGAACACATTTTAGCCACTTAAAAGTATCACCTTATAAAATCTACACCAGGTTAAGTCTGTGACCGCTTAAAAATACATGTTCACCACTTGACCTCATCATTAAACCGACTTTTCTCACAGAAAATTGAAGTTTGTAAACCACTCACTCTCCCACACCAAACCCCATAGAGAAAATCAGTGATTTTAACATCACAGCACACAAGAGTTGTTGATCCACTGCTGCCTCCATCACTAAGTTCAAATGTCTTATTTTGTGACTTTGGCTTTTGGAATCCTTCACTCATATTTATTTAGGTGACACAAAGTGACCACACGAGGCAGCAGTCAATCAGCAGCTCCTGTGTCCCTGCGAGCTAAAATCAGTGATTTTCTCTATTGGCTTTGGTGTTGTTAATTTCCCCGAGGGAACCTCCCAAAGGGATCAATAAAGTTGTCTGTCTGTCTGTCTGTCTGTCTGTTGTTTCGTAAACCGGTCATTCTCCCACACCAGGGTCCATAGAGAAAAACATCGATTCTATATAACAGCACACAGGAGTTGTTAATCTAACGCTGCCTCCATCAGTAAGTTCAAATGTATTATTTTTGTGAATTCTGTGTTTGAAAACCTTCATTCAGATTTACCTCAGTGGCACAAACTGACCACACGAGGCAGCAGAAGACCAGCAGCTCCTGTGTCCCCGTGAGCTAAAATCACTGATTTTCTCTATGGAGTTTGGTGTGAGAGAGTGAGCGGAGGATCCATGTATTTCACCTTTCATTGCAACACAAAAAAGAGCTAAGTGATCTCTTCATGGACAGAAAGTTCAAACATTTAAAGCAAACAACATGTCTAATAAACCATGTGTTCCCAAACAATGGGTTGGGTGTCACATATGGGACGCGGGAGATTTTCGCTGTGGCTCCCCAAACAAATCTTGCTGTATTTTCCCCAACTTTTTATGCATAAAATTTGGCTTTAACTACTTTAGCAAATATCTCGTGGAAATAATTTGTTTACCAATTCAAAGTGATGAGTTATTTTTGGTACAGTGTGATGTCACTTGTCTCCCTGTGTGCAGTGCATGTTTCAGTGTGTTTGTCTCTGCAGTGCAGTCGACCGCTGCGAGACACATTACACATCATTTTCAGCTCCAGGAGCCAGCGAGTATCAGCGCCGGCCGGCTGGACTGGTTTGGCCTCCTGCTGATGAACTGGAGCAAGACACATCTCCACAGTAACTCCCGCCGGGAGGACGTACAACCAGAGGAGAGCGGCCGAGTGTATCTCTCCTGATAATAATATTTGACCACACTCACACACAACAAATAAATACAAGTAAGTTATGGGGAGTCTGCAAAAGACTCTTTATCATATGGGGAGTGGTGTTTTGGGAGCAGTAAAATGTTATTTTTAACAAGGAAAACAAAACAGTGGACCCAAAACTTCAAAAAAAGTCTGAAGACAAACTTCATTTTCCAGCCAAAACAGAAACAACGACGGTGTCGACACTAGAGACAGGAAAACCCGACTGACCTCTTCAGCCTGCTTTTATAACCTCACCACAGTCAGACTGATGATCGTCATCAGCTGTGAGAGAAACACAGGTGCAGGCAATAACTGCTGATGACCTACAAACTAAATCTCTGTCCAAAACACTGAAAATAACCCACAGTATGTCTCTATTTCCAAGTTACTTTTAACATGTTTGGGTGTTGGGTTGCTGTTATAAGAAAATACTAATAAAAATCTAAATTAAAAAGACACAGAATTCAGAAAAAAAATGAAAGCACAGTCAGGATTTTCTCTGTCAGGCTAAAGTGGAAAAAGCTTGTGATGGTCAGCTCTGTTTAAATAAAAGAAAAAAGAAGAAATATGGACAGTAAAAAATAAATATGAAGAATATAAACAAGTGAAAAAATATCTAAAATTTAAAATCAAGAAAAAAGCAGTTTTTGCATAAGAATTAGCAAAAATTATATGTATAAAAAAGCTTAAATATATATAAAATAAAAGACAGAAAAAGCACAAATCCACTAAAACCTCCTCAAAATTCAAGGCCACACCCCCTCAACAAACAACAAACATTTATTAATAAAATCGTACTGTTGACGTTTCCGAATTCTGCTGTACGTCCTGTAGGAGGAGTTTGTAAAAACACTATAGTTCGAAGCAGCCAAAAAATATCAGGTAATCCATGAGCAATGGAGGCAGAGGCTGAAGTTTAAGGGGCGTGGCCAAGCCATTTAGCTACACTGAGGTATAACGTCGAACATTAACATCAGAACTTGAAGGTTGGAACTGGGAGTGACTTCACCTCTGAGTTGACCGCGTAACTAAGAAGTCTGTATGAAAATGTATCTCGAGCTAGCTATTGTTAGCTATTGTTAACCATTGTTAGCCGTTGTTAGCCATTATTAGCCATTATTAGCCAGTAGTCAATACAAACGGTCTAAGTGGTATTTTGCGCACACAAACAATTAATACAGCATTACTAACAGTTGAAATATTGATGGCAGCCAGCTTGGAATTTCATGTCAGTTTGCTCTGACTTTCTGTCTCAAAAACCTCCGACTACAACTGTAACGCAAAATAAGGAATATATTAAATATTTGTCATTACTGCAAATTTTTAAAAGAGTGAGACTCGTATCTTTGCAAACACTAATGTGACGCAACATAGCTATTTTTTTTTTACTTGCTTTAGCTTCAAAAATACTAATTTATCTTCACATTTTTGTGTTTTTTGGTAATTAGTAATCAAAAAGATCCAACAAATCCAACTCAAAATGATCTTTTTCCACACAAATGTGAACATTTGAATCCTATACTATGTATAACATGTGTTTATATGTGTATTATTACAAATGGGAGTTGGCATGGCAGTGAAATATTGCAAAAATTCTGATGTACTCGTCTTCAAGAGTTTATGAAGACTTCATGAAGACAAGTTACTGAAGTTGTTCCTATGCGGTTCCCATCAGTTCACATTAAGTCCAGAAAATGTCCTTGGTGGAACCAATGGCGCTGTGTACAGAGATAACAGTTAACGATTTTCAAAGCACATGAAAGAAAAAGTGACTGTTGTGGTTCAAACAGCCCGAGGCCTGATCTCCATCTACAGATTCAAACGAAGATCCAGGAGTTTCCAGATAACGACGAGCAAAACTTCAAACACCACTGATGCTTTAAATGAAGATAATCCGCCACGATGCCGTGTGTGGAGACCATGTACATGAGGATTGTTATTTTTTTAAGAAATTAACCTTGAAGCTATAACTGTTTGAGTTTTATACCAAATCCCATAGAGAAAATCTGCGATTTTACGTCACAGGCACACAGGAGTTGTTGATCCACGGCTGCCTCCATCGGTAAGTTCAAATGTTTTATTTTGACAATTCGGTGATTGAAATTCTTTGTTCAGATTTACTTCAGTGACACAAACTGACCACAAGGGGCAGCAGTAGACCAGCAGCTCCTGTGTCCCAGTGAGCTAAAACTAAAACTTTTCTCTATGGAGTTTGGTGTGAGTTCAGAAAAAACCTCAGTTTCCAGTTGAAAAATGAAACTAAATCATAGGTTATTGTCAAGTTAAGCAGTTTAAATCTGCTGTTCCACTAGCGGTCATGTTTTCACAGGCAGATTCTGCAGTGCAGATCACTTTAAACGAAGAGTCTCTTTTCTCTGAAAAGAAAAGCTTACTTTAAGTTCAGTCTGATCTGTAGGTTTCACCTGCTCGTCTGGGATTTTGTTTCATGGGTGTGTCAGGAAGTGGCAAATAACAGTCAATCCTGGCGGGTGTTTCCTGAGGAGACAGACGTTTTACACTGTGCATCAAATCCTGCACAACGAGTCAAACCCCAGCTCCGTGTTCCTCCAGCTGAGTGTGAGATCATTCGCACATCAGCGAGCAGCACAGCAGGAGTGTTCCTCCTCAGAGTGTGTGTGTGTGTGTGTGTGTGTGTGTGTGCAGCATTTCCACTGCTCGGGCATGAAAAGACTCAGCAGCAGTTTTTCAGAAGCTCAGCAGGTTAAAAAAAAACTGCTTCCACATTCATCACACGCAACATCTGCCGCTCAACCTCCACTCGCTCGTCCTTCACACTTACATTTTCAAGAGTCTATTAGAAGCTTCAAGCACAGGTGGGGATGGGGGGGCGGGTGTAGGACGGTTGCTAGGATACGGACTATGTCAAATAGTTTTGTCAAAAGCGCGTCACTAACTGTAGTGGCGAAGCCCCAGCTTAAAGCCACTGAGGCTAAACTTAATAACACGCTGAATACGCTTACTGGCAAGTCCAATGAAGTCCAGTCTACTCGCTTGTTTTGCTTAATGTGCGACCTTTTATTTCTCACATTTTAAGGCGTAAGATCAAGTCCAACAAACAGCAGATATCGGTGACGGAGATCACCGTGCCAAAAGCATATCGTTAAGCGCTTGAAAAACTGTGCGCTCTTCCGTCCGGCAACACCTGCCCAGTGACACAAAGTTCCCACCTTTATAACAACAAAAAGAACACACCCACCACCTGCCGGCATAAATTGGTAGTGCAGCAGCTACACAAAGAAATGGCTCCTACACTAACACTTCACTAACATGTCACTAAAACATCAGCAACACGTCACTAACATTCCAATAACACATCACTAGCACATTAACATGCCACTAACACGTCACTAGCATGTCACTAGTGCGTCAGTAGCATGACACTAGCACGTTGCTAACCCATCACTAGCCAGTCACTAGCGTGTCACTAAATACAGAAAATGAAGACTAAATTGCAAACATGTGTTACATTCAGGTAAAAATCAGTTTTATTCATTTCTGCCAAATGTAAGTGACTTCACTTT
This sequence comes from Solea senegalensis, assembly GCF_019176455.1. Taxonomy (NCBI): domain Eukaryota; kingdom Metazoa; phylum Chordata; class Actinopteri; order Pleuronectiformes; family Soleidae; genus Solea; species Solea senegalensis. Next base: position 34,397,623 of record NC_058021.1, on the reverse strand, counting down.
AAATCTTACAGACTGGTCCTTTAAAGCAACTCTCACACTGAGAAGCTCATTATTTTCTGATTCCACCGTCTCTGCACTGAGCGTTTACACAGCACATATGGATTAACAGCAGTGAGACTCACTCTGTCACTCCTCATCCTCTCATCGCCTGGCAACAGCACTCACTCACACACACACACACACACACACATACACACACACACACACTCTGTCTCTCTCACTGAGTCTCCTCATAGTCGTCCACGCTCACGACGATGATCCCGCTGTTTAACAGGCGTTTGTATAAAGTGAGACGTGAATCAGAGTTAATGAGATGAATGTTTAACACAGGAGAGGACATTAAAGCAGGGAGATTATGTATAATTCAAGTTTGACCATCCTGCATTAATCCAGCAAAGATTATAGAAGCAGTGTGTGTAGTAGTGTGTAATGTAACATTAAAAAGTGTACTTATATGTGTTTTTATTGATATATATATATATACATATAGATTATGTGAAAGATTTTGATTGATACGGATTATTTCATTTAAAATGTTAAGATAATCATATAATAACAGATTTTTTTTGATGATTTCACATGAAAATGAATGAAAACGTCCTCAAAACATTTTTAATTTTATCACTATCTTTACTATATTTTATCAGCACTTGATATTTTTAAAATGTGCCATATGAATAAAACCATTATCTTCAGTCATCAGTCATTATTTAAAACACCATAAAAATGAAATGTATCAAATAAAAGTAATAAAACAAATGTGGGTATTTTGTAAGCTAACATGTGGATGCGATGTTTCTCAGTGTGCTCGAGTCTCATTATCATTAATTAACATAAGCAGTGGGCGGAGGTTTGAACACAATCAGCCACGTGCTGTTTCCACGCCGTCGCTACGGGGATTTTTTTCTGTTTCGACTTCGACAAAAGCAACAATTATGAAACACGTTTAAAAAAAAACCACACAAAATCACAGAGACGTTAAAAAATAGGATGGACAGCTGTGATTCTCCTCCTCCATCCTTGTATCAGAGATTAAGAAAAAACATGAGTTGCCGCTGTTTGTCTGCAGCAAGTAATCTAAAATAATCTCTGTCACTAATCTGAAGCGCCGTGTGTGTGTTTGTGTGTTTGTTTGTTGTCTCACCAGAGTTTGATGCTGATGTTTGACGATGGTCCAGGTTGTGTTTCTGCTCTTCTGTGTCTGTGAAGAAAAACATTATATTTGTTATTAATTTACAAGTCTGAGTTTATTTAGATATTCTCAAATATTGATTTAGAATCCGGGGGACGAAGACAATGAAGATGAGGAAGCACAGGCTGCGTCCTCTCTGACAGATTTTTAATTCTTAAACACATTTATCTGTTTGTTTTGGAGCAGCATAAACCAAAAAGTAAATAATAAAATTCGGATTAAATGTTGATGACGGTCATTCAGAGAGGATTTAATTCTTAACGTCACCACGAAAATGTAGTTGTTTTATTTTGTGCCTTTATTTGCAAGCTTGATTTATTTATTTATTTTTAAACACTGTTAAAGAGTCAAAAACTCATCATTTCTGTCATGACTAAATCCTGTTTTCTGTGGATTAAAAACACAAACGTGTGCTTTTTGTGTGCTGTGAGAGTAGATATGATAAACATTGACTCCCAGGTCATAATTAATCTATACTATTTTAATAGTATAGGACAATAATCATCATCATCTTTATATTTATGGTGAAATACAGTATATCATTAAAACACTGAACTATTTAAAAACAAAAAAAAATCCCAAAAGTTTTGAACCACAAAATAAAAAAACAAACAAAGAAAAACTAATTGAAAAAAAGTCTCACACTAAACAAAGTTAAAGAAAATGACAGCAGAGTTAAATAATGTGGGTTTTATTAGTGACTTTTTGAATAATATTCACATTTTTAAATCTATGTGACAAAGAAGTGAGTAAAATAATTTAACCTACTCATAAATACATTCAAATGAAAGATCAGTTATTCCTTAATAACCTTTTATCACAATTTAAATCAATAAAAGTCACATTTTCTCTGATCAGCGCTGATGGTTTTTTTAAACGTTGTTCACTGTGTTTTCTGTTGTCTGCTGTTCCTGCAGCGTGGTTACGGACACGCGTGTTACTATATAAAGCCCGAATCCATGCATCGATCTGTGTTCCTTTATTTAGTGACAGCAGAGAAAACTCTCATCGATTTCTCTCAAGACAAAAAAAAGACACGATCCATCTTTTTCTTCCCCTTTAAAAAATCAATAAGGAAATCAATAATAAACACTTGGCGATTATCAATCAGAAAATTTCTCTTTTCTCTGCATAATACGACATTAAATTCCCAGTTTCATTGGACTTTTAGATACTTTTCTTATTCATGCAATAATGATAATAATCCTGCATCCTTGGAGTATAAACCAATTAGCAAAGTTTAATCCCTCTGTTTAACGTGCAAATTGAAATCTTGAAAACAGACAAGCGAGAAAATCAGTGAGAAGCAGCTGCAGAAAAAAAGAAAAGAAAAGAAAAGACATTTAAACATAAAGCAAATTATGTCACGAACAGGGATTCAAACTCCCTCCCGAGTAACCAGTGGCCATTGTGAGGCGCTAGAGAGAAGCAAACATACATAAGACAGATTTATTCACACGGCGAGGGATGTGACTCTGACTGTTTCTATCAATTTTCACTTAAATCTTAAAACCATGAGTCCAAGTGAACGTTTGTACCAAATTTGAACAAATTCTCTCGAGGTCTTCCCAAGATATCACACTCACATGCACAAAAAACAAGTTATTTCTCGGGTTTGACCACAAAAATCTAATGCGTTAATCCTTGAGTCCAAGTGAACGTTTATGCTGATTTCTGTGGAATCCTCTTGAGGTGTTTTTAATTTAAAATCTATAAAAATCTAAATCTCAACAGTTCATCTTGGAGTCCAAGTGAACGTTTGTCCCAAATTTGAACGAATTCTTTGAACGAAGTCTTCCCGAGATATCACTCTCACACGCACAAAAAAAGTTAGTTATTTCTCGGGTTTAACCACAAAAATCTAATGACTTAATCACTACCAATTTTCTCCAAAATCTTAATGATTTATCCTTAAATTCCAGTGAATGTTTGTACCAAATTTGTATGGATTCTCCCAAGGTCTTCCCAAAATATCACAATATTCCCCAAAAAATGGGGTTTCTGGGGTTTGACCACAAACATCGAGGCCTTTTTTTAAAAAAAAAACCAACACATTCACAAGGCAAGGAATTGTGTCTATTCTGGGGTTACTATGACCTTTCCTACCTATTTCCCGCCATATCTTATCAATTTATACTCTAATTCAGGTCTGTGGTCTTCCAAAGAAATTAAGTTCACAAGTGCAAAAAATGTTAGTTCTTGGGTTTGAGATCATCCTCGAGTCCAAGTGAACGTTTATGCCATTTACGCCAATTTCTGTGGAATTCTCTTAAGGTGTTTTTAAGATAACACATTCACACGGTAAGGAATTGTGTATTTTCTAGTGTTACTATGACATTTTCGACTCAAATCCAAGTTAATGTTTTACAGAATCTTCCCAGAAAAACAAGTTGTTTTTTTTGATTACCTTGACCATGTTTGGACCACTTCCTGTGGACGTTACATTGCTTCCTGTTTTTATACAGGGTTGTCAGACAGCGAGGGATGACTGCGCCCCCTGCTGTCTGTTCTGTCGCACGCCTCAACAGCACTTAGATGTTACAATCTTGTAATATCACGTTCTGAAGTTATACAAATTTGAAAAAGATTCCGTGGAGAAGTCACCTTCACGAGAATTAGACGTTAAAACGGACTCACTTTAGCGTCACTGTTCTCCAGTAAAACCGTTATTTGATATGACTTCACATGTAATAGATGCATAACAAGATATAAAAGAGAGGGGAAATAATGACGTCCTTTAACCTGCGCAGACACTTCTAACCTTCATCTCTCTGTTCTCTTATAAACGTACAAGATCCCTGCAGCAGAGAGAGAGAGAGAGAGAGAGGGAGAGAGAGAGCTGGAAATCAGACAAATGTCAAACATGAAGCGCTCACACTGTGTAAACACACACACACACACACACACACTCAGCGTCTGACCTTCAGCAGTGTCTCCAAAAGGCCAAATGTGTGAAAGGCTACCTGTGTTCAAGCAAAAATCCCCAACGGCTTTCAGCACATGCTTTCAAGGTACGTCTAATTAAACTGGTTCGGCCGCACAATGCTCCCCCCGTCCTTTTTTTCCCTGAGTCGACGCCGCTTCACAGAAAAAAAAAAAAACTAAAACAAAGCAACAGCTCAGCGGCCGTTGGAGCTGCAGCTGACAGTGAGAGGTGTTATCAGAGCGGTCAGTGGCGGCCGGAACATGAAGCGTCGCAGCCCGAACAAGCACATTGTCCTTGTCTCTCTCTCAGCAGAGGTCAGTGAAGTACGGTGATGCCATGCAAATAGATTCCACGGCGCTTCCTCACGACGACTCGCTGTGGTACAAAGGCTTTGTGCCGGGGAAACTCAGAAACTCACAGACTGACGACAAGTCATCGCCACTGAGGGTCAAAGAGCACAGAGACTCACAGCACGGCTCAGAAACATCATATACATGTATATATGTATATGTATATATATATATATATATATGTATATACATATACATATAAATGACAGTGTTATTGTTATTTATTTGGCAAACAAACTGAATTCACCTTTTTATACCCAAATTTGAGTCAGCTAACTGGGCTTCTTTTGTTGAATGCAATAAATGACTATCGTTTAACTATTTTTTTCAGTTTTTTGTTTAACAACAATAATTATATTCTAGCATTAAAAATATCATTTTGGGTTAAAGAGCTTCTCCATGTGGTGTTTTCATCTAAAAACATATTTCTCGTATTTGCCAAATCAATAACAAAAAACACAGCTCTGATGGAGAAATGGCGCCATAGCCTGCAGGGGCTTCATGTTTTTTAAAAGACGGCGTAGCTTTAATTTTGAAAATTCAAAAAATACCTGAGGGCATAATTAACTATAAGCGACTGCAAATATGAGTTTTTCTTTGTCCAAACTTCTGACAAGTGGAGGAGCTAACATGCGGCGCTTAAGCTAGCATTGAGTCACTTCCTGTGTGTCTAACGATCTTGCTAACTCACTGAATCTTGCTAATCCACTGTTGACATACGTTCACATATGGTGCGTTTCCTAGCCTAGCTGTTAACTTAGCAGTGATGGCTACCTGCACACCCCACTATTACGCCTTTCCCATGACTATAACATAATCCTTCTGAATTTCACCACACTTGAGAGTAAAATGCTAACCTCTGGAAGCCTGAAAACATTTTTTATTATCATAGTTTCTCCTCAGACTGTCACTTTCCCCAAAAACTAGTTCATACGAAGATATTTGATACTAAGCTAAAAAGCTAAGCTAATAGCAATTTTTGATGTGATTGTTGCTCGGGAAGACGTTGAAGTTGGTACAATCACAGTGCCCACTGCTGGACGCCAAAATACTCACTTATTACAGTCTGCTGCACTTCTAGGCTGTACATTTTGAACTCACACGGGTTTCCCAGGCTTAAATTTCAACCTTTCTTCCTCGTAAAGCCCTTTATTAGAGCTTGAGAAATGTTTAATAAATGGAGGCGTGATCTCTAACAGCTGCCGAGGATGCGGCGTGGCGGAAAAGTGTGAGCGACAGTAACACCTGCTGCATCATTTTCCTCTGTAACCTAAATGTTAATGACTCGAGCCGTCGGTGTGGAAATTGACAGGATAACAAGCTCCGTCGAGGCTCGCACAGTTAATCAATGCCGGTGACATCCTGACGAGGCCAACGCGCAAACACACACACAAAGACGTGGTCAATGGGAGGCGGCGGGCGCAGTCAATGAGGAGCAGAATGCAAACACAGCGAGCGCGAGTTAAACTGCCTCCAGCAACACAGGGAGTCAAGGAAAACATCCAGGTTTACTCTCTCAAATGTTGAATGAGATACTCAGACGCTTCGCAGCGGGAGAGCTCTGACGCCACAGCGGTCATGAATCAGCCGCCTGGCACCGCGTGCCGGCGACCAGACTTCAGGCGCGTTTCAATCAGTGGGGCCGACAGCGCGGACCGACAGCACAGGGCGCAATAAAGAAAAATAGAAAAGGGAAAAAAACAGGGAGCCCCGAGGACTGGAAAGCAGCTGGAGTGAGATATGAGACGCGGCGAAGAGAGACATTCATCAAGCTTCAAATGGCAGCAGAGAGACCTGAGGATGATAAACAACTCATGTAAATCAAGCCTTCAAATACAGGATGTGGGTCATATATATATGTGATCATGGCAGCTGCAGTCTGATGTCATATTTACAACATACAGAACCTTCATGTGTCACCTCATAAAAACCCTTTACTTCCTGAACTTTCATCACAACTGGGGTAAAACAGATCATAACTACATTTATATCTGAAATTGTATGAATGGAAGTATGAATGTGACTATGTCTGCGTAACATATGGATATTATTGCTATATCACGACATGAGACAAGATCTGGTCTAAGATTTTGCTGATAAAGTGCCTGTGATGACTTTTCCCGACTGAAATACACATAATATTACATTTAATGCTAATTATTTGCGTTAAAGCATAGTTTGACCATATTAATAGTCATTGTTTCTAACAAATGTAAACGTCCTGGCCATCCTTACAGAAATATTGGTTTGCTATATATTGTAATATATATATGTCGATATCGAATGATGTAAAACAACAGTATTTGCACTTATTTTTAAGATAATAACCAAGAAATCATAGCTTCAGTAATAGAAAATACAATGTGTTGACCAAGTAGCAAAAGAAATAAATATTTTGTTAAATAAAATCTGATTTTATTTAATGAAATCACAATAATTTCCAATCACTTATCACGAGAAAACTACTTACCCAGTCAATCAACAATCCTGAATTACACCAGTCCTGTTTTTCACTTTAGAAAGAAAGCCCAATCTCTCTGTAAGCTAGTGCGTATAGAATCAGAACGCCAAGTCCGACTCCTGTCCGACTCCAGTCCGACTAAGTGTATACGTGCAGGAGTAATCGGCCTATGAATCACACCATCCAGGTATGTTAGTCTGTCTAAGATTGGTGAATGACTGATTAAGAAAACCTTCACCTCTTGTCTATACATACGATACAACGGCATGTGGAGATAAAAGTCGACCAAAATAGCTTTAATTTAAACCAGGAAACATCAGTCATAATCAGGGCTTTGCTCGACGGCGTCCTGCCTCGCTAAACACACGTCCCTGTGGGTAAACGTGACCAAACAAGACCCCAGAATCGAATTCCATCAAACAGAAGATCTGCAAATCTATCTCAATTAGCGAGGTCTGGAGCCGCGTTTCCTTCTGTGGGTCCTTGTTTGGGATTTACTTTGGGATCTAATGGGTGTAATTAGACCTGAAAAGCCCGTCTGATCCGGCATTAGGTAAACACGGCCGCATGAGACGTGGCGTCTCCTTCTGAGGCCAATCGGAATGCAATCGTTTTTAAATCCTTCATTTGGGATTTCAGGGGGAGAAAAAAAAGGATGTGCTCCATGTGCTCAGAGAAACCCATCAATACCACTTAGTGCGTGATTCAAAAACCTGCAGCTCACAGAATGAAATCCCCACCTGACCCGGGTTCAGTGCTGTGATTTAATTTTTCCTATACAAGAAAGAAAGAAAGAAAGAAAGAAAGAAAGAGAAAGGTCTTTTCACACTCTTTCATCCAAGTAAAGATGCTGCTTTTGTCCGATCTGCAAGGCAACTGGTGCTTTTTGGCTCAGGCCACCCGACGAGTGGACAGATTACGATCGGCCGCCCGGGAGGAAGCGGAGCTACACGATAAGTCCCCAACCCACCGAGGTCAGGTCACTGGACGCAGATAAAGCTTTTATTCTTATCGAGTATCTCAAAGAGAAAAAAGAGTTCCAGAAGCTGCTGCTGCTCCAAGGAACTGTCAAGATTGAGAGGAACAGTTCAGTTTTTTCGATTAAAAAAACCTATCTAATAAATACATTATATACCATCATAAATATAGCATTAGTGGCTGGAAACACCTCGTTTATGTTGCTTTGTCGCTCCCCTGCTGCCTCCATCACTGAAAATCACTGTTCAAATGTCGTGTTTAAAATCCAACGTTCAGATTTAACTCAGTGATACAAACTGACCACACGAGGCAGCAGTGGACCGGCAGCTCCTGCATAGCTACGAGCGTAAATCGCTCATTTTCTCAGTGGAGTCTGGTGTTGGAGAGCGAGCGGTTTACTCTTCAGTTTTCTGTCAAAAACATTTGTCTAATGACTTCATAGACTGGAGCTTAAGTAGATTTTAGTAGGTGAGTCTTTTGCCAAGTAAATAAAGTCAAGTTTTTCCTTGTGTCCCTGCTGGCAACCATGTTTTAGTGAGAGCTAGCCACCATGCTAGCTCATTGCAAGGAAGTAGAACAGCACAGTCATTGCTAACGATGTGTCTGTACTTCATACAACCACTTAAACCCTGAACTATTCCTTTAGTGCTACTGGTTAGCAGTTAAATCACAAGACGTTCACATTTTACACATTTTTACAGACGGCTGTCAAAGGCTAATTCTCGAAAGCTAGCAATATAGGCGCGTGCGTGTGTCTGTGTTACTATTAGCTATTATATATAATATTAGTTATGTTATCATGCTAAAGTGATGATAGCTAGTGTCTTTAATGTTGCAGTATTTATATTTTATTCACTTTATTTTATTCACTTTATTTTATTCACAAAGCTGAGTTTACCTGAACACAGACTTTCATCACTCTCTAATTCATTGTTCTCCTCTCCTATAAGAAAAGTCTGAATTTGATTGATGGAACTTAGTGGACGAGAATTGTTGTTGTCTCTTTCCTCAGGTTTAGCATCTGGTAAAGATGCTAAAATTAAAAGTGAAGTTTTTATTGTAGAATTCAGTCTTTGCCTTGACTCAGGTTAAAAAAAGGAGACTTGCTGCCTCCACCTTCATGGTCGTACTCAATTACGGAGACGTTATTTATAGGAACGCTTCCTCGCATAGTCTGTCCACGTTCCACTCTGTTTATCACAGTGCATTAAAGGTTCATTACGGACTTTAAAGCTCGTACTCACCATTGCTTTTACGAAACGCAGACGTAAACACTGGCTCGTTTTTATTCATAAATGTATTTGAGGTCATATCTGAGGGTTCTTATCAGTCAAAAAGCAAGTTGCTGTGGTCTTAGGCCACAGGATTAGTTTTTATTAGTCAGAACTGAACCTGTGACAGAAGGAGCTGGTCTCACTGGACACTTTTAAAGAGCGACTGAATGACCTGGAGGCACAAACTTGTGGTTTTTAACTGGTTTTTATGTCCTCTGTCTACATTTGTTCTGTAATCTATTTACTGTCTATTTATTTCTCACATGTATGATGATTGTGTTGCTGCTTTAATGTCCCTGTTAAGAGATTCTTATCTCAATGAGTCTTATCCTGGTTAAATAAAGGTTTGATGATAATAATAATAATGTGCTGTATTTTCACATTTCACACAAATGTGGCACTAATAATTTCACGATAATCTGAGAAAATACCAGGTGTGAAGGGGATATAAATGTGTTTTTCCACACGAGTGGGAAGAAAACTCCTCATTTCTCGGAGAATTCCACAGCCGACGCAGCTGCGAGGATAAGCAGCACCTGGTGCTGAATGTAAATCTGACTCACTGTGGGAGCAGCTACCTCGACAAAGATATCAATATGGACACCTGAGGGGCTTCCTGTTGCCATGACCACCAGCGACAGCGACTGTTGCGCCGCCGTCACCGGCTGCCGGTGGGGAATCAACGCTTCCTAAACAAATTAGCCCCGGAGAAAACTGCTGAGGCCCCAACTCTTTAATTACATCGACCTGAAACTAAATTATGAGCCGACTCTGCTGCACGAAACAACTAACGCTCATCAAAGGAACCTCACACTCCTCTTCCTCCTCTTCCCTTCAATCCTACTCCATCATCAGTTTGGAACATTTATATCTGGGTTTTCAATCCCGGGAGAGACAGAGAGAAATGTCAAGACACAGGAGACGTGGCCTGTCCTCCCTCCCTGGCCTTTTCCGTTACTCGCTCCATCACTCCCTCCATTATTTCCCTCATTCATTCCCCGTCTCTTTCTCTTCTTATCCTGTCATCTACATTGTGAGCAGCGTATTCGGTTCCTCAGAGCAGACGAGACGCTCAGAATAGTGAAGCGCTGCCGTAAGTCCTGCCACGATTTGCACCATTAGGTTTATTATTATTATATTATAAATAACAATTTTCATAATCAATGAATCAGTTTTTTAAATGATCAAAACACATATTGTGATTTTCCAGCTTCTTAAATGTGAATATTTCCTGGTTTCTTTGCACCGTATGACAAAAGAGAAAAGATGATTGAGAATATCATCATCATTTCCAGGTCACTGGTTCAAATCCCAGGACCGTCATAATAATAACAATATATATTACATTATTATTTAGAGAATAAAGTTGTTATATTGAAAGAAAAAGTTCAAGTTGTGATATTCAAAAGATAAAATGAGAATAAAAACATAGCATTCCAAAAAAAGGAAAAAAGTCATTATATATATATTATATATATTATATAAGTAATTATATGAGAAAAAAGTGATAACATTATGAGAAAAAAGTCACAATTATGCAAGGATAGAAATAGAGTTGTAATCCTTGTATGAAAGGTCATAACATTGTGAAAAAAGTTGAAATAATTCAAGAACTAAGTCGTATTTACGAGAAAGAAGTTGTGATGATATGAGAATAATAGAGGTTGTGATAATAAAGTCATGCTATTATAAAGAATAAAATCATAATATTTCCCTGACACTCGACTGTTGTTCATGGACAAAAACAGCGGTGATGAAAACTAAATTTCATCGTCATCGTCATCATTTAGACTCTGAGGCTATTCATTAGTGACTTTTCCCTGATGCTGCTGGGTAATGAATGCACTCGGCCAGCGGGGCTTTTCTCTCATTATCATCAGGTACACACTGTCCTACACAGGGCTTTTAATTTAACATTAAAACTGTTTGTTTGCAGCCAAAACTCCGGCTGCTGAGGTCTCAGCTCCCATTAATTAAGACTGCGAGGAAAACGATCGCCTCTGCCATTAAAACAAAAACAAACATGAGTCCAGAGCAGCTTGGTAAGCCTCCTTTAATGACTCGCTAGTAAAAAACACTCTGTTTAAAAGCCACTGACCGTCAGCTTTGGCTTTTAAAACAATAACAAATGTATTTAATAATAATCATAATAAAGGTTGATTAATTAACATTACAGTTGGCGTGGTTACCATGAAGACCATCACACACACACACAGTGCTCCATTCATCATTGATTATAACACACGGGAGACAGAAAAGCAAGTAAACGGCTCTGGAGTTACTTCTCATTCTCCCTGCACCAAAGTCCATGGAGAAAATCAACGATTTTAACATCACACACACAGGAGTTATTGATCCACTGCTGCCTCCATCACTGAGTTCAAATGTCTTATTTTGTGACTTCGCGTCCTTTGTTTGGATTTACCTCAATGACACAAAGTGACCACACGAGGCAGCAGTAGACCAGTAGCTCCTGTGTCCTCAGTGGAACATTTGTGTTGGATGTAAAAGCTTGATGATGCTGCTGCTGCTGCTGCTGCTGCTGCTGCTGTCACAGACTCCCTGGTGGCCATGATGATATGAGAAGGTATTTATTTCTTTTTTTTTTACTTATCTTCTGAGGAGCATGTGTGACTTCCTCACAGGTTAATCCACTCTCTGTGTACTAAAGAAAATCACATTTTCAGGAGGTGGACAGAATTTTTTTCTCTGAAGCTGAGGCACATGTGATGTCTCATTTCACTGACTCCTGTTTGTGTCGTCACGTTGTTGAAAATGAAAAAATATTCATCCCAACATTCAACGATGAGCTGTGTGACATTTAAGCCACAATATGATATTATTACTATATTTAAGACACATTATTATCAGGATAATTATCTCTATATTTAAATAATGATAGGATATGATTATAATATTTAAGTCACGATATGATATTATGACAATATTGTAAAGAATATTGTGAGTATTTGCGATATCTCATATTGCGATATACACACACAACAGATCTAGTGAGAGTGAGCATTTGGGCACATAAAAATGTATGTTATGCTAAAAAAAAACGATATTGCGATATTTCACTGCAGTAAACCCCCCGTCCCCCCACTGAATATAAACACCCTGACATTTCATCTATGTGTGTGAGTGGTTTACAAACTTCAAAAGTTTGTTTTTCAGTGCAATAAAGACTGAGATATTTGTAAAAATCAAAGACCTGAGTGTCCTGGTGTTTTCAGAGTCGATAAAGACGCATTAACAAACTAAAATGTACGACATCAAGCAAAGTTTGAGGGGTTTGACAAGAAGCTAAACCGTGTGACATCATGCTAGGTTGCTATGAAAACCGCGACTTCAGAGGAGCTCGTGAAGCGATCCAATCAAACCTCTGTCATTTCCAGCTTGGTTAAAAATCAAATGCGCTCCCCCGCTGCTCGTCTGCCTCTGAGCTTCACGCTGTCTCGCTTTCTTTTCCTTTATCGCCTCGCAGCTTCGCTTGATCGCCCGTCTCCCTCTCGTCTCTCGTCTCTTTTATCTGCCCCTCTACGTCGCCAAAGGTTTCCGGCGAGCCACATGATCCCCTCGGGTGTCACGTCCTTGTGCGCCGCAAAAAAACAAAACAAAACCAAACAAAACAAAACATGAGGCAAAAGACGATCTAGGTCGCGCCACATGTATGTTGTGACTCCTCTCGCCTGCAGTCACAACAGCAGCAGCAGCAGCAGCAGGTTCACATGAGGAGGTCACCCTGAAAAAGAAAGACCACCTCCTGGGATAACAACCATATTAACGACTCTCCTCCCGGGCTCCTGCCTGCCAGGACCCGAGGCAAGGAAGGAAAAATTAAAATCCACCTCTACACCTGTGGACGACCACTGCACGCCAAGTCCTGTTTTCAAAATTCACTTTTCCAAGTCGGAATCTGAAAGTAAAACGAGAACGCCTCTGGCTGGTACATGTGGACGGAGGCAGCAGAGATACAAGCTGAGGGGAAAACAGGATGGTTTTTTTAAAAAAAAAATAGTAATGATAAGCCAGAGATAAACAAGTGTGTGTGGAATCAGTGAGTTACCATATGCCGCAGAGGAGACGCTCTCATGGGCAGGGTTTGTGTCAAATCCCTGCTACGGATGATGAAGGCATGAGTGAGCCGGGCAAACGAGCCAGACGTGGCCCCAGATGTTGTCACGGATGAATAAGTAGGTCAGGTGACGCTGAGGACAGCGAGCGAGTGAGTGTGTCGGGCTTTGGTCAAAGACAGGACAGCCATGATTCGTCCTGCTCGAAGCACAAGTGAGTCCCAATCTAAGTTCAGACTCACCTAATATGAAATATATCAAATGTTAAGCACTTTTTTTCACTTAATCTTGCGGTTACACACCCCTTTCTGACTGGAAAACGAAGTTTGTAAACGGCTAACTCTCCCACACCAAACCCCATGGAGAAAATCAGCGATTTTAGCTCACCTTGGACACAGGACTGTGTCACTGTGGAATGTCTAAACAAAATATTTTAAATGCCGAAATTACAAATATAAGAATTTGAACCTAGTGATGGAGGCAGCAGTGGATCAACAACTCCTGTGTGCTGTGATGTTAAAATCGCTGATTTTCTCTGTGGGGTTTGGTGTGGGAGAGTGAGTGGTTTACAAACTTTAGTTACCTGTTGAAAACGTCTGAAGACGTGAACGTGTTCTTGGAGTAGATTTTATGAGGTGAGTGTTTTGTTAAGTGGCTAAAATCAGGGTTTTTTTTGTCCACGCCTTAAAAAACATTGAACTATGACTGGAAAAGGTCAGAAGGTCAAGTGCAGAGGTGTGTCGTCCGTCATAAACGACTCTGTCAACACATCACACACTCTGCTGGTGTGGTTGTACTGTAGACCTTCACAGTTCAGTGACGACACACAGACTCATCCATCGTCCATTACACCCCCACCACACCCACCCCACACTCCCCTTTAAATTGGCATGTGATCAAAAGCTCCCTCCATTCACACCGCCACGGTTTTTCCTTTTTTTCACGACGAGCTTTCATCATAAATCGACCACAAACAATTCTTAGCCAATCAATCACATGTGGATCATTTCACCACAACAGGCCACGCCCTGTCGTCACATGACAAATAAAAACACAGAGTGTGTGAGAGCGAGACGCTCCGTTTGGTCTTTGTTCGCTCGTAAAAAAAGAGGAATCCAAATCACACGTGAGTTTTATGGCCGATTGCACGTTTATCATCAGCTCCTCCACACAGAACGTGACATGTGTCGAGAGACACTTTCTGACAGGTTTATGAACAAATTCATTCAGGTTATTTACCTACACGACAGTCTGTAAACCACTAAAACCACTTGTTTAAGGTGTGAACCAGGTGTAAATGTGTATCTAGTTCATGTTATTTGTTTAAAATCTTCACAATTTAGTGTAAAATATTGACATTATACATTAAATCAGTATCTACTGCACTCAGGGATCTAATTTGAAGCTGTGGTACCAAAACTTTGGGGATTAAATTAAAGAAAATGACAAATGACGACATCAATTTTCAAATATTCTTATTTTCCTGATGATTCAATGTGAAAACGTTCTGCTTTTATTACTTTAAATAAAATATCTTCAGGTGCTGTGAGTATTGTGGTCAAAAAGGTCAGCGATGAGAAAAAAAAGAATGGAATACATTCCTCAATAATGATAATTATCATGATAAATATCAGGATTAAAGATTCCCTTTTTGCTCCCCAGTCATTTATCAAAGTGCACGAATATTATTTAGATGTTTACGTTGACCTTTTGTGCTCGGAGAAAATCATATTGCAATAATTTTCTGCCGTTGATTTATTCCCTCGGCTGTCGCAATTGTCTGCGCCATGTCGAGTGAGACCAAACTTTTTCCTCCTCTCACAGGAACCTAACGGATGGTGAAACCAAGGTAAATGATTTCCTCTGACAGTGGAGGATGCATTAGCCTTCACCATTCGTCACAGTTCACAATCCATCCTGCGGAGGAAACAGCGGCATCTATCATCGCGGGAGACGCCCACCAAACAATGGGGGGGCGCCGCCGAGACCATGATGGATTCGACCCGGATCCTTTTTCAGGAGTGCTGTGGGATCACAGTCCACAAACAAACAGGAATATTAAAAACTGTCCGTTACGAGTGTACGGCAGGTATTTCAGACAGAGAGGTGAGAGTGAGGCGGAATCAGCCCCGCAGACAATCCTCCATATCCGGGAACAAAGAAACAGAGATAAGTGCATTCAATTTGGCGTTTACTGATGTGTGCAATTCTGTGAAAGCGTCTGAATTCGTGGAATAACCTTGGCTGTCCGACTCTCTGAGTTACCTCTGTCATATTCACTCGATTGCCACTTTAAACCTCATCTCTTCCTCTTTC
Organism: Solea senegalensis; assembly: GCF_019176455.1. NCBI lineage: Eukaryota > Metazoa > Chordata > Actinopteri > Pleuronectiformes > Soleidae > Solea > Solea senegalensis. The sequence goes on along the minus strand of NC_058021.1, from coordinate 34,382,050 downwards.
TCCTTTTTACGGCAAATTAAATTTAGCTCGGCACAGCGGCACCCGCTGTAGTTTTTTCGTCCTCTTCTCTTCACTCTCTTACCTCCCGCCCCCACCGGCAGATACGGAGGAGACCTTACCTCATTACAGAAGGTCAGCGCTGGCACCCCATCAATTGTCAGGAAGCTCTCGAAAAAAAGAGCTTGAAATTGATTCATCGCCGGCGGCGCCGCTCCCGACCGGGGGTGGGGTGGGGGTGGATGGTCATGTGACATGTGACAAACATTATGAATTGGGAAAACACACACAATGCGGCGTGGTGGAGAGATGGAGGCCGCGCTGAAGCAGCGCTCAAACAGTCAGTTAAAATGTCTTTAAACTCCCTGAAAACGTGCGTTAATCTCCAACATTTAGCAAAGGAAAAGTCTAAAATGTCAATATTTGTCTGGTTTATTTAGCGACAGCAGTGACTGTGTCAGAGTACTGAACGATTCTATAAACAAATCTTTTTAATGAACTGATTCTAATGATTCAATTACACCGAAACTAGTTTCTAATGTGTTTCACGCAGGCTCCGTGCTATGACGACCTCGAAATGGTCATGGAAAATAACGTGACTGATATCAAACCGAGAAATTACTAAACTACTTCTATTGATATTTATGTTGGATTTATTCAAATTTAGCTTAATAACAGTTGGTAATGCTAGCAGAAGATGCTAGTGAAGTTCGGAGAGTGACATTAGAAAAGCTGGGAATCAAAACAGCTAGCAAAACAAATGCAAGCCAATTTTCAAACAGCCACTTTAGAAGGTCCAAGGATCAGAAAATGCTAGCAGAGTTCACGGTTGGGAATTAGAAAATGTTAATTTTCTTTAAACGATCGCCTCAGAAGAGTTGAGACTTGCAAAGTACTGGAGAAGACAAAAGGATCAGAATCAGACCTTCGAGCAGAAAATGCTAGCAATGTGGGAGGGTCACTTTAGAAATGTTAAAAAATTGGAAAATATAAGCTAACGATGCTAGCAGAAAATGCAAGCAATAGCCAAAGGATCGCTTCAGAACAGTTGGGAAAACACAAAGTGTTCGTAAAGCTGAAAGGACACAAAATGATTGTGAAAAATGCTGGCAGTCTTCAAATCATTGTTTTGGAAAGGATGGGAATCCAAAATGCTAGCATAAAAATGCTGGCAAAGTTAAAGGGTCAGTTTAGAAATTAAAAAAAATCGTTATGCTGACTTCAGAGAATCACTGTACAGGGGTTGGTAACTGGAAAAAGCGATGTTCAAAGGACTGCTCAAGAATGGTTGAGAATTGGAAACGCTACCGGAATAAGCTAGCAAATGTAATGGGACACTTAAGAAAGGTTGGAAAATAGAAAATGCTAGTAGGAGAAAGTAGCAAAGTTTAAATGATTGCTTTAGAACAGTCGGGAACCAGAAAATGGGAGTGTGAAAATGTCACCAAGGTTTGAAATGATCAATTCCGAATTTTTGAGAGTTGGAAAATTCGTACGTGTGAAATGCTAGCAAACATCAGAGGATTGCTGAAGAATAGTTTAAATTCAGAAGAAGAACAAACTATGCTAACAAAATATGCTTTTATCTTGGATTTTACTGGATTTTTAGCTTTCTGCGATCCACATGTAATCATTTTTATTCAAAATTATTTGAATAAAAATGATTACTTCAGCAATTCCTCTCATTCCAAAGACATTACACATTTCTAGTACAGTGATGAAACGGAGGGTTCTTATGTTTTTAATGTTTACATAAAAAATAAACCTACACAGTCTAAAACACAAGTTAAATGTGGTTTCTCCTCAGTCTAGACTCTGGTTTCCCCGATGGCAGCTAATGTCAGCTCAGGTAGCAACAAAGTTCTTCTCACGTCTGTTTTTAACAAGCACTTTAGTGTTTCCTGTCGCTTCCTGTTTTGAGCTGGCAGACCTGACCCACTTCCTCCTGTGAACCTTATCTGTGTGTGTGTGTGTGTGTACAGTGCTGAGGGCAGACGTGACCGCGACATTAAAAACACAGATCAGAACTGCGATAACACCGTGATGAAACAGGACAGGAAATGTCATAAACTGCAGCGCAGACCATCAACGTCTCACATTCACTGTGTTGTTCTCTCTCAGTTAACCCAATATTCAGCTATTCTACTTTTATTTCAGCACATTAAACACATTTTTTGGCGCATTTCCACCGGCTCTACTCGCCTCGCCTCGTCACACCACGGCACGGTTAAAGTAGCGTTTCCACTAGCATAGTACCTGGTACCAGGTACTATTTTTAGTACCTGCAATAAGGTACTATGTGATGATTGGTCAGACTGCCGGCCACTGACTGGCCAGAGTCCCGTCACAGGAAGAGACCCCCACACACAAATCAAGCCGAACAGCGCCGAACTGTAGATCAATTATAACTACTTAATAATCCTAACAACGTGGGTTAATCTCCAACAACTACCAGGGAAACCTGTATATTTAATAGGAGTCTTCTGAAGTGGAGTGGTGTATTTAGGGACAGCGCCGGCAATCGGGAGCGGGATCACAGACAGTCTGTGGAGTAGGGGGCTGTACTCCGGTACTCTGGAGACGTGTGGATAGAAATCAAGCCGAACAGTGCCAAACTGTAGATCAGTTAAAACTTCTTAACAATCCTAAAAACGTGGGTTAATCTCCAACAACTACAGCAGTCTGGTGTAAAGTCACTAGTCACTCGTGTGTGTGTGTGTGTGTGTGTGTGTGTGTGGTAGGCCGGTTACCGGTTTCAAGGTATACCACGGTATGAAAAAGTCACAGTTTCAAAACCACAAAAAATTTTGGCTGAAGGAGGCGAGCCCCCCGAACTTTCCCCCCGTCTAAAAGGTCCAAGTCGTAAAAAGCCAGACGGCCACGGCTTGTAGGAAGAGGGTCGCCCGACGTGCAAAACAGGTTTGAGGACAGTGGCAGCCCGAGGAGGCAATATTTCAAACATAATAGCGCATCTACGGGAGCACCACCCATCGCCGTATGCGAAATTCAAAGTAAAGTTAAGGTTGTCTTGAAATGAACGAGCATATTATTGTCCGACATTAGTGAAATGAGCTTGTAACTGAGGCAGATGGGAGTTACCATATCTTATCTTTTCTTTATCTCTATGATAGTAACTTTTTTTTTTTTACTGAGGCAGATATGGTAACTAGCATATACATATACATATAGCCAATAGCCATGTTCTATATATTGTTTAAAAATAAAAAAGCTTTTAAATACAGACATTCAAAATACACATTTTAGAGCTGTAATCATAAAACCGTGAATCCGTGATGTTTTTGCCTAAGGTTATCATACCGCCAGAATCTCAAACGAAGTCACCGCAGTTTCACTCAGCCGTGCAGTGGTGACTTCGCCCACGTTAAGTCAAATAAAAAGCACGTATGCTACATAGAAAACGGCCTATTTTTCAGGTGTAAGAAAATATCGAAACACTAAATAAAAATTGCGAGAATTCACGTCCATGAGACAAATTAACCCGCTCATTGTATTTGCAGATGATGATGTCATATTTGCGTTGCAAATTTTCCTTTAAATTGACAATACATATATATCGCAATGTTTTGTATTGTACGTATTTGTACATTTGTACATTTGTTCATCGTGAAAATGTAAATTGAAGTGATTTTAGTGCGTTTTAGAGATATCTTTGAAGTGAAATCGGAAATATTATGATTTTCACAGCAGTTAGCATCAATTTCAACTCACACTGTAACGTATGCTTGTTCAAATAAGCTTTATTTAAAAATAAAAGATTTGAACACAGCACACTTGGCATCTACAGCGCCATGTAGAGGCCTGGCATGAGTACTACAGCGTTCCTTTCGATGAGAGCAATTCCTGAGACGAAGCAGGGAGATTGTTTCAAAAAAAGACAAAAGAAAAAGATTGTTTCCATGTGGATAAGGCCTTTAATCTCACACTGTAACTGTATGTATATCGCAATAAATCGCCTGTATCGTGATACATATCGTTTAGCTGTAATTTGTTCATTGTGAAAATGTAAATTTGTGAAATCATAAACAATTTTGTCTTATTCAAAAATATACAATTTGAATATGTGCCATACGTGCATGCTCGACATCTACAGCGCCACATACAGGCCTGGCATATGTACTGCAGCGGTTTTGTACACTCCGATCCAATTCCGTGTGGATACGACCTTAATCTCACACTGCAACCAGATCATCAACTCACTTATTAACCTTGTTATATCTTAAACACCGTGATTAAATAGCTCAAAGAGATGAAGCTTTGAACTCTACAAAAAAACAACATCAATAACGTCAAACTCCCGCCACTGACAGCTGCTTTCTCCCGACAGATGGGAACCAATTAGCCACCTGACTCCTGGAAAACAGTTGGGCAGCCGCGCAGAGCCGAGATGCAAATGAAGCAGAGGGAAAGGTGGAAGTGGACCTGCCGACGTCTGGGGATGAGGAGGAGGAGGAGGAGGAATTAATGGAGGAGACAGCCGAGGTGCCGTGTTCAGAAAAATGGAAAAGAGGACAAAGTGGGAAATTATGTATGGAGGTCACGCGGCGGTGGAGCGGAGAGGGTCTCGGTCGGCAGAGGTTACAGAAACAACGGGTTTGATGGAGGACGTGGTGTTAATCCTGCCAGCAGCTGTGATAGTGGATCCTCCGTCAGCGCGACACATTCAATCTGAGCCTCATGTGAAATCATTGATCTCGTTAATGAACAGCTTGTCAAATCTATTTAAGCGCCGCAAACAACCTTGCGACGTTCAATCACCATCACTCTGGACGGAGACGAATCAGGGCTCCACGCGTGGATTTATTTTAGGCTGTGTCGCGGAACGAGAACCTTTCTGTTGGGATGTTTGCACGAGTGACAGCGTGCTGTAAATACACTATAAAATAAAGTGTAATCGACTGTTTATAATCTGAATTACATGATAATTTCTATGTTTTTATAATGTTAAATGAAGGATTTACACATTTATTTTGTGTGCTAGAAACAATGGGATTGGACTATAAATGTGATCAAATTCTGCTATAACACAAATGATTATACGCATAACAATAAAGACTGACTTTTCTAAACTAGATAATATTTAGTAGGGGTGGGTCAAAATATCGATTTGGGGATATATTGTTGCTTTGGGCGACGACTCCATGACTCTGTTGTTTTTGTCTATGTCCATGTTTTACGGCGGGATAACAGCGGAGAAAGCTAAGTCAATAGATTCTCCGTCAACGTTCAATACATAGAGTTTATGACCTTTGACCTTTGTTCTCTATGTTCTGAATAAACAGAGAAAATCCTGAACTTTGAACTTTTCACATTAAACGTTTTTGTTCGTTTTGATTTGCTACGTCTCGCAAAAATATTTTGATTATCGCAGAATCGCTGTATCGTCATATTATTGGTATCGTGGACTGTGTACCGCGTATCGTATTGTACCATGATTCCCACTAGAGCTGCAGCTAACGATTTTAATCGTAATCGAGTATCATTTGGTCCATAAAACTTCAGAAAATGTAGAAAAACGTTGATCAGTCTTCCAAACTCTGGAAATAATGAGGTTCTCAAATCAAAATTATTGAGTTTTAATGATTTCTTTGTTTATATGGAGCAAAGAAACCAGAAAATATTCACATTGAAGAAGACCAGACCGATCAGAAATCTTGTTTTAATCATCGAGTCATTGTTTCAGCCCTAATTTCCGCCCCTAATATTTGGTCTAATTCACACATTGAATTAATATAATAAACATGAAAATGATCAATGTAACAGCGTTTAAAACCAGGATCACGTCATCACAGACACTTTGAAGATATCCAAAATCTAAGACCATGTGTTTTTTCTCGTGTCCCGGCGGCGGCTGTTTATATTTAAAAATGACTCTCGTACAATTACGCCTCGTTAGCTTGACATTGTGTTTCCGACACTTATCTACAGGATTTAAGGGGAGCTAATTAGGAGTCGGGGAACAGGCCTCGTATCATCTGCTCTGTTTACCTTCGTTCCTTCTATTTGCTTACACAAGGCGTGAGGCAGCCGTTAGATTAAAAAAATAAAGGAGAAAAAAGGTAAATATTTGAAGGTGCAGGTGATACGAGGCAACGTGTTCTCCCCTCGAGACGCTCAGTCTCACTCGCTGACGCCGCAGCAGAAATCCTGGAGGTCGACATAATCCGACGTTCCTCCAAGGACACGGCTGTGACGCTGTGACTCGGAATTCATTTAAAATCTCATTGATTCTAAAAACTTCAAGGTTTGTCTGTGGAACTTCGCCTGCAGATCATCACAGTGGGGATTTAAAGGGTTTTTTGAGGTTTGGTTGAACTGGAAAAAAAAACATGTCTGCCAGCTTTGACACAATGAGAAACAGATTTTTAGCGACTTAGTGAATTAACCCAATACGGAAGGCTTAGGTCTGTGATTTCTAGAGAACCTTTGCTGATACACAGACTTTTCCAAGAGGAAACTCAACTTTGTGAGCCGCTTTTTTCATCCTGCACCAAATTCCATAAGAAAAAACATGAATTTAAGCTCTCAAGGACACAGCAGCTGCTGGTCTACTGCTGCCTCGTGTGGTCACTTTGTGCCTCTGATATAAATTGGAACAAAGGAAACCGAAGTCACAACATAAGACATTTGGAATTACTGATGGAGGCAGCAGTGGATCAACAACTCCTGTGTCCCTGTGATGTAAAATCGCTCATTTTCTCTATGGGGTTTGGTGCAGGAGAGTGAGCGGTTTACAAACTCAGGTGGGCACTCACTCATGTGGTATAAAAGCACGGTGACTGCAAAGAATCCAAATCAAAAGAAAAACATGGCTTTTGAGGCGATATAAGATTTTGAGGAGATTTTCCCTTCAAGCAGCCCAAGAAACAAGAATCACACCCTGTCCAACACTTCTGCTGATGTAATGCATCTTACCTCACTATCTGAGACATTTGGGGGTACAGGTTGTGTTTGCTTCAGGGCTGCGACACAATTTAAAGTCCAGTTTCTATTCTTATTCCAACAACGCGAGCCAATAAAAACCCACAAATCCTGTTAGGACTCAAAGGTCTGAAAAAGCTACTCCAGGAATTAGGAGCGACAAGACGTTAAACACCTTTTTGTTTTGCCTGTCGATTCCTCAAAAAAACCAAAGCAGAAACCAAACAAAGCAGCAGTTCTGTTTTCATGTGAAGAAGAAGAGGAATGTGAACTGCTGTTTCACTTATCTCTCAGTAATGGAAGCAACAACAACACACTTTGTTGCGCTCGCTCCGACATCCTGCCGCGTCCCTAACAAGCTGTTTGTACTTGTTACTACATCGTCTCGTGACTCACGCTGGATTAGAGATTCAAGGCTGGGAAACAAAGCCTCCAAAACACCGCGGCTGACAAAGGTTGTTGTGGAATTAGTGATTATTGGTGGAAAATGTGTCAAAGCATGAACTCAGTATTTAAAGTGATCAGTTGTGGCTTTCAAACGTCAATGCAACGTGAAGAAACACACAATAACAACTGTGTTTTGATTTCATAACTGTACTTTTGCAACACGTGTGGTGTTAGTATTTTGCACCACAGGACACATGGTGTTTGTCTGAGTTATTTTCATGGGAAATTGTTTTCAAAAAGAAATCATTTGAATTTAAGAATAAATATCTAACTTTGCAGGTTTCTTTTAGCTTTAATCGCTGGTGGTTTGTGTGTTCACTACTGTGTGTATCAAGAATACAGAAGTCAAATTTCACTGTCACAGTGGTGTGTATTGGTATTGATACAACTTCCTCAAATGTTGTTCCTCATTTTAAGGCAAATTACAGTCTGAAAGTGGTTAAATTTACAACTTAATTGTAATCATTCTGGCCAAGCAATAGATTCATTTTCCTATAAATAAAGAACATTTGAATTCATTTAAGAATATTTAACTCATTTCTCGTACATATCTGTTTTTAAAGACCAAGCTCATCGTGTGTGACATGTTTCAGTGTTTAAAGTTAAAGAACAGTGATGCTAATATTTGAGGACTAACGCTGTTCTTTATGTTATTTAATGATATATAGGAAGAACGAAAATAGGAAGACTACACAGCTAATGTGACCATCACAGTTAAAATACTAAATTAGCCCCAGAGGCTAGTGGCAGTTAGCCTCAAAGGTGAGCTTTAGTTAGCTCCGGAAGCTAGTGACAGTTAGCCTCAAAAGGTTAGCTTCAGTTAGCTCTGGAAGCTAGTGACAGTTAGCCTCAAAGGTTAGCATCAGTTAGCGCCGGAAGCGAGTGGCAGTTAGCCTCAAAGGTTAGCTACAGTTAGCTCTGGAAGCTAGTGACAGTTAGCCTCAAAGGTTAGCTTCAGTTAGCTCCAGAAGTGAGTGGCAGTTAGCCTCAAAGGTTAGCTTCAGTTAACTCTGGAAGCTAGTGGCAGTTAGCCTCATTAGTTTCCTACTATAAAGAGAAACAGAGACAGAATGAAGAAAGTCAGGACAACGAAGAAGACAATAAAAAACCATAGCTACAGCGACATTCCAAAGCAAGAAAGAGGTGATTTTATGACATCATCGTTTTCCCAAAGTAGCGTTTAGGTTAAAACGCAGAAGTGGGGTTATGAAAATTTCCCTTTCTGGGACCGGTTTTAAAAATTTTTGAGTTTGCTGTAAATCATCACTTCCTACATTTCCCATAATGCCTCAGTGGTTATTTTCAATCCCGATGAACTGCTTATTCTACAAAATTCAAATGTACGTTGTAAGAAAAACCTATAAATAAACTTATTATAGAGTCTGGAATAAGAGAACATTTGTGAAAATATGTTTGAATATGACTTTCATCGAGCTCATCAAATCTGACTGGACAGACTTGTTTGTAAAAACCCTGTGTGAATCTGGTAAATGTTCATTTTCCTCTATTTTTGCACCAAAACAACATTTCTGTACGCTATAAAAAGCTCCCCCTATGAGACACAGGGGACGTTATTCAACTGGTTTCACATGACTCATATTTCATAACCTCGTCTTTAAACGGCCATAATTTACGTTTATGAAGCGTTGAGATCATCTTTTTAAAGCCTTTTTAATTCTCGTGTTTGCAATCTTCGCTTCATGAATGTGTGTGTGGAGATAGATCTGAGGTCAGGGAGTCTCTGAAGAATGAGACTCTCGCCCCCACCACCACACCCTGAGGCCTTGACACTGGTTAATCAGGCTACAGTCACAAGTTTTCCAAAGACCAGTTAGACTTGAAATTCCATGTTGTGTCCAAACAGCACAACAAAGCCCCGAAGGAGTTCAGTTAACGACGGGAACTGGACAAACTGTCCTGCTGAGAGGCTGAAAACACAAAATCTGCACAGACGTCATCGTCGACTAACAATAAACAAACATCTGTAATAAATGACGGTTGTTTTTTTTTTTATGTTTTAATGTAGAACAAAGTACATAATAGAGCTCAAACCCACGTCTTTCATCTTTAAAGCAGTAATGGTGCATTCCATTTGTGGTTGAAACTCGGAAACACATGGGTTAGGGTTAGGGGTTAGTAAGGGTTCCTGCGTTAGTTGTGTTCGCAAAATACGGTCAAGCATTGTTATCAACTGGCTAGCCCGAGAGCATGTTTTGAGTCCATGTTTTTTTATTTCCTATTTCTCGACAGTGAAGTCACTCCCAGTTCCGATTTCCAGGTTCCCAAAGTCCAGGCTAATTCCCACCCACTGTCCTTTCTGGCATGTCTCCATGTGTCTCGTCCTTCCCCCTTTTCACACTAACTGTCGCGTCAAATCAAAGTAAAAATAACCTCAAAAAATATCTTTATATATCGTAAGGTTAATTCTGCTGATTCCCTGTGTCAATTCAAATGTTTGGCAGCAAATGCTGTGATGATAGTCTTGAAGCACAAGCATTAGCCAAGGTGCTACTACTAAATAAAGCCAGTGGGTGGCAGTAGAGGTCAAATGACGTGATGTAGATATCTCAAACACATCCATTGCTCTTGCAGTTAAAGGTAAATAAATGTGATGTTATTTTAATTATTCCAAATAATTGCGTATCGTATCGTGATACGTAACGAACCATGAGGTTCTACAACATTTCTCTCCCTACACAAAATTATGGATAGCACAGGTTACAGGTTACAGTTAAATTGGTACCAGTTCCTCTTGTTATGTTCCCACAAGAAACAGTTTTTGCTGAATATCGTGAGATGGGGGCGCCAGATAGCTGTTAGATTGGTTGGTTGGATTACCACAATTACTTTCCCTCCTTTTCTTACAAACTGTCATCGCGAAATATCTTTTGAAAATAATATTGTGAGGTAAACTTTGCTGATTTCCTGTGTCAATGTGAAGGTTCATAAAGCAGTTTGTTGTAGTAATTATTCCAAATAATTGCGTATCATGTACGAATCGTGATGTTCTACACAACAAAGAATTTGCTAAATTGGTAGCAGTTACTCTTCAAACCTCTTCAACATGATTAATATTTATGTTTTAATTACTCATACTGGCTTTATTTCACTGGCTATATAAATCCTCTCACAACCCCACTGACCCCCCCGAGCACCACATACCACAGTGTGTGTCATCATCAGTGCTTAAAACAAAGAAAAAAGAAAGCGTTGCAGGAAATGGTTTTAAAGTCGTTTTTACAGGGAGGAAGCAGCGGAGGCTAAGTGCTCTGCCGAACAAGGAGCGAGACGGACATAAAGTCTTGTTGGAGCGCAGTGATCCTGCAGGCCATTAAAGTGGGCACAGAATTAAGTCCAACTCCACACATCCACTGTTGGATGAAGTCCAGTCGCAGTAAATCAGACTGTGAGGAGGGAAACGCAGTGGAATTACAAGAAGAAGAAGAAGAAGAAGAAGTACCTGAATACAAATGGAACGAGGGAGGCAGCGATCGGTGAACAGAGCAACCCAAAATTTAAATTTAGACACCTGCAAACAGCATTGAGGAAAAAAACCTCCTTTGTTTGACCCATTTTTGGAAAAAATTGTGTCACAAAGTCAAGACAAGCACAAAACACACACACACACAAAAGAGGAGCATCTATTTTAACATTTCGACCAAAAACAGAGGAAACAGCCGACCTTCACCTCCACTTCCACATACACACAATTAAGGACGATTTAAAGGGATATAACACTTAACAATGGGTTTTTCAAAAAAATAAAATAAATGATATCTTAAGAACACGCTGGCTACTTTGTCTCACTGTTAGACCGACTTTTTCTGACGAGAAACTTGAAGTTTTAAACCTGCACCAAAGTCCATTAAGAAAATCGGCGTTTTTAGCTCACTGCGAAACAGGAGCCACTGGTCCACCGCTGCCTCGTGTGGTCACTTTGTGTCACTGAAGTAAACCCGACTGAAGGAATGCACACATTAATGTGACAAAATAAGACGTTTGAACTCACTCGTGGAGGCAGCAGTGGGTCGACAACGTCTGTGTGCTGTGTTCTAAAATCGCTGTTTTCTCTATGAGGTTTGGTGCACGGAGAGTGAACGGTTGACAAACTTCAGAGAAAAGCTGACTTATGGTGAAATAAAGCTGTGAACACATACTTAATATATCATAGAGTGAAAATGACGTGTGTTTTTATTAAATTAGTTTAGTTTTTTCTTGTGTCGCTGCTTGAAATATCTCTTTATAAAGAGCTGAGACACAACTGGAGCACTGATTAATGTCTAATCCTGCATCTGCACACACGCACGCACACACACAAACACACGGGGAGGAAACGAGCCACTTTCATGTCATTATCACCTTCATTTACACTCCCAAAAAAAGACAAAAGAAGGAAGGTGCTTTAAATAAACAACAACAACAAAAAAGCACCAATTCATTCATGTCCCTGAGAATAAAGCAGTGAGATGAAAGCGTGGACTTTACTTGGCGTTTCTTAATCTTAATCTTATCTTAATCCCTCAATGCAACAATGACACAGATACAGCTCATCACTACAAACGACATGTGACACACGCTGCTGACATCACACACACACACACACACACCTGAGACACACATCTGTGCAGCTGCACGAGCTCCACTCATAATAATCATCATAATATTGGCTCGTGAATGTAATGCACGCTCCTGCACGTGCGTGAGGAGACAAAGCCACAGAGATGATGATGATGCGCGAGCCTCTCTGTGCAAAGACAAAGAAATCCTCCGCAAAAAAACAGCAACTTTGTTGCGCTTACGTCAAATTAATAAATAACAACAACAAGAAGAACACGACTGAGAGGAAGGAGACAGCGCTCACCTTTGGTCCGAGTGTGTGTCACAGCAGCAGCAGTCAGTCCCGCCTCTGTGCGCGCGCGTGTGTCTGTGTGTGTGTGTGGTTTCCCGTTCATTTAAAATGGGTCAGAATCAGAACCAGAATCAGCGAAATTGCGAAATCGCCTGCTTCCGTGAGCGACGCGAGGCTGCTCGATGTTTTTCCTGCTCTGCTCTGAAAGCGAGAGAAAACCAAAACACACTCACACCCTCTCTCTCTCTCTCTCTCTCTCTCTCCCTCGCTCTCTCCCCCCTCCCCCTCCCCCTCTCTCTCTCTCTCTCTCCCCACGCACACACCCCTCTCTTCTCTCTCTCTCTCTCTCACCCCTCGCTCTCTCCCCCTTCCCCTCCCTCTCTCTCTCTCTCTCTCTCTCTCTCTCTCTCTCACAGCCTCTTTCTCTCTCCCTCCCCCTCTCTCTCTCCCTCCCTCTCCCTCTCTCTCGTGCACAGTAAGGGAGGAACAGAAAAAGAAAAAAACTCACTTTAAAATGCAGATTTTTTTTAGCCTCCAGGTTGTTATAATCTAAAAACTGCCTATTCAAACAGAGGCTCGCGGCCCACGTGTGGCCCACAGGCAGCCTTTGAGTAGCACAAGCAAACTAAAAAAATTTCCTACATAAATTATGACATAAATGAATGAATGACAAAAAAAACAATAATATGAATAAATATACTTCTGCAAGAGAGTAGGGTGAAGCTAAAAAAAAATATATCACCAAATCCCCAAATCACCATTATTTTAGCAACAAAACTTTAATTATGTTGTAATAATAATAATATGATTATTATTATTATTATGGTCAGTTGTAGTAATAAAAAAAATATCTGTTAACACAACAATAGTTGCCTAATCTGTAGCACGTGCAGCTACATCCTGTCGAATAACCGCTCACACGTGTGTAGAACAAATCGACTTTCTAAATCGACCCCTCATATGTATTTATTTGAGAAGAATAACAATAATAATACTTAAAGTAAATATAATTCATTCATTCATTCCAAAAAAAGTCATACATTTTTTTGACAGGAAGAAGCTGCACGTCTGGTTCCGATTTCCCAGTTCACGAACCATAGGTGTTCCAGAACTGTACCCCCAAAATATTGGCTTGGCCACATACGATGGGCTGTGCTAAAGAAATACTGCAGCGTACCAGGCTAGTTCCCACCCACTGTGACTCCGCCCTTGTCCTTCCCCCTTGTCAGTAGTTAGGGTTAAGATTAAAGTAAGTCTCCAGGAAATGCATGTCAGACAATGTTATGTCCTCTGAAGTATGGAAACCAGACTGGGTGTGTTTTAGGGTTAGGGTTAGACTTGGGTTTCAGTTAAGGATAAGGTTAAAGGTCAGGGTTAAAGCGGTTAAAAACGAGTGTCTGGAGCATGTTCATGTGTGTTTCTGGTATTGCTCATGTTGTGAGGACCTCAATATGCTTCCAAAGTCTCGTTATGGGGACAATAAAATCAAGTCCCCATTATGTAAATGACTACATTTTAAGGCAAAGACATGCTGTTAAGTTTAAGTTAAGGTTAAATCAGTGATGTCATGGAAACTAGATTGTGTGTGTGTACTTGTGTACTTTGTGAGGTCCAAAGAACGTACAAACCTGTCTTTGTGAGGACACTTTGACCTTGTAGGGACAACTTTATGGTTAAGACCTGGTTTTAGGGTTAAGTTGTCCATGACGTGTCCTCACATAAAAACATGTGTGTGTGTGAGGCCTGAGTGTCTCTGGTGCTGCGTTCACTGACAGCAGTGGCGCGCGGTGTAAGCACTCTCTGATATATTTGCTTTAATTACGAACGATAATTAAATGAAATGTGCGATGACTCCAGACTCTGTAACCGCGGCGACACACGACACACAGCGGTGTGCACCGTGAATTTTTTATTTTTCATTTTAAATGTCTGATGGCACTTCAGACGCCGACGGGGGGGAATTAGCGTGGCTCTCATATACAGCGTGTGATCGAGTTAATGGAAACAGATGAGCTTGTGATATGCTAATGCTCGACTTTTGGCGCCTACATCTGGCAGCAGAGCGCAGCGAGCTGCTGCAGTGCCTCCAAATGTGTGTGTGTATAAGAAACACACACACACACACTCCAGGGAGGGCACAGCTAACCTTTAGCTCAACCATTAGATAAACGTTGTACATTTTGCTCCTCACCAGTCGACAAATTGCTGCGCAGAAAGCAAATTGTGCCTCTGCGATCAATCGCACAGGGAGACGATGGGGGGAGAAAAAATTAGCTTTACTCTCCCTCCTGTTTTCTCCACCTTTCTTTCACACACACACGTGAGGAAATAAAATGACGATTGTGCATGTCCACCCAGACACAGCCGAGCTGCCGGCGATTAATTACGGGTGCCACATGCGCGGCGACGGCGTTTCAGGGGCTGTCAGTCATCAGCGCGGCGCCGTGACAATGATTTTGACCATCACAGGTTTTAATTGGCATTCAGAGGACACGCTGTCCTCACTGTAGACCTGGAGTAAACACACTGAGGCAGTTTAGGAACACAACCTTCACTCCTCGCTCCCTCCTGATCGATAAAACATCTGCAACAGCATCAACACAGAGAATCTTAACCTCTGTGCTACGATGTTGATTTAAAAAACAAGAAAAATGCTTATGACTATACTAGAACGTGTATATACTACCGATAAGTAAATTTTTATAAGTGTATAATCGCTTTAGAATAGGCCACCGTAGTTCACTGATGTGCAATATGCACTCCCACCACTAGATAATTCTAAACACTCGGGACCTTTCTGTCTAATAAAATAAGTCTACGATCTTCATCTCGCCACGAGAAAGACTCGAAAACAGAAGTTTGTAAACCACTCGCTCTCCCACACCAAACCCCATAGAGAAAATCAACGATATACGCTCATGTGGATGGATTGGGACACAGGAGCTGCTGGTCTACTGCTGCCTCGTGTGGTCACTGAGGTAAATCCGAACAAAGGCTTTCAAACGCCAAATTCACTAAAATAACACATGTGAAGTTACTGAAAGAGGCAGCAGTGGATCAACATCTCCTGTGTGCTATGATTGTAAAACGACAGTTTTTTTAATGGGGTTTGGTGCAGGAAGAGTGAACGGTTTACAAACTGCAGTTTCCTGTTGAAAAATTCTGTCTACTCGTATTATTGTCACCTTGGGCCATGTATGACATGTCATACTCTGGGTTAACACTTTCCTTCATCCATCTATTGTCCATCAATCATCCATCCATTCCTTGGTTGGTAGTTGATGGATGAACGGATGAAGGGAAATCACCCTTTTCTTCACTCCTCCTCCTCCTCTGCCACTGCCTTGTAAAAGTGAGTGATAAAAACACAGAGCACTCACATTCCTGGAAAATCAGGTCATCGACTGAACTGAGCAAGACTCCAACTGGGACAGGGCAGCGTGTGTGTGTGTGTGTGTGTGTGTTGTATTTTTAGGACCTTTTCTGTCATAAACACTGACCTTGTCAGGACCTGTAGTCCTCATGGACACTAAAACCTGGTCCAAACGAGGCAGAACCTAATTTCTGAGAACCATAAGGACTAAGATTTGAATTGCAGTTAGGTTAAGTTTAGGGTTAGACATTAACTAGTTATGGTTATATAGGCTTTGTTTAGTCTGTCCAAATGAATGGAAGTCAGTGCAGGGTCCTGAGAAGAATAGCTGCACAAACCTGTAGCAGACAAAAATAAAGACACTAAACTTAGTGTCTTTTTTTTTAGCCTTTGATCGAGGTTAGGATTTGGGCCAAGTCAAACTTGTTCGCGGAAAAGCCACTTGTGTATAAGTCCAAAATCTGTTTGTACTTAAAGAGGGTCCGCGTCAAGCTTGTGTTAATCTCATGTTTAATTTTAGTAGCTGCCAGGAAATCATCCCATTTGGCGTTTCCTTAAGCCCGTGGCATATCACAGACTCTGGGATACTTGCGCTTCACGGCCCTGTAGTGTCCCACTTCACCATCGGGTGACGGTACGAGTCTGGACACAGGGAATAGAACGCATTCAGTGCGGTGCAGTGCTACCGATCAACGCAGTAACAGTCAGTCAGTCAGTCAGTCATCATCTAACCGCTTTATCCTCCACCAAAGGGTCGCGGGGGGTGCTGTGCCAATCTCAGCTACATCGGGCGATAGGCGGGGTACACCCTGGACAGTTCGCCAGTCCATCGCAGGGCCACACACACAACTAGAGACAAACAACCATTCACTCTCACACTCACTCCTATGGTCAATTTAAGAGTGTCCAATTTACCTAATCCCCACATTGCATGTTTTTGGACTGTGGGAGGAAGCCGGAGAACCCGGAGAGAACCCACGCACACACGGGGAGAACATGCAAACGAGAGTGCTAACCACTACACCACCGTGTGGCCCACGCAGTAACAGGGGTGACATAAATATGGATAAGGAAAGTATGGTTCTGGTTCAGGTTGTTGAGGTAAAGGTTTGGTCCCGGATGTTTAAACGAATGGAATTCAACGCAGAGCGGGAGCACAAAGCTGTGACGGTAGACGCGCAGTGAGTGTGATTTTTCCTCCACCAGGAATCAGTGTCTTCTGAGGATGCAACACCATACAGCCTGTGCTCCCTGCTCTTCCATGGGAGCTTCTAATTGCCTATTGTGCTCGCTGCTCGACTGTCTGGGTGATGTGCAGTGACAAGCTGCATCCACAGAAAAGAAAGGAGTAAAAAAAAGTGATGTGCACTCTGGAGATCCTCGGTGAAAAAAGAGCCTCGTCTGTCTCTCTTTCATGATTCTCTCCACACAAATCCCCATCTTCCCCGTCATGCCTGATGTGATGTATAGTACGTTCTGTATGCAGAGAGGAAGCGTAATGTATGTCGAGCAGTGGATGTGCCTCGTTCCCAAGGGTTTTGTCAGGTCGTCCACACACACACACACACACACACACACGTGTTGTTCTTCTTCAGAAGCTGCGAGTCTGTTTTCTGCTTCCACTCTGACAAATTGGGTAGTCGTGGGAAGAAAAGACAGAAGGCCTTTCCTCGCACTCTCATGTCAGTGACACTGTCGAGTTATATTATGTAAAAAAGGATCGCGCACATAATCAAAGCTCTGTGAGTGTGCGGCTGATTTCACAGAAAAAAACATGGACTTGCAGTCAGGTTGACCAGTTTTTTGGAATTCTGGACACTGGCGGCTGCGCTATTAATCTTTAATGTCGACCCTCGATTCAATATTTACTGTTTTTTAAAACAAGATGGAGCCCAAGCACATGAGCTACTGAACGTGATAAGAATGGTTTTCCAACTTTTTATATATATATATGTACATATAATTATAACTTGGCCAAGAACAATAAAGTTGCAGTGCAATTTATTTGCTAATTCCGTCGTTAAAAATTACAATCTTGATTTAAAGCCTACGATGCAATACATATGATCTGAGTAGAGAAACAACCCTAAGGATCACCAGGACCTCACAAGAACTACAGAAGAACCCAGAAGACAACCAGGACTTCACAAGGACTGGGAAAGGACCCTGAAGACTTTCAGGACCTCCCTTGATCTGTAAAAGGACCTAAAAGACAACCAGGAGCTCTCCAGAATTACAAAAGTACTCTGAAGACTTTCAGGACCTATCAAGAACTACAAAAGGACCCCAAAAGACAGACAGGACCTCACAAGAACTGCAAAAGGACTGTGAAGACAGCAAGGATCTCCCATGGACCACAAAGGATACTGGAGACAGTAAGGACTTCACAGGAACTGCTAATGGACCCTGAAGACTATCAGGACCTTTCCAGACATACAAAAAGTCTCTGAAGACAGTCAGGACCGAAGATGAACTATGAAAGGACCCTGAAGACAGTAAGGACCTCCCAAGATCTGTAAAGGGACTGGAAAGACAATCAGGAGCTCTCAAGAATTACAAAAGGACCCCAAAAGACAGACAGGACCTCACAAGAACTGCAAAAGGACTGTGAAGACAGAAAGGATTTCCCATGGATAACAAAAGGATCCTAAAGAGAGTCAGGACCGCTCAAGAATTACAAAAGTACCCGTATGGACAGTCAGGACTTCACAAGGACCCTGAAAGGCCCCTGAAGACAGCCAGGACCTGGCAAGGACTCTGGAAGGACTATGTGAACCATCAGAAACCTGGGAGCTAACAGGAACTTGAAGGCAGTTAAGAACCTTCAAAGACCTTGCTAACAAATGAAACCCTGCTGGTTGACAGGACCCTGCAGGGACTGGAGTGACCTCCCAGGCTGTGACGGTACTGGCACCAGGTTCAGTCACTGCAGAGACATGAGAACATTTACAGTTATTAAGCATTTGGCCGATGCTGGAGCATCGGGCAGTGATTTACAGTCGGTGGGACCTGAGGGCAGCGTGTGACCTTGTGTGATTCACTGCTCATCTGTGTTTTATGATGTAAGCAGCAGCAGATTCACACTCATGTTCTGTGTTCACTGTTATCAGACAGCTGGTGAGCAGCCGCCACTTTTCCCACAACATCATAGGTTTTTAATCACTTTGTGTCTCTGCAATGAGAAAATCAACCTTGAAGCGAGCGCAGTGAAAATGTGCTGCCGAGTCCTGACTAATTGTGCTAAATGGTTCTGTTACTTCCAGGTTTGTGATGTTTAAAGGAAAACCACTCGTGCAGGAGAGATAGTTCGCTCTGCATGACAACAGTGATTACAGCTTGTTTTAGTCAGACAATTTCCTTGATGCCACGATTAAATAAAAACAGGAACCAAATGCAGAAGAAAGAGTTTAAAATGAAAGAAGAACTAAACAAAAGAACAAAAATCAAACAGAATTCCAAAGAGAGAGTAAAGGTACAACTTCAAAAACAAACACACCTATAACATAACCATCATTATGCATTTCTTATGAAAGGATTTCGCAAGGACCACAAAGACAGACAGGCACTCACAAGGACCCCAAAAGGGACCTCACATGGCAAAGACCCATGAAGGACCCTGTCAGAATCCTACAGTTCGAAGGATCCCGATAAGGACTCCTATAGACTGAATGGACCTCACAAGAATTGCAAAAGGACCCTAACGACGTACAGGACTTCACATGTTCTGCAAAGGGATCACAAAGACTAACAAGACTTAACAATGACTACAAAAAGACCCAGAAGACTGACAAGACCTCAGTAGGACCCCGTAAGGATCCTGCAAACCAAATGGAACTCACAAGAATTGCAAAAGGACCATAAAGACTTACAGAATGTCACAAGGACCCAAGAAAGACTCTGAATACCTACAGGACTTCACAAGTACTAAAAAAGGACCATAAAGACTGACAGGACTTAACAGGAACTACAAAAGGATCCTAAAATCTGACCACCCCACTTTTCTCCTCAGGCATTTCTAATAAAAAAAAAAGGTGGAAGGCGCTGCTGATTACATTTTAACAGATCTAAAGCCGCCAACTCCACCTCCCACCTCGATCAATTTCACCAAATCAAATCCCGCCTCAGTCTGAGCCCCGATGAGGAGGAGATAGGAGTTAAGGTGACCTCACTCTGACTGAGGGAGGTGAAACACTCTGACGTGAGATTGGGTTTATAGCGGGTTAAAGACGAGCCTCACTGACCCGTTTCCCCCCGGAGACGCCGATGTTTGTGAATGAATCACGTTACAGACAATGAGACGAGAGACGCTTTAAACTGTATGACTTTATCACTGTTTATCACTGCTTTTTTCCCTCTGTAGCTTCCTTTTGATTTTCTTTTATTTATTTACTCACAAATAAAAATGCATTTTGGCTGTGTTAATGTGTTATGACTCTGTTGAATGTAAGTTTTTTTAGTAAAATAATTACATTTAATTTAATTTTGTTAACAAAGAGTCACATTTGTAACCTTCGTTAACCCCAAAAGATGAACATGAAATACCAGCTGTTTTTGTAACAAACAGTTTTTGGCGGCTTCCATTAAGCAAGGCCCTTACCTAAAATACACAAGAGTTACAAAAAGGGGGAAAAAAATAAGTAAACCCCAAAAATAAATAAAATACAAAGTTTTTAAAATTTTTGCTAATTGTGTTGTTTTTGTGCATAAGAAGCAGTGACACCTAGTGATGAAACTGCATATTGTAACATACCAAGAGAGGATGAAGTTCTTTGTTTTCCTCGAAAGGTTCCGATTCAAAATGTACAATCCGACATTTCTGGTTTTGTCCGTTCAGGCTGCCATAGAAACATGGTGCCACAAGATGGTGGCCTCCACAGATCAAGGCCCTTACCTGAAAAGGAGAGGAGGTAAAAAATGCTAAATTTAATGTACACATTTTTAAAGACAGAGATGAAGCAAAAAATACATGAAATACATGAAAGTTTGACAAATTACAAATAAAAAAAGGTAGTTTATGTTCTTGTCTGTTCCTAAAAGTGCAGATGGTAAAGTTTACTCACTCACTAAATAAAAAATTATGACTTCAGGTCTTTTCAATTAAGAAAGAATTCTAGATAAAACGTGAATCCTGAGCTTTTTACTTAAAACGATCCCTTTAATCACAAGTTTCAGTGATGATGATGAGTTTTTAAACGAACTGCAGCGTCTTTTGTCTTTGAAGACGAGGACGGGAGGAATTCTGGGAAATGGTTGCAGCCGAGGTCAGATCAAACATCCCCATCAAGGCTTTGGCCGAGTGCAAATTAGAATCTCTGTCTCTTTAAAGCTGGAATATTTGAAGGGGAAAAAAAAAGAAATCACCGCTGTGAAAATATGAATAAAATATCTCATGCATGATGAGTCTGTTTGAAGTTACTGGGTGTTTTTTTTAAAAAAAAA
This sequence comes from Solea senegalensis, assembly GCF_019176455.1. Lineage (NCBI taxonomy): Eukaryota > Metazoa > Chordata > Actinopteri > Pleuronectiformes > Soleidae > Solea > Solea senegalensis. The sequence goes on along the minus strand of NC_058021.1, from coordinate 34,361,006 downwards.
AAGTGGAAGAAAATTTAAAATAAGTGGATTTAGCTTAAAATTTAAAAAAAAAAGTAATAAGCACTCACTTCCGTAGCTTTTCTTAGTTAATCTACATTTTTTCAGTTATCCGACCGCTAATAGTCTGCAGAATAAACCATTTTAGCATGTGAGAGAATTCTAAACATCTTTAGTTATTATTTGTGTTTATGTTAAGTTATATATATGTTTTTTTTATTTATTATCATTAAAGTTCACTGTATATGTCACTAAAAGTGTACATTTTATATTATTCAACGCCTGTTGAATTTTACTACAGCCCTAATGGTCCACAACGGTACTGCAGGTGGGCTGTGAAAGGTGTTTTCCAGGTGTTTCCAGTTGTTTTCTGGATGTTTCCAGTTGTTTCCCTGTATTATCCAGCAGTTTTGAGGTGTTTTCCAGGTGTTTTCTGGATATAAAGCTCTAATAAATTTCTTCATGGGTGTTACCCAAACCTTGAAATAATTATCTTGTTTTGACCTTTTTTTTTTCTTATATGGAGCAAAGAAACCAGGAAATATCCACATTGAAGAAGCTGAAAAATCACAGAAACTGATTAAAATATTCTCAAAAGAGTTACTCATGGCCGCCCTGAAACCTCAACCATGAGAGATTCATGTCTCACCCGATGTCCTGGTGTCAAAAATGAAAGTAAACCACAGGAAATCCAACACTTTTTTTTTACATAAAATAAACTCATCCCTTCAACTGTGATGAATAAAAACCTAAAGAGCAGAGAGAAATTTGATCCCCGTCTGCTTTTTTTTTTTTTTGGAAGCCTGTTCACACAAGATATGACTTCCTTCTCCTCACTTTCCTCAGGAAGGTTCAGTTAATCCCTGATGGGGAAGAAATATCTGACCGAGTGGCTGATTTGTGGAGAAAACCCCGCTGCGCCTGCATCACGGATTAGCAGAGCTCAACTGGAGATCAGAGGTTTTTGCAGGAGATGGAGGTGATGGACAGAGACGAGGAGGAGGAGGAGGAGGAGGAGGAGGAGGAGGAGGAGGAGGCGCTCACTCAGGTGTGAACGTTCACACGTTTACCGTCACGCTTTGGTTCATGTGGAAATGCATGAAATGTGTCTCCTGGAGACGGTGGACGGTGAGAAGGTCATTAGAGCGGTGGACGCTGCAGGAGGCTGAGCAGGAAACTCTGCAGCAGGAGAACACACGCTGTGTCAGTAGCTATTATAATAATAATAATATAACACATCATATAATATCATATAACGTCTCCTCTTAGTGCGACGACTGAAGGTCAGGCTCCTGGAATAATCTCAAAACTCCAGTTGTGCTTCATTCCCTGATGTGAGCACAGTTTTTCTGTTCACACAGAGAAGATTTGTTCTATTTAAATCAAACAGCTGATCATAAAATCATGGATGTTATTATTCGACTCTGTATGTTCACACATTTCTGTTCATTTAAGTCAATAAAATCTTTTATATAAAATATGTTTTTCCATGTGTTTTTCAGGTGTTTCCAGGTGTTTTCCTGGGTAGTTTCTGGGTCTTTTCCAGTTTCCGGTTGACTTTTTCCAGGTGTTCTCATCTTCTTTCTAGTTCTCCAGGTGATTTTCCACTGTGGTTACTGTGGTTTGTCAGCTCTGAGTCAAAGACAAAGGGCTCAGACAGAAGATACTCTGATGAAATCACAGTTGCTGATGTGGTTTGTAACAGGTGTCGACTCAAAGTGACCAGAGGTTGGACCAATCAGGCAGAGAGAGGGGCGGGGCCAACAGCAGCAGGGGCCTCAGGAGACTCTGACACACCTGGAACATTGTGCATGAATTGTCATTATTACACTGTTGTTATTTGTATTATTTGTTTGTTTCATGGAGCTGTCATTTCTAACCATCACTGCCCAGACTGTCCTCACTGTCCTCACTGTCCTCTCTGTCTTCAGAGAGAGAGAGGCGAGAATGAATTAGAGAAGAGAGTGAGAAGACGAGACGAGGGACATCACTGAGACGAGGGGGACGAGTGAGATACTGAACTGGTGACAGACGCACAAGCTGAGGATTTAGACATTTCTCTGTAGTCCCACGTCCTGGTGTTGTCCATCAGCATGTGTCCGTCAGTCTGAATTCAAATGTCATTTTTCTAATGTAAATGTTCGAATTCAGAGATTGGAAAACATCCATGTTCTCAAAAGTATTTTCAGTGTTAATGATTTTTATTCAGTCAAATGGTGCAAAAGAAACCAGAAACATGTGTTTTCCCTGTAATCCTTCAGTGGAAGTGACATCAGGTCTGCGGAGAGAGGAACGGCACGTTCCCGCGTGTCTGCTGCCGCCACCGCGCAGCGGCCACTGGTGTGTTGTGTTATTTGGGTCAGTAAAGCACCCTCTGTGAGTTTCCTCGAGGTCGTCCCTCTGCGTGTGGTGACACAGCGCTGCCAAGAATATGAAGCAGGAAAACAACAATTCAGAGCTCTGCTGTTCCCTGTGTTTGTATTCATGGCTCTGTGGGGACATTTTCAGACCTGGTTTAAACCCTTAAACCTTAACCCTTTAACAGCCAGTACATCACACTTTGCAGTATTATAATCTGAGTAGATAATCTGAACCTCAATCTCCCAAAATCAATGTTTTTAAGCTCGTGTGGACACAGGAGCTGCAGGTCAGAACACGACTCTGAGAAACTTCACGGCACATTGACTCGATATTGGGGCGACGCTGCACCGCGTGTGTGTGTGTGTGTGTGTGTGCACCCCTGACATTTACACACGGAGCTCACGAGCAGTCGAGCGTCACCGGCGTTTGAATTTGACCTTCTCCATAAACACTGAGCATGTTGTGAAAGCTTTGGGTCGGAAACACGGCGAGATTTGCTGCTCTGTTGTTAGAAGACAGTGAACTGAAGGCGAGACGTGAACACACGACACCGAGAGCTTTGTCCTTCACAAACATCAGGTTTGAAAGCAGACGTAGGGAAGAAGGCGGGGTTAGCTTCCCTTTCGGGGCGCGGGTTATGGAACCTGCATAAGTCGCACACTTGTGTCGCTTTTCCATAATAAAGTTCCAGCACTTACTTCTACTCGACTTGACGTGGTGTATCAGAACATGTTGTTTTCCAGTCCACTTCATAGCTCCTCCTCAATGTGGGCGGGGTCGTCGCAGCTGCGTGAGACTGCCATGATGTGGTCACGACAAACTTGTGACTTTGTAAAGCAGTTATGTTTTCGGTGTAACTGAATCATTAGTATCAGTGGATTAATGATTCAGTCGCTGAACTGAAATACAGCTGAACGCTAAATCGCTAAATTCACCGGACTCCTCTGTTAAATATTGAGATTTTAGACCATTCCTTTAAATGTTGGAGATAAATGTTAATGTTTTCAGGGATTTTTAAGTCTTTTTTACTGATCTACAGTTCGACTTTGATTCTCGCGTCAGACGTCGCACTCGTGACTCTTCCAGTGACGACACTCTCTGATCAATCAGGGGCCAGCAGTCTGTCGATGTCACTCTTTAGTATCGGCTCAGCTAGGCTGCGTTCACACCAGCTCCTTCTTAATAGAACCCTAGTTTGTTTGCTCGGAAAGTCTGGTTTTGTTTGGGCAGGTGTGAACTCAGGTCCGCCTAAAACCATGGGTCTCGGTTCGCTACAACGCAAGGCATTGTGGATAAACACAACTAAAACATACGTGCGTGTGTGGAATTAGATTTGTGTCAATATTTTCAAACAACACTTTTTAAGAAGCAAAAAAAAATTTGATTTAATCATTAAAAATATTGTATTTCATTGTTACACTACACACTAAATACACTTGTTCTTAGCGTCATGTTTTTTTTGTTTGTGGGCGGGCCTTAGGAAGCTGCCTCCTGATTGGCTGGAGTTTTGGAGTGACAGCTCAATGGACAGGAAGTCGCCACAGGCATCTGACAAAATTGTAACTGTAAATATCGAATGTTTGTCAGATTATAAACGTTAGATACTTGCAGTTATTTACAGTTTTTGTTTGTTTTTGTTACAGTTCATTGTTTGTCTTCGTCTTCTCCTTCAGTAATTCTTGATGCAGTGCCGGCCCCAGGCGAGGAGTCATTTAAAAGGTTTTGGTTCGTGTCACTAAAGTGCGAAAGCAAATTCGGAGCGGCTGAATGTTGCAACCCCCAACTGAGCCGAGTCTAGCGCAGACTATGAGGTACCAGGTTCTATCACTGATGGGAAAGCAAAAAAAAAAAAAATGGAGTGGAGCTAGAAGTGTATAATGGTTTGTGGGACCGGCAGAAGCTCAGTTCCACAGACCAAAACAATTCCGTTGAAGCAAAATAAGTGTGAGTAAATAAATGTCAACTGTAGGAAAGTGTGGCTCACGTCTCCGTGGACCTCGCCATGTTTTCGCTGTAGCTACATTTCCTCCAGCTGCAGCCGCCCGAAGACCTTGGACTGTGTCACTGCTTCATCGAATGCATGCACACCTGAGTGTGGGAGGTGGAAATCAAACCAACAACCCTGCTGCTGTTAGTGCCACTGAGCCTCAGAGGAGGAACACAAACACACACACGTGCTGTTGCTGCTGCGTCATGTGACCAGTGTTAGCGTGGTCTGCTGAGTGACTGATGCTGCTCCATCAACCCTCTCAGTCCAGAGTGGTCGACTGTAGCCGTCTCCTAATTGGGCGTCTGGGTGACAGAAGGGACTCGCGGACGACTCATCCATCATGTCCTCGAAGAGCCGTGGAGGAGAGACGGTGACGTCAGGATGACGCCAGTGTCTGAGGACGAAGTCCACAAAGGTCTGACAGAGAGGTGAGGACGAGTGCAGTATATCATTTACAGAGTTAGTCTGTGGCATCGAGAGGCCGATTACGCAAAACTTACGCAGCTGACAAAAATCTTGGAGTTTCTCCAAGTTATCAAACCATTCAGACTCCTCCTGCACTGATGGTACGTTCCTACTGCAGGCAGAAGTCGGAAGGTCGGACAACTGGAACTGGATTTCCAATTCAGAAAGACGGAGGAACCAAAGATTTTTAATGATATTAGCACTAGCTGCTGTCTTTGTGTTCCAACCGGGGCTCGAACAGACAGACAGACAGACAGACGACTTTATTGATCCCTTTGGGAGACGTCAACTGATGATGAGCTTTCGTCAGACGAGAGGTTCAGTGTTTGAGACTCGACAGAATCACTGCAAACGAGACAGGATGGATGTTCTCAACCTCCCACTGCTTTACACACACACACACACACACATGCACGTAACCAAACACATAATAAAATAAAACACATGAAACTGGAAAAATTCAGATATGTAAGGTAAACAGACGTTTAAATTCCAGTGTTTGTTCTACTGACTTTTCTTACAGGAAAAATAGTGTCACACCAAACAGAGCTAAATCAAAAATAAATAGTCATATAGTCAATAGTAAATAAAAGAAATAAACAAATAGTCATCAGTTATTATAAAAAATAGGAGTTTTCTGGGTTCCCCAGTAGGGGGAGCAATCCTAAAAGAGCCAATAAATACTGTAAAACTCGTATTCATGATAATTTGCAAATCACAAACTATAACGACTCTAAAATGTTTACCTGAGGGAAAAGGTTAAAGTAGTGTAATAAGAAATACAAAAGATTTTTCTAAAACTGTTAAAAACAAGACTTGGTTTCTTCATCTTTTTATTCTCCACTAGACATTTTTGTCTCATGCACTAAATCTTTTTGAAGACAAATCATTGTTACGATGAGAGAGGAGTTTTCACCTCCTCAGAAATCCACACAGGAGCCAATCACGTCAACCACTTCCACATTTTACCCATCATTCCGGCGTCATGGAGACGGAGCCTGCGAGTGTCCGAGCGAGGCTGCCCGTCCCGAGAACTGACCAATCTGAAGGGAAATCATGTGCTTTTTACGCTCCACTGCGGCGACGTCTCCCTCCTTCATCCCATCAGGACGACCTCACCACATACATCAGAGACGGTGCCGACACAGAAACCACTTAAAGTGAGACTCCATGGTTGTTTAGGAGAGTGTTTGTGTGGAAACACGGCTGCCGGGGATGTTAGTCACTTAAAGACCAATCTGTAACATTTAGAGGGTTTATTGGCATAAATTGAATATAGATGTGTTTGTGTACGTGTATACAGAAGCTTCAACAGACAAACACACTAGAAACATGCATTTTATGTTTTAAAACATGCACAAAATACCACACAAGGCTTTGTTAGTGACTGGTATTGCTAACAACGGCTAACGGTGCGCTTGAGATACGTTTCATTCAACTGGAACTCAAGCTAAAGTGACGATATCTTAAGAATATGTTCCCGTCTTTATCTCACAGAAAAGTGAAGTTTGTAAACCACTCACTCTCCCACACCAAACCCCATAGAGAAAATCAGTGATTTTAGCTCGTGGGGACACAGTAACTGCTGGTCGACTGCTGCCTCGTGTGGTCAGCGTGTGTCACAGAGGTTCATCTGAGCAAAGGATTTCAAACACAGAAGTCACAAGAGGAGAAATCTGAACTCACTGATGGAGGCAGCAGTGGAACAATAACTCCTGTGTGCTGTGATGTAAAATTGTTGATTTTCTCTATGGGGTTTGGTGTGGGAGAGTGAGGGGTTTACAAGGTGACAAAAAACTTCAGTTTCCTGTTAGAAAAGTCTATCTAACAGTGATTTAAAGACATAGACATAGTTAAGTGTATTGTTAAGTGGCTAAATCTGTTTGTATTGTTGTTGTTCTTGCTGTCGTCGTCTGTGTCTCATGATAGTTCTCGCGCAGGTCGTTAGCGCTGACGACACGTCAGAATCTCTTTTTAATTTTTTTTTTACTTTCCCTTTGAGATTTTCTTTCAAAAGCTTTTGACTCGCTGTTCTTCAGACAAATGCATCGCTCGCCTTTTCTTCAACCTTTTGAAGTTCCGGCACATTGTGTGGGCTTTTTTCTCGCTCTCTGTGGAGGACGAGGGAGAAGAAAGGAGGCGGGAAAAGCCGCCACCGCCCCGCTGTGAGACTCTGACGATCACACGTCGACTCCTAACAATCCCCCCTCTCATGAAGCATCTGTCGGGAAAAGTCGCTCTGCATCCGAGCGTTTTCCTCGCCTGGAGCCGGAAAAAGCATCACGCTCGTCATTAAATGTTTCATTCCGAAACAAAGTCGAGGGGAAAAAACTGGATTCATTACCTGCTTCCTAAAGTCTGCTGAACACCGCATAAACTCTGTAATGGTCTGTTCCAACACCAGTCATTATTTATTCAATACCTTTGTGTATTGTTGCCCGCCGCGGGCGTATTGCGTTACGTATTACGGGTCAATAATGAGGTCCAGAGTCGCCGCCTTCACTGCTCGACACGAGCTCGACACGTCTATTAATTCTCTGCAGTGTGGGAACATGGCAAGTTTTGACTTTGCTGACATCATCACAAACAGGCCGCTTCACTTCTTATATGTGCAGTATATATATACACACACACAAGAGTAAACATATAGATTAATGTGTCCAATCCTGTGGGATTATGTCGTTTCTGGAAGCAAAACCAAACCTGGAAAACCATTTGGATTTTCTTTTCTTATGAAACCAGATAATTATAAGTTTGTCACATAGTGAAATTGTACCTTTTGATATTTTGAGACATTTATACCGGTAACAATTTTGACCTGGACGTAAATATCACCAAATGTTTGTACCAAATTTACTATTCTATACTCTGCTAAAATTGATACACTATGAAGAACTCTACTTTGCAGTATTTGTGCAGGTACAAAAAAAAACAAATCACTCACTCTCCCACACCAATCCCCATAGCAAAAATCAGTGATTTTTAGCTCACAGGGACACAGTAGCTGCTGGTCTACTGCTGCCTCGTGTGGTCACTTTATGTCACTGAGGTTAACCTGAATTAAGTTTTTAAAACACAAAAGTGACAAAATAAAACATTTGAACTTAGTGATGGAGGCAGCAGTGGATCAACAACTTCTTTGTGCTGTCACTGATTTTCTCTATGGGGTTTGGTCTGGGAGAGCGAGTGGTTTATAACTTCAGTTTCCTGCTGGAAAAGTCTAACACTGAGATAAAACAGTACACATATTTTTCAAAGACATCGTAGACTGACACAGGTGTAGATGCAATCAGGGGAACCCATTACAAATAAGGAGATACATTTCTGATTTACCAGTTTATCCCATTTAAATTGCAGTAAAAATGCAACACACGTATTTACACTGGTTTCAAATGAAGCAACCTTACTTTTCCTTAGTTTTTTTTTTCCAAAAAATATGATCGTATTAGTCAATAAAAGGGCACACTGTTATCAAAAGGTCACAGGTTTGATTCCCTGGCAGCCGCTGTGCAATAACTGACATGGACTGAGCAGTCATTCCTACTGTACATTAGACAGTCAGTTATGAGTCTTATGCCAATATTTGCAGTCTTATATTCAGGATTTACATTACATTTACATAACATTTGACTTATTTTATATGCACAACATGATTGCTTGGCGATGTACAGTCATGGCAAATGACTGTACATCACAACAAGCAGTTGTGTTGTGCGTATAAAAACGGTTCCATCTAGTGGACAAATACAGTTACTACAGCATTCATTGTACAAACACTTGAAGAAATCAAGAAAAATACAAAAAAGGTTATAATAAATTTTGTGTTTATTTAAAGGTTAATAAATAGTGAACAGTGTTTTTCCTTTGTACAAATATTGAGTGAAATAAATTATAAGTTAAAGTGCATACAACATTTTTAAAAAGTGCTTTTTTTCCCCACATTGTGCTCTTGTGCAAAAAATCAGCATCGTGTGTCTTTTCTACGTGTTCCTGCAAGAAAAACACAATTTAATAATATATACATACACCTAAATAAATTCATCTGTAAAAATCATCCTACTTTAAAAATAGTTATAATTTGGTGTGTGTGTACATATACATTTTTTTTGAAGTAGACGCCCACTTCCTGTTTGTGTTTCAGGTTTTTGGGGGTTTTTTTGGACTTTGATTTTTAAAGTAAATAAAATCACATGTCGGAGTTGGATTCAAGTGGCAAAAACAATCAAACAAACCTTGTGATTTCTTGTGTTTGTTCCAGTGCTGTGATCTGGCTTCATTCTTGGAGACATCAACATCAGGGTTAGGCATCACTGCTTTCCATGACTTCTCCGTTGAATGAGGACCTGTGATGATACAAATAACATAAGACAGTTAGTGATATTGGATTGCCAACTAGTTAAAATGGGCAAATCAACAAATGACAGGGACCAAACATGGCTAATTTCGTACTTCACATTCCAAACATATGCAGGTATGTTATGAGCAAAGACCTTTAAATCCTGCAGAAAACTACGAAATAGTCACTTTCTTACCATTTTGCCATCTGTGCGTCAGGTACATCTGATCCATGCTCCTCCATTTCTCCTGAAGGGAAATGGGCGCCACGCAGTTCTCGTCCATTTCTTGCATGTTGTTGCCGTGGGGACAGAAGCGCAGCCGCTCCCATGCGACAGCCTGATGTTGTGGGTCATTACACACACAGTTCTTCTCCCTCAGTTTGGGGTACGTCGTCACTGCAGGGAACTTCTCCAGGTTCTGCTTGGAGGCCAGTGGCCTCTTAAAGTCTGCAAGCTTCCTGGGGTCATTGCCCGGCCTCCATTTTGGGCCCCTGCGACACAGACTGTTCTCAGAACATTCTCCCTCAGTGTCATGTCCACGATGAAGACAACGAATATCGGGATTGGAGCCTTTTCTAGTCAGTTTCTTGGTGTGAAACTTACACGCCTCACACGTCGGTACAAGTGTGTCGTTCCACTGTTGAAGTGGGACAGCTTTTCGCTTCAAGCTACTGCCATCGACTCCCACACCGGCAGATGTGCAGATCCGTCGTTTTGCCAAACACCTGGAGCAAAGTCTCTCCCTCTTCGACGCATATGAGGAGAATGAATTCTCATTGAATTTCCTTCTGAGGCAGCATTCGTGGTCCGAGAGGCTTCGCCAATCCACCTTCTCTTTGGGTTTGAACCTCTCTTTTGGTTTGCGAACACTAAGTTGTTCTTTGTATTCAAGCTCTAGTTTTCTTCGTCGAGAGGGAACGTCCAAACCACAGTTGCTCACGGGTTTGCGCAGCTTTTTGGGAGTTGGTGGCATCTTGCTACAGTAGTAGTTGTTATCAAAGTCAGCAAGCCAGCTACTTGAGGGGAGGTAGGCAGGCAACGATTCAAATGAAGTGTCCTGGTGATCCTGGAAATCTTTTTCTCTCTGTTGGTCTCCATTTCCCCTGATAGGGGAATTATCCAACAAATCCCGCGCAATATCCACCTCTGCTGTGTGTATCAGTTTGGTCATAGGAATTTCCTCTGCAACATCCATCGCAGAGCAGATATTGGATTCTGACGCCAACTCTTCCATCCGTGTAGGGACCATATCCTCCAGTGCATTCTCCACCAGAGGCGGCATCTCCAACATCGAGACTATCTCTTGTATCCGAGTTTCCTCTTTCACAGTGAGGACATCTTCTGAAGACGCTTTGGCAAAGTGAGAGTCATTTTGGATCCGTGATTCAGGGGAGGGAATCAAGGTTTCCTCTGTCGACCACACGGTGGACTCCATCTTCTGCAGCTCCTCCAGATACTTGGGGTCGAAGGGCAAGTAGACAACTTTCAAATGGGCATTCTCTGAGCATTTAATCAGGTCATCCTCACTCCTCTTCTCCTCAACATCACTGAGAGTAGCTACTTGAGATCCCAAAGTAGAAACCTCAGTGTCAGAGTCCATCTGATTCCTGGTCTCCTCAGGAGCAGGAGTGCCGTGTCCACCAACCAAAAGAATGTCTGGACAGGCTTGAAGTGTCTGATCCGACTGCTCTATGCGAAGATGTGGCTCGTCATCCTGCAGCATGCTGCCCTTGAGGACAGCGCTGCACTGGACTACATCTTGCGGGTACCTGTGGGACACCTCTGCAGTCTCATGGGAGTGAAGAAGTTGCAGCCCCACCGGTGTGGTGCAGCACTCGATCCTCACTTCCTCAGTCTGAATCACAAAGCCACTGCCATTTGACGATGTCCTGGTCGGAGAGGAGGGCACCACCAGATCTTTGAGCTCCAGAGAATGATTCCCTTTCTGCAAAGTCAACGGTGGTGAGAGCACCTGGCTGGTGGGGCCACAGGGGGCGTCACTGCTGCAGACAGAGATACCACTGGTGGTTTCAGCATCAGTGGAACCTGGTGTGCTGGTCCTCTGGGTTGCGGCCAGTGGCTCAGTCTGAACCTGAGAGCTGGTCATCTCTCTGGTCGTGCTGTTGTGTTGATAGCGGAACCTGCGGGAGTGGTAGGCCATGGTCTGGTAATACTGGGGGTTGAGCATGCGCCTGTAGTCCATCAGGTGGAGGTGGGTGTGGGGTAGAACAAAGCCAGGGGGCTCCATGTATGGATTTGGCTGATAGTGGGGCATCATTGGCACTCCATAACCTGGAACAACAGAAAAAAAAGAAAGAAAAACATTTAAAGCTAAATAAATTTAGAGGATTATGCCGACATAAATCCAACAGATCATAAGTCATTTTGGTTTCAATTTTATCCTGGTCAATTTGTGTTTGATTCTCAATTTTTATATTGATGTAGTTTCTTATACATTAGAAATTTCTCCATCAACGTTAACATAATTTAAATACAGCATGTGCCACAAAACAAATTTGACCATACAGTACAAGCTGGATTGGACACAAACGTTATTTATTTTGTTTTAAACAAGGTTAGCATTTGCTCCCTATAGATGTTGACAAACAATCTTACATTCATAATGTTATGTTAAAATATTCCAAACAATTTTGCTTAATAATAAAAAAGGTATCATTGGCTCATTCAAATTCTAAACCTATTAGAAACCAGGCTAAAACATTAGCAAAACAGGAAGCAAAAACAGTTTAAAAACAAAGCTAAACTAGCACCTCTTCAAGAGTGCATGATGCTATATGCTAACAGAAGAATGCTAACATGTGCAGTGCACAATGGGGGGAAGGCTAACATGCTAAGGTTTAGGCTGAAAACCAGTTTTATTTAGCAAACATTAGCATGCCAACAAATGACGTACAAGTGGGGCTAATATATGACCCAATGTTGTCACTAAAGCAGACGTCAAAAACATGCTAGTTTTCATGCCGAGTCATAGTTATGCTATTTAAATCAAAACCATTCATGTGAACCTCATGGTGGCGCTAGAGTAAAAGACATTGGGACTTGTATGCCTTGTGAATAGGATAAAAAAAAAGAATTAAATAATATCATACTTGGTGGCCATTTTATTATTAGGCACACCTTTTCAACTGCTTGTTAATGGCAATAAATAAATGAGATGGAGGCAAATCCAAGCTGCTGAAGTTCAAACTGTGCATCAGAATGAGGAAGAAAGGTAATTTAAGTGCTAATAAACTGCTGAAGCTGTAGCTGAAGACCATGCCTGGTGTCCTGTGTACCTAATAAAGTGGCATATTTGCAAGCTGGTGCAGATACTAGAGGTAATGCAGTTTTTGGTACGTTACCTAAACCATGGTAGCCGTAGTATGGGTTGTAGGACATGGGTATGGGCACAGGTACAGGCCACTGCAGACTCTGCATGGGCACATACGGCTGTGAGGGCTGGACGTAGAAGAAAGGTTTGTGGTGCTGCTCCTCAGAGCGTGAAGCTCCTGAAGCTCCTGGGACTGCTTGACGTGCCCCTTGAACATGATGCACTCCGTGTGCTGGGTTTGGACCCAGGTGGCCCAGACCAGAGTAAGAGTTTTGAAAAATCGACGTCGCTGCTGCCATCTCTAACAAAAGAGGACAATAGTCATAGAAACATTTACCTTCATGCAAAAAGATGATCCCTAACAAACCAATGCTGCTTTCCAAGTATGATTTAAATTAGAAATCAAAGGTGTGGGCTGAAGAGGCGGACCTGTTTTATCAAACACTTCACTGATTGGCTACATTTTTCTTCCCAGGTGACAACTGTCCAATCAGAGCTTGGATTTAAAGCCAATGAAAAACGCTCATGTTCCTCTGGTTCCCGCCCACTGTGGCGTATCAGCTCCGCCCACTGTGGTAAATCAGCTCACCTGAGGAGGGACTCTAATCGCTCAGAGATAGGAGAGAAAGATAACTTACGGTGAAGTGAAACTTTGGGCTCACCATCGTAGTGGGAGGTTAGGTTTTGGTGCATAGTGGCGCCTCCTGTTCTTTTGTAGCATCTTTTTTTACTGAGGTTGTTGCATAAAAACATAAAATTCATTGGATCTTTAACTTTTTCGGTGTTTTTAATAGTTATAATTCATATTATGAAATGTTTTCAGGTTCCTACCACAAGATAAATATAAAAACTATTCCCCTTTATGTATTTACCTTTTAATAAACACAATTTAACAAACATTTCTTGTACTCTAAAGCATTTTTCTTCAGAAAAAATGCAGATCAATATGTTATGATTATTTTAATGAACAAACTACTGCCACCTAAGGGTTAGTAGATGAAGTGCAGTCTTCGTTTATGTGTTTTAGTCTATTATAATAAAATGTATCAAATGATTAATCACCCAGTCTTCAAATAAACATTAAATTGCATTTTGTTTTATTTAAATAAGTGGAGTTTATTATGTTTACAATGACAAAAGAACACAATGCTCCATTATTTCAGATTATGTCAACATTAGTGGACGATAGTCGATAAATCTGACATGTAATGCTGTTTTATACAATTAAATATTATACTATGTAATATAGAATAATATTTAATAATTAGAGCAGAACTAATGAAATTAGTGTAAAATCTAAAGTAAGTAACACTTAAACAGATGGAACCTTTGCACTTTTATTCCTTCAGAAAAATAAAATAAACACAATAAATTAAATAATGACATTATTTTATTGGACTGACCCCAAACAGTGGCACAACCTTTCAGCCCAACTGTGAAATCCAATAATCATGAAAAGTGCAAGGCAGCGTCACTGCAGAATTATATATACACACACACGTACATTTTTTTTGGCTTTTTTACATTTAAATCTAACAAAAAAAAAGAGGCTTTGTGTGCCGTGCATTTCACCTGGTGCTCTTAAGTGTTTTCATACACACACACACACACACATTATCCTGGAACATTTACACCTGTTGGGGACCTGAGGAGAGAAAAAACACAATCATTCATTATTATTATTATTACATTTTAAAGTGTCAGTGTACTGTATGTGAGGAGTGTGTGTGTGTGTGTGTGGAGTTTCACCTGCAGCTCAACACACTTTGTTCAGAAGTCCAGTCGCTAACATCTCGATTCTCTCATGGTAGAGCCTGTGTGTGAAAAGTTAAAAACATTGTAAAACAATGCTGATTTAAATGTTTGTACATCAGAGAAACATTAAAGCACCTCTCTCCCAGTGTAACGGTGGAGGCTCATCGTCATCATTGTCCTCGTCTCTCGGCCGGTGATACATCACTTTTCTCTGTGAGCTTGTCTCTAAATAAACGGGAAAAACAAGCCAAATAAAAATGTTCATTATAAGTTAAGGGAGGACTGACTTTTATAAAGTCATTTTTTTATAAAGTGATTTCTTGAGACTGGAAACTGAGATTCACTCTCCCACACCAAACTCTATAGAGAAAATAAGTGATTTAAGATCACAGGGGACACGGGAGCTGCTGGTCTAGTGCTGCCTCGTGTGGTCAGTCTGTGTCACTGAGGTGAATCTGAATGAAGGATTTCAAAGCTGAAGTCACTAAGAGAGACATCTGAACTCTGATGGAGGCAGCAGTGGATCAACAACACCTGTGTGCTCTGATGTTAAAATCACTGATATTCTCTATGGGGTTTGGTGTGGGAGAGTGAGTGGTTCAGTTTACAGACTTCAGTTTACTGTTGGAAAAGTCTGTCTAACGGTGACATAAAGCTGTGATTATATGTTTTAGCGGACACTGATTTATTTAAGTATTTTTGTTGAGTGGACAAAATCTATTTCCCTGGCAGCCATTTTATCAACCAACATGAATTGTACTCTTGAAAGAGTCTATAAAGAAACAAGCTAAACTACAAAAACCAAGACCTTGTTGTGCTGCTGTTTCGTCAAAACTGGTTTAAATTTCTGGATCTTTTTTTTCCCCCAACCTTGTCGTTGCGGAGGAGCAGTCTGTCTCCTCCTGGGAATCACATCGCCCTCTTTCCACCTGGTCTGGTCAGCAGGGGTCACGTCCTCGCTGCAGTGTCCATCTATAAAAGAGTCCACATCGTTCTAACATGAAAGAAGGTCCAGGGTTTTAAACCAGCAGAAATTGATTACACTACCAACAAGTATGCTTGAATAAGCCTTTTATATGTTCTTTAAATACAGGTCTTGATGACCTTGGAGGCCACTGTTTCATGTCTACAGCAGCCCAACAAAAGGACAGTACTCTTTCTGGTATGTGAAGGCCACCGTAGGTCCCTGACGTGTTTGCAAAAGTGAGGATTGAGTTACAATCTGGCTGAAAACTTACCTTGGCATGTTCTGCACTGCAGCTCACTGAGCAGCACCTCTGCGATCCCTCCTCCATCAGCCGATTCTTGCTTACAACGATCCAGACCTCCCTCCTGGTGGAATGGATCTGAAGGGTCTTTGTGCTGGCCCCTTTTGTACCAAGGTTTCCCCGTGTGTCTCGGTGGGGCAGAGTGAGGCTTCCTGGCTGCAGTGTGCTTCCTCACGACCACTCGGACCGGCTGCTCGCACCCTCTTCCGTACCTGCTCTCCTCGTCGGAGTCTGCGGCTTCATCTCTGTACATGGTGGAATTGTGGACTCGGCTCCTCCCGGTGCCTTTTACCATGTTCTTCCCGCAGCAGACGCACAGAATCCTCTTCGAACCCGGCAGCCACACGTCTTCTATGTCCTCGGCAGGTGCAGGGGGCGCTCCGATGACCTCGGAGAGCCTGTGACCCGTGTACACAGTCTTAGGGAAGAGATCTACGTCGTCCAGATCTGTGGAGATCATCTCGTCTCTGGAGGAGAGCTCGTCAAGGGACGGACTGAGGACGCTCATGCGCTCGTGTGTGGTCTGCGTGGAGATGTAGTTGTAGAGGTAGGGGGCTGCAGGCGAGGAGAAGTGACCACCTCCTGCAGCTTCCGGCCTCAAAACACTCTCAAAGGGCAGCTTGAGGATCTGGAAGCTTGGATCAGGTTTGGCTGCATCCAAGGAAGAGGTCTGATGTTCCACCTTTGAGGCGCTGTTGGAGCTTTTAGCTTCTGTGATCACAGAAGAAGCCAGTGAGGACTTGAGGAGCTCCTCGGCGTCGCATTTGCGAGCACTTGCACCGGTCACTACGATGTCTGACTGGACATGTGCGACCTCGTCAAAGTGTTCAGCGTGTGCAATCTGCTGAAGCCCATGATGCTCCTCATGGACAGAGGAGCTATCGAGAGGCAACTCCTCTTCCAAGGCTCCTGACCAGCATCCATAAGGACTCAGGGTGTCCAAGCTCCTGCGGCTGGACTCACCGTCATACACGGCGGTGGTGGAGTCGCTCAGTGTCACAGCTGGACACTGCAGATCGTCCGGCACCGACGGCAATACGTGACCTTGCTCTTCACCTTTCTTCTCCTCTCCTGGAGAGAACATGCCTGAGGACTGGGAGGCGACTCCAGAGTCCAGTTCTCTGTCCGGGCCCTGTCTGAGATCGCTGGTTCGGATCTTGTCCAGACACTCGATGAGCTTGGTTATGGCATCACTGGGGTCGGTCTGAGCCTCTGAACAGGCCATTTTTCGACGCCCTTGATGCTGCAGGTGATGCTGCGGGTGATGTTGCTGCTGCTGTTGCTGCTGCTGCTGCTGCTGATGATTCCAGGCTGGAGCGTGGAACCTGGGCTCAAACATTCGCCTATAATCGGCCGGATAAATCGGAGCAGGTGGAAAAACAAAACCAGGATACTGCATGTACTGGTACGGGTACATGCAGGGACGACTGAAGTTAAAACCTAGAGAAACAAAGACGCGCGAGATGTTAGGAGATCAACGCTGAACAGCTGAACACAGTTAAAAGAGATGTGGTTTCATGAGGTTCTGACACAGTCAAGGATGAACAATCTGGTGGATTATGGACATAAATTGACTTTGTTTTTTTGAAATTTGTTTGATTCAATATTGTTTTTTACTTTCATTTCATTTCATTTATCTAAATGATCTTTGCTGTCATTTCTACTTTGTCGTCTTTTTTGTTGTCTATATTTTGTTCATTTAAACATTTCAGCCTCTTAATTAAAGGCTCACCTAATTAAATCAATGATATCTTTTAATGTATTTGTAAATTTATGTCACACAAGTCTGTGTTATGAACTCTTCCTGCTCCCATTCCAAATCCCACAGAGAAAATCATCGTTTTTCAGCTGCTGGTCTACTGCTGCCATCATTAGTATTAGTACCTAAACAGTCACTGAGGTGTAAATCTGAATAAAGGTTTTCCAATGCCGAAGTGACAAAATAACACATTTGAAGTCAGTGATGGAGGCAGCAGTGGATCAACAGCTCCTGTGTGCTGTGATATTAAAACCACTGATTTTCTCTATGGGCTTTGGTGTGGGAGAGTTAGTGGTTCACAAACTTCCATTTCTAAATCAGAGGAAACCGTGTTTACAGCAGCAAACATTGTGGACTTAATCTGGCATAGATTTTGAAGAAGACAAAATCAGTTTTTCCCTTATTGTCCCCACTGGCAGCCATGTTTCCATGTCTTAGGACCTAATTTCAGCAAGGTTTAAACACATTGATACCTCCAGGCAAACCATAGTGATTGTACGGGTTGTTCATCTGCCATTGCTGGTACAGGTAATAAGGTTGAGATGGAGGCTGGACGTAGAAGAAAGGTCTGGGGTGTTGAGTTCTCTGTTGTCCACTCCCGTACGTGTGCGGCTGCTGGCTTCCATCTGCAGCACGAGGAAGTATCACAACAACAAAATATCAAAACTATAATTCTGTAAAAGCTCATTTTACACTCCAATGAATGAACTTTAATTACTTTACCGTCCATGTTCACGGTCACGTTCTTGCTCAACCTGTCAGAATAAAACGCCGTGGAGGACGATGACAATGATAAACATACACCCACAGCTCCTGGGAAAAATAAAGTCAAGCTTTTTCTTTTTCTTGTACTTAACTCACAGTCTGTTTTCCTTTCAAACAAACTGAAGTGAAGAAAAAGCTTCTCTCTCTCTCTCAGCTCCACATGACACCAGACTGACAAAGACACAGATTCTCCTCTAATTAGTCCAACAGGAAACACCTGCTGCTCACCCTGAACCTGGCCCACATCAAGCATCAAAGTTTGAAATAAAACAACAACAAATGGAGGGGAAAAAATTAAATGAGTTATAAAATAATTTATACCAGTAGCACTTGTTTTTATGGAATATACACACACTCACATACAGTATATATACATATGTATATATATACATATATATATATATATATATATATATATATATATATTCTTTATTTTGATCATTTTACGATTTATTTTCATTTTCTGATTTAATCTGTGTGCCCCACATGTGCAAAAAAAACAAATTCAACAATAAAAAATAATAATAATCAGCAACAATAACAGAGACTTCATCGTGATCACATTCCGTCAAATATGTTTTTTACATTTTATATTTCTAATAATAAATATCTCATAGAGTGTGATTGAAAAGAATAAAATGATCCAAAAACCTTAGAAAGTAATCGTCATTTGTTAGTTTAATAACATATTAGAGCTGCAACTATGCATCACTGCCATTTTAATCTGTCATGTGCCTTTATGAAACTTATCTATTGACTTTTTATATACTATCTTATTTTTTCCTGCCCCTTAATGTTTACCTTAATTAGGGCCACATGTGAAATTTGTTTTGGAAAGAAATGTTAGGTGGAAAAAAAGAAGCCAGAATTTAGAGGAAAAAAGTCAGAATTCCGGGAAAAAAAAAAAAAAATTTCCCTCAGAATTCTGACTTTAAGAATTCAATTGTTTGTCTCCAAGAGATTCAAGATTCAAGATTTCTTTATTGTCATTCCAACACACATTAAGACAAAATTGCAGTCTCTCTAGAACCCGTCAACCCAAACATTAAGAAAAGAACAAACAATATTAAACTTAAAAATGTAAACATTAAATTAAACCTCTGGATGTAAGGTGCTGTGTGTGACTATAAAAGATTTAAAAAGAAGAGAAAAGAAAAATTCAATCTAAAGATTACAGAATACAACATAAAAAAAGAACTAAAACCGTGGTAACCGTGGCTTGACAGTACTGAGGTAGTGTATAAATAAATTAGTGCAAAGGATGAGGATAAGTAAGTAGTTAAAAATGTATATATTAAAAAAACGTGTGAATTTTGAGAAATAAATCCCAAATTCAAACAAAATCAAAAAATAAAATAAAAGCCAAAATTCTGAGAATAAAGTCAAAATTCCGACGTCATGTTTTCATGTGTGTGCGTCTGTCCGACAGAGGTCGCTATCGGGCCTCTTAGTGTGTGCGCATGCGTATTTTCCTAATTTGGCCTCTGGTCTTTCAGGCGCTTATGATGCGCTGAAAGGTTGTCCGCTGCTCGGCACTTCTCCTCAACCGTTTAATGTCTAATTTCGGCTTCGGGCGCTTACTTGGCAACTTTGTGCGGACAGGAAAAGCCTCGTCTACGGTTGAGCGTGTGAACGGTGACCGCGGCGGAGTCTGGATGTTCGCAGGTAGCCAGCTTCCGTTTATGTAGCTCTTTTAGCTTAAGTGGTGCTAGTTAGCAGCGTGACCGCTCTGTAATGTCTGTACCAGTGCTGTTTTTGTGTCTCTTATTTTGTCCCGTTTTAGATAAACGTAACAGATAAAGTGATGGTGTCAGATGCTCGAGTGTGTTACGACCTGCTCGCGAAGATGCTAGCGCGTTAGCCGACACTGTCACTGTGATGTGGAATGAAGCTAAAGGCTGCTAACTCGCTGCAGCGATATAACATGACACCGACGCTAACTGATCACACGCATTGATCAAAAACAGCAATAAAAGCCACATATGTGATAAAATTATTTGACAAACGTACAGAGAATGTGACAAATTTGTTTAAGTAAACCCTAGCGTGTCTGTTTTTTTAGACTGGGTTTGTTTTGGACATGGTGGCTAACGGTGACGTGCTAACTGTAGTTAGCTAGTATTAGACTAGTTCTGAGAATTGTATGGGTTTACCTCTGTTATAACCAAATAATGTACATCTTTATGTGTGTGTAAAACATGTTTAATGGTCTTCTTGGGTGTGTAGCATGAAGTTAACGCGTTAAAATGGTTCAACGTTGGTTTTAACATTTATACAAAGTCTACAATGTGTTAAAATCGCACCCATTACTATTCTTAAGCAAAGCAGTGACTCATACAGTGTCCCCTTATGTATTTAAAACATGATAATGGGTTATACTTATACTGACTAATATCGTTGGTAGGCATGAGTGAGAGTCTGGGTGTGTTACCAGCAGATCTGAATCATCGCTGTGTGGTGATGGTTGAAAAATTCATCCATGCAAACCACCTGTATTTTAAAAGTTAATCTGAGAGCTAGATACAACACTCAAATGTTATTTAACTTATTATTGGGGTTATTTTTTGATCTGATGCCACATGTGGTAGCTGCAGTGCTTCAGTATTGTTCTGCATCTGGTCTGTACTCTGTGTTCTGCTGCTGCTTAATGCCGGTGAAAGCTCAGTGTGTCATGGTTTCCGCCAAGAAGCACAAAGATGTTTGGGGTGTGAGCAGAGGAGCTCGATTCTTCTTACAGCTAAACACCTTTCTTTGCCAACTATTTTCACAATTAATCGAGTATTTGTTGTAGGGCTGCAATGACAATTAGATTATTTATCAATTACTAAAATACACTGTCATGTTTCTGATTTTTCAGCTTCTTAAATGTGAATCTTTTATGGTTTCTTTGCGCCATATAGCAAAAAGAAATCATTAAAATTGAAATAATGATTAGTTGCATTCCCAAAATTTTGATCAGTGTTTCCCCAAGCCTCTAAATAATGTTGTTCTCAAATGTCTTATCTGTCCACAAACCAGAATCAGTTTGAATGATTTCCTTTTGTTATATGGAGCAAATAAACCATAAATATTAACAATTAAGAAGCTGAAAGATCAAGTTTTATGTAGAACAATTGCAGCCCTCTATCTTATTGACTTTATCTTCTTTAAACATAATATTATTGTTTTACATATTGTAGATGTGTTAGTGTTTTTTGTCTCAGCACTGTAAAGTTGGATAGTTGGGTTAATTCATAATGTATGCGACCGGTAAATATCATACTTTATTATTAGTAAAGCTAAGCCAATACAATACTGATCAGTCCAATTTAGCACGAAATCAGAGGATTTTGTGCCATTTCAGCTCAAAAAAAAGCTGAAATGGCATTTAATTATTTCAGTACAGACTAAAAATGTATATAAAAGCAGACACAGCATTTATTTCATTTTTATGGAAGTAGTTTTTTGTCATACTGTTTTGCTTTTAAAATGGCTGATTGTGGCCAAAGAGGTATAAACAGTGTAATAGTTTAAAATGGTGGTTCTCGACACAGATGAGTCATGGGGACTTTTTTTTACATTTTTGTGAACAGAAGTTTCAAAAAAATGGGGGCAAAGTATACAATTTTGGTTAGTTTGAGTGTTTTCTTTATAAGTGGATCAATTTCTCAAAATATTCAGCTTCCTAAATGTGAATATTTTCTGGTTTATTTGCTCCAGATCACCAAGAAATCATTAAAACTCTCATGAAAAGACTTGTGAGTTGCAGCCCTAATTCGTCTATTAAATTCTAAATTTAGTTGGATTTCTTCTCCGTGTCCCGCTAAATTCCACATATTTTGTGCTTGTTTATTATGTTTGTTTCAGACGAGCACTGATGTAGCGGTGTTGTGACGGTCGTCGCGTTCCTCTCTACCTCCGGTGCCCCAGTGCCTCACTGCATGACCTCAGACAACACATGTACCTACAAGGGTGAAAATCCACCCCTTCCTCAACTCCTGACAGTCACACTCGGTTTCCACGGACCCAGAAACCTTCTCCTCTCGTCTTTCAACTCATCTCCAGAAAAAGGTGCTGCGGAGAGTGTTCTTGTTCCACACACAGGAGTTAAACACCTCCACTTGGGCCAGTGGAGGTGTTGAGGAGCTGCTGCCTCGGGTTTACCCTCTCGTATCTGTAAAGGTGTAGATAGGTATTTTATTTTATTTTTTCTCCTGGTTGGCTTGTGTCCGGTTCTGCCGGCCGTGTGACTGTTCAAAACTGGGGCGCGATTCATGGGATGCAACCATGTCGGATCTCAGTGAGCGCAGGCCGGTCAACGCGGACTATGCTGTCTCCCTGCTGGAGCAGCTCAAGTTCTTTTACGAACAGAAGTTACTGACTGATGTTGTGCTGCTGGTGGAGGAAACAGAGTTCCCGTGTCACAAGATGGTCCTGGCCACATGTAGCTCCTATTTCAGGTAAGTGCACCATAGCATTATCACCTCCCCCCACACACACTGCTCTTGTTGTACATCGGGGGGGGGTTGGTTTGCTGTTTTTTTCTTTTTTAACGAGCTGATTGTGACCACGCCGCCTCCTTCAGTTTCAATAAATAATGCAGTGTTGGGGGTCTTTGTGCTTAAAGACGACAGTTATTCCCTGTCACAGTGGGGGTGTTTGTTGAGGTGTAGGTACATTGTCATCGTGCGCCACCGTTATTATGTATGGAAGTGCTCACCTCCTACTGTTACAATGAATAATGCACCGCACTGTAGAGCGAGTGTCAGAGTGTAGTGCCACCCACACCATACATGGAGGACGGAAAATAAGGAGGTGATGTTTCCTTTCGAGTGATTGTTCGGGTTTATGATGTAGCGACACAAAAAGCTAACCTAATAAAATCTACTTCGGCCTCAAGCTATGATTGCATAACAATATATTTTTAAGATGTACAGTCTTTTTACTGTTCACACTCCAACACCAAACTCCATAGATAAAATCTGCGACACAAGAGGTGCTGGTCTACTGCTGCCTCATGTGGTCACTTTGTGCCACTGGGGTAAATCTGAACCAAAGATTTTAAAGGCAGAAGTGACAATTGAACTTAGTGATGGAGGCAGCTGTGGATCAACAACTCCTGTGTGCTGTGATGTTAAAATACTGATTTTTTTCTATGGGCTTTGGTGCAGGCAGTAAGTGGGTGACACAAACTTGACTTTCCTCATGATCAAAAAACCTCAAATCAACATTTTTCAAAACGATGTTGGTCTATATTTTATTAGTAGAACCTTTTTATGAAGCTTTTCCACATTGGTGAATTATCAGTGAAATGGCTCTCTGACATCCAGCTGCCTACTAAATTATTGTATAGTAATACATTTTGAAGCTAACAGATCTTTTATGAAAGGAAAAACATAGAATTAGTTATTTCGTGGTCTTTCTCGTATTTTAATTCAAAGCTGACGTTGGCTCTGCACCTTCTGTGTTTTTCCTTGTGTGTCGCAAGGGGTGTACACATCGCAGGCAGCTCTGACCGTGTGTCTTAACGTTATACAACCACACACACACACAAAAGAACTCTCCCTTTATAACGAAGAGGCTCAATTTTGCCATCTTTGACAAAACGAAGTAGTCGCTAACCTGTAGCACCACAGACGTTTATCCCTGGAGGCCCCTGGGAGGCCTCATTTGTACTCGCAACATCACATAATAAAGTGTGTGTGTGCGCACGTTGCAGTAAATGTATAAAGAGCAGCAGCAGCAGCAGTCTCAGCTCTGGGAAGAGTCCATCTGTACATGACGGGGGCTCATGCAGCATTTCGGACACGTTATCTACCTCGCTGTCTGTCTCAGCCCCTCCTCCCCTCCTTTTACTCCCTCGCTGCACGCACGCGCACAAACGTGCATTCCAAGAAAAGGTCTGGACAACTTGACGTCCCCACCGTTTCCCACACACACACTATCTGGTGCGAACATGCAAAGCATTTCCCCTCGAGGGTTCAGAGGTGTTGTCGTGTTTCCTCTAAACTACGCCATCCCTCTTTTTTCCTGCTGCTCTGCTGCTGCGTCTCCTCCCTCCTCCTCCCCCTTCCCCACTCACACGCGTTGCTTCAGAGAAAGTGGGGGAGACGCTGGGACTCTGGAGGGAGCTGGTGTTTGTGGGGGAAAGTCTGGTCACGTAGGTCCTGGTGAGAGATGGAGAGGAAAAGGGAGGAGGGAGGAATGCAGGGCAGGGGTATGTATGCCTGCAGAGTTGCGTAATCCAGGCTGGCAGGTTTAGTCCCCACTGTGATCAACACACACACACACACACACACACTCCCCAAAGCCCCCGTTCAGCAGCGGAGGGTTGTTATTTAGACAAATTATCATGACTTCTATCGCCCAATTCCATCTAAAGTGAGTTTTTTTAATTAAAATGAACTGCACAAAGTCAAAATCTTAGCCACAGTTGCCTTTTTTCATCAATGAATCTACTCATTTCTTACTCAATTAACCATTTTCTTCACAAACTCACAGAGCTGCAACTAACAATTATTTCTGTATTTGATTAATTAAGTTGTTTGGGCCACCTCTCGCTTGCACTTGGACATACAGTTCACAATTAGACTGAACAGGTGGGTTTTCTAGACCATGTTCAGGGAGAACCAGCCTGAGACATGGACAACAACTAGAAACTGACATTTGTGTTGCCTTGTAAACGCACTCTCTCTCCCACACCAAACCCCATAGAGAAAATTAGTGTTTTTAACATCACAGCACACTGTTGTTGATCCACTGCTGCCTCCATCACTAAGTTCAAATGTGTTATTTTGCGACTTCAGCATTTGAAATCCTTCATTCAGATCTGCCTCTGACACAAAGTGACCACACGAGGCAGCAGCAGACCAGCAGCTCGTGTGTCCCCGCCAGCTAAAATCACTGACTTTCTCTACGGAGTTTGGTGTGGGAGAGCGAGTGGTTCACAAACTTCAGTTTCCTGCTGTAAAAGTCTGTCTAACAGTGAGATAAAGACGTGAAAATGTTCTTAAGATGTCGTAGACTTAAGCGGACACAGATTGATGTATCTTTTTAGTGTCTAAAATCTTGTTAATCCTTGTGTGTTTGGCTCCAGAGATGAATGCTAATTCACTACGTGCTCGCCACGTGTTTTTAAAATATGAGTAATTGATGTAGTGAAAAGGATGTTTGAAGAGGCTGTGAGTCACTCTGAGAGCTGGAGAAGAATGGTCCACGTGGGAGTGTAGGCAGCTCACACACACACACACACACACACACAGAGTCTGTGCTGAGTCAGAGCCTCTGGTTCGAGCTCACCTGTCTGTGTCGGGTGTGGACGCGTGTTTGGTTGACAATGAAGATTCCTGTGAGTTTAGTCATCACATTCGCTCTAAATAAAAGAATGTTATAATATCTATATCACTAATTAGGGCAATATTATTGATAGTTTATCTAGACCATAACATGAGAGGAGATATAATCGCAGGTTCTTACCATGATTGAAGTATCTGTGATGACTTTTCCCCGATTTTAAAGGCTGTTCTATTGATAATCATCAAATAGTATTGGATAAGTTAGTGAAATTCACCAAATATTATAATTAAATATTATATATATTGATTAAAAGTCACTTCTTTAATTTTAAGCCTAATTATTTGTGTGTTCAGCAGAATTTGACCATATTTAAAGTCAATTTCCTAAAGAAGTGAAGCAGGTGTGATCTGAAATGAATGGTAATAACAGTATTTTAAGCTTGTAATAACTGGACGGGTTGATTGGTTTTAAATATCTGTCCGTAAACAACACGCATGCTGTGTCATCGCGGGTTTTCTCTGCTGTCACGTGCTGCTGCTTAGTCATGATTTTAATGTTGCCTCAAGGCACCACTTAAAATAATAATACTTTGCCTCTCATCTCTTAAGTGTTCTTGTATTTTAATACAGATACAAGTAACTAGTGATTAAAGAAGCAAGGAAACAAGGAAATATTCACATTTAACACATACCAATACTGTTTTAATCTATTTATGTTTTAAATTCAGGTTATTTGATCATCTGAAGTGTCGCAAATTTAATTTAGTCATAGAATATTACTCGATTTATTGAGGTTTTTCTTAAGGAAGTGCTCTTTCTGCGACCAGCTGTGCGTTAAATCACTTATTGTTTTGTTTTTTTGTTACTGCAGAGCGATGTTCATGAGCGGCCTCAGCGAGAGCAAACAGACCCACGTCCACCTGAGGAACGTGGACGCGGCCACGCTGCAGATCATCATCACCTACGCCTACACGGGCAACTTGGCCATCAGTGACAGCACGGTGGAGCCGCTGTACGAGACGGCCTGCTTTCTACAGGTCACTGAACTCACCGTCAACGCACACCACAAACATCTCCACACACTGAAGATAGAGTATTTTGATTAATTTCAACATTAGACAAAACATTTCTGGACAGCAAGTGAGTGGCTTACAAACTGACGCAAAACGCATCAGTTTCCAGTTTGTAAATTCAGTTTTAACGGCAGGAAAACTTTATAGACATGTTCTTAAAGATATGATAGACTTGAACTGGTTAATATTTTATTTGGCGAGCCTTTTGTTTATTTGTTAATATCTGTTTTTCCTTGTTTTCCATGTGACAAGACCATACTTAAAACCCTCAACTATTCCTTTCAGTATCATTTGTACTTGGTATACTGTATGGTCTCAAATGTCTCTCTTTTGTGGTTTGATTTTGGAGAAAGAAGCATTTTTTGTATGTGTTGATTCAGAGAGAACAGAACGTTCTGAATTAGTCTCTCTCTCTGTGTGTGTCTCTCTCTCTCTCAGGTGGAGGACGTCTTGCTGCAATGCAGAGACTATCTGGTGAAGAAGATAAATGCAGAGAACTGCGTCCGCATGCTGAGCATCGGCGACCTGTTCAGCTGCAGCGAGTTGAAGCAGAGCGCCAAGCGCATGGTGGAGCACAAGTTCCCCATGGTTTACCGACAGGAGGCCTTCCTGCAGCTCTCACACGAGCTGCTCGTCGACGTCCTGAGCAGTGACAACCTCAACGTGGAGAAGGAGGAGACGGTGCGCGAGGCGGCCATGCTGTGGCTGGAGTACAACATGGAGGCGCGCTCGCAGCACCTGTCCTCCGTGCTGAGCCAGATCCGCATCGACGCGCTGTCGGAGGTGACGCAGCGCGCCTGGTTCCAGGGTCTGCCGCCCAACGACAAGTCGGTGGTGGTGCAGGGTCTCTACAAGTCCATGCCCAAGTTCTTCAAGCCGCGGTTAGGCATGACCAAGGAGGAGATGCTGATCTTCATGGAGGCGCTGTCTGAGACGCAGGTGGAGGGCTACGTCATGTGCGAGTCGGTGCCCTTGGCGGTCGTGTGTTACAGCCCGCAGGCGGAGAAGGTCTACAAGCTCCGCAACCCGCCGGGCGACCTGCAGAAGGTGGGGACGCTCGTCACACCTGACAACGACGTGTTCATCGCCGGCGGACAAATCTCGCTCAAGAACTCCATCACCAACCACGGGAAAAGCGGGAAGCTGCAGGCCATGTTCCGCTCGGTCGACAGCTTCTTCTGGTTTGACGCGCAGCAGAACACGTGGGTGCCCAAGACACCTATGCTGTGCGCGCGCATCAAGCCTTCGCTGGTCTACTGCGACGGCTACATCTATGCAATCGGTGGCGACAACGTCGGCGGCGAGCTGAACAAGCGCACGGTGGAGCGCTACGACTGCGAGAAGGACGAGTGGAGCATGATGAGCCCGCTGCCCTTCGCCTGGAACTGGAGCACGTCCGTGGTGGCGCACGACTGCATCTACGTGATGACGCATGACCTGATGTACTGCTACTTCCCCCGCGCCGATACCTGGGTGGAGATGGCCATGCGCAAGACTAGCCGCTGCTTCGCTTCCGCCGCCGCCTTCGGCGACCTCATCTTCTACGTCGGTGGCCTCCACGTGGTCAGCAACTCCGGCATCCGCCTGCCGACGAGCACCATCGACGGCTCGTCCGTCACCGTGGAGATCTACGACGTGAACAAGAACGAGTGGCGCCTGGCCGCCAACATCCCCGCAAAGCGCTACTCGGACCCGTGTGTGCGGGCGGTGGTGCTGCTCAACTCGCTGTGCATCTTCATGCGCGAGACGCACATGAACGAGCGTGCCAAGTACGCCATCTATCAGTACGACGTGGAGCTGGACCGCTGGTACCTGCGGCAGCCCGTGTCCGAGCGTGTGCTCTGGGACCTGGGGAAAGACTTCCGCTGCGCAGTGGGGAAGCTGTACCCGTCCTGCCTGGAGGAGTCTCCGTGGAAACCTCCCACGTACCTCTTCTCCCCCGACGGGGCGGAGGAGTTCGAGGTGGACGGCGAGCTGGTGACGCTGCCTCATGTATAGCTCTTAACCTCCCCTCCATCGCCTCGCTGACTGAACGCGGGGGACGAGCGCGGTCGGAGGGGAGCCAGCGACAAGTTCCCCCGAGGAAAAGGGTTTGACGTTTTTTCTGTTGGACGATGGCGGACTTCATCAGACGCAGCTGCTGCTGTTGAGTGATGGATGCGCAAAAAAAGATGGCCCTTAAAGGGATAGTGCAGGTTTTTTGTTTGTTTTTTGAAGTGTGGCGTGAACCGCTCACTCTGCCACACCAAAGCCCATAGAGAAAATCAGTGATTTTACCTCATGGAGACACAGGAGCTGCTGGTCCACTGCTGCCTCATGTGGTCACTTTGTGTAGAAGTGATATGACACTGTTTAAAATCATTTATTCGGATTAAACGAGTGAGTCAACAGCAGTGAGTCAACAGCTCCTGTGTTCTGTGACGTCCAAGTCGTCGCTTTTCTCTATGGAGTTTGGTGGAGGTGAAACTTTCTGTTGGGGGGAAAAGTAAAGATATAAAATAATAATATTGGAACCATGGAAAAATAAATATTGGAATCATGTACATAAGCGGACGAACACACACGACACTTCAACAAAAACCTGTATTATGCCTTTAAAAAGATACTAGTAATCTGAAAATGTATGTTTATTTCTTTTGTTTTTTTCTTCTGTCATTTGTGACATCTGTTAGATATTATTACATCATACTGTTTCTACAATGTGATAATCTAAATGTCGATTTTTGATGATGATGCACTTAACTGCTAAACCTTCTCTGAATGACAATGGCAACTGTACCAAATGTAGGCTCCCCTCTCTCCTCTTCTTCTCACCACTGATAAAGGGATAAAATCCTCACTTTTACCTTTAGAGCATTAAACACTGTGCGCCATTAAAGTTTTGCTCTGAAAAGTTCTCATGACTTTGTGGAGGAGAAAATGGTTACAGCAAAACTTAATATTAACTTCATTCACGTGCGGTTACCTGGACGAACGAGTATGAGTTAGTTGAGCAACAATCGGTGGAAGAAAAGAGGCGCAACTGATAAATTTCCATCTTTTGGAGTGACGCGGACGATTATCGTCATTTTCTAGATTCGTCCATTTGTTGTTTGGTCCAAAAAAAATAGTCTTTTAATGATTTTGTTCTATGAAGTAAAAGAAAACAAGAAAACACTCATATTTAATTAGCTGAAAAAACATGTTTCAGACCAATCAAATCAATCAGGAAATGTTGTTTTCCTGGTTTGTTAATGTCATAAATAAACTCATTGGGTTCTATATATAAATTCAGAAATATTTCGTTACTTAAAAGTGATGTTTTACGTTTCTCTTCAGGAAAACGTCAAAAGTATCTTGTTATTATTGATTAACGCGGACAAAAAACCTAAAATGATTCAAACGTATGATTTAGATCAACAGTATTTCCAGATTTTCACGTCGCTTGTTCTGTCGGATTACGTGATTCTTCAATAATAGTCAATGATCTGTTCTGATAACTTCTTGCTCTGCAGATGATCTGTATGACTTTAATCCCATAAATTTACCACTTAAATCTCATAATTTTATGACTTTATTATTGTCAATTTACGACTTTATTCTCAAAGTCTGAAAAAAGTAATTTCTCGCAAATGTGCGACTTTAATCTCATAATTTACGACTTTGGTCTCGAAGTCTGTTCATTTTTTCTTTTACTCAGTGTTGTAATTCTCCGCCGTAGATCTGCGTGTCTTGATAAATCGTTATTTTCGCTGCCTTTTTTACATCATTTCTTTCCCGTCTTTCATTTGAAAAAGATCCAATGGTGGCGACATCTAGTGGTCAGAGTGCAGACTGCAGTAAACAGTACAGGCCATAGAAGAAGAACGCCCTCTGGGATCTGTAAAGGCCACCGTAGTTTCTTGATTAAGATAGGTTTGTCCATTTGTGGTTGCACAAAATGGCCACTGCCTTACAGCAAGAGCCCCTCCCCCCCACCCCACCCAAGGCATATTGAAGATTATGAAAAAAAACATTATTTTAAAGCACTTACAGACTCATACAAACATACTTATGAGCCGTTTACGAAATTTTCTACAATAAACCCTCACGTGAGACCTTTAAGCGCTAGATTAACGAACGTTATTTGACTTTTAAATCTGGTAAATGTTTGTGTTTCTCCACCAAAAAGCTTTTCAGAGCCGTCTTTAAATCCACGGAGACAAAAATCAATTCCTTTTTTTTTTTTCTTTTTTATTTCGTGGTGCGAGCGGAGGAGCAGCGTCCACGAAAGGGCGGCTGCAGGTCCGGTCGTCACCTCTCCTCCCTCGCAGCTCCACCCTCCTCCTTTGCCCCGATCCCGCCTCCTCAGCCTGTCCGTCACACAGGTCTTCCACACAGCCAGCATTTACACCACCTCACTGTCATGTGATCGTCATGTGATCATCACTCACACACACACACTCACACTCGGTTCAAACGTTGGTTTCAGGCTCATGTATTTTTGATTTTTATTATTATTGTTATTATTATTCCCAAGCTGCTGAATTATATATATAATAAAATATATATTTTTCATATGTTATAAAAACTGTTCTAGTGTGGGGGAAAATAACCAGGTCTATTTTGTATTAGTGTCATTTTTTTTATTATTATTTAATATCAGACATTACTGTAGTGTGATTGTGGGTAGAATTTTCCATTTTTTCCTTTTTCTTTTCTTTTTTTCTTTGAGTGAATACTGAGGATTCTTGCTGCTGATTGGTTGTGAGAGGAGAGGGCTGGCCCAGGGGCTGTTGCTACGGGAATCGTCCCGGCAACCACTAGCAGTAGTAGTCGTTGTAGTAGTGGAGTGGGAGGGGGAAGAGGCTCCTCCCCCCCTCGCTCTGACCTTACAAACATGAGCACAGGTGCTTCATGACAGAAACTTAACGAGCATGTCTGGCTGCATCATATTCCTTTGGCACTGTATTTTGAATGAACGTTAATTTATTAAAAAAACAACGTACCAAAAACCTTCCTGACGCTGAGTCACTCTTTCATTTCTGTCATCATTCGTGTTGTCATGGGAGCTGTCCTGAATGTAGACGTGACATGACACGCCACGACGCAGCACATTTCGTGACAAGACGGCACTATACTACGCGACTCGGCAGCACATTACGTGATGCGTGACACGACACTATTACATGACACAGCACTTTACTAAATCACAGCGCTGTATTACATGATACATCACTATACTATGTGACACGGCAGCACTTTCATGACAGGTCGAATAGTGCTGTGTCCACAGCAGTTGATTGTTAAATTAGAATCACCTGTGCAGGAGCAACCAATCAGCCTCCAGGATCCACCTGAGCGCGCGCACACGTGCAGAGATGAGACTGAGGTCAGAACTGAGTGTTTGAGCTAAAATCACTGATTTTCTCTGTGGAGTTTGTTTTGAGAAAACAACATAAAAAGGGTGAGTGTCATTATTGTTAAATTTTGTGCAGAGAGGAACAACACCAGCTTAAAAATATGAGAACTTCATATTTATGACGACGTTTCACCGAATTTTAAAATAAAAGTGTTTGTTTTGATTTGAAATGATGAAAAAAACCCAGTTATGATGGAAAAGGAATCAAAAGTAAGTCAATAATATGTGGACATCTTTGATTAAAACACTTAACAAACCCATATATGTATGTATGTATGTATGTGTGTATATATATATATATATATATATATATATGTATGTGTATATATATATATGTATGTATATGTATATATATATGTATGTATATGTATATATATTATAAATACAGCACTTCATTTCCTTGTAAACTTGAGTTTGTGCCAACTGATTATTTATTTTAAAAGAAAAGAGTCTGCTGTACATTTAATATAATTATATAATTTTTAATCCAGCAATATAATCTCATCGTATCACGTTCTCCTCCAAAAAACATTAAAAGCATCGGTCAAGAAAATATTGTGTGAAATTGACTTCACAATACATTCAAATCTCTTTAAATAGAAGAAAAAAACAACTCAAACCTTTAACAAACCAAAGAAAACAAAAACATTTTTAAACACAGGTTTATGTAAAACAGACGTTTATAATCCAACACAAGCAAAACAATCGAGGCTGGAAGCACTTTTTTTTTCTCACCCAAATACATGTGAATGCATGGCAATAACAGAAATCAAAGAAATAAACTCACAGTGATCCACAGATTAGGACTCGTCGCTCCAGTGTTGTCATGACGAAAATGTGGATTATTTTCAAACACGACAAATAAATAAAGTTATGCGACTTTTTAAAACGCTCTTCAGGTTTTACTCATCATAGTTTTCCCAATATATTTATGTTTATTTTTATATATATAGTATAAAAGGCGTGGGTGAAGATAACGGTTACATCTGATTACGTATACCGATTATTAAAAAAAAAAAGACAATTTAAATGAGTTTACGTTGACAAAAACTCAAGTTTTCAAGTTAAAAATTCCTTTCATAGTTAAAGGAAGTTTTATTACATAAACCGGGATAAACAGCGTTCATAATTTGTATTTTTTTGTAAAAATCCAGCTGTAAAATGACTCCATTTTCAAGTTATCAAAAGGAAAATGCAGCATTTACTGCCCTTTAAATAATATAAGCCATGTTTTTAATCTTAAATATTTTGTCATTTTTTGCTGTTTGCATTCTGAAGATAAATCAGAAAATATGTATGTATGTATATATATCTATATCTATATATATATATATATCTATATCTATATATATATATATATATATATCTATATATATATATATATCTATATCTATATATATATCTATATATATATCTATATATCTATATATATATATATATATATACTGACAGTGAGTACGGTAGAAAAGGTCTGGGTGAACGGGAAGCACTTGAATCTGTTTTTCAGGTTTTTAAAAAAGGATTCACGCGATAACAAAGTGGTCGTTTCAGAAACCGTCATCTTATAATTGTTTAAAATTAGTTTATATTGACAAAAACTAAATTTTCAAGTGAATTTCTTCAATATCAAAAGGAAAAATATGCGATAACTGCCTTTTTAAATAATATAAGAAGTATTTTTTAATCTGAAAACTTGAATATTTTTGCAATAAATACCATATGTACTGTGCAGAGAAGTCAGGAAAGTCAAAAATATCCATCAGTAAACGATATTTCTAAGAAATTCAATTCACTCTTAATTTTTCTGTTTTTATTCATTTTTTTTCCCACCAAGAAATTAAAGGGGTAAAGTTGTGAAGATACAGTTGCTAGGCTAGTTAGCATGTGGGTAATATAAAATATATTACTTTAACATTCAATGGGTTCTGCCATTTTTGAAAACAATGATAACCAGCAATCTTATAAAGTTAGCTAGCTAACATGACTCAGCTTTTATTTCTCTTTAAGGGGACATATCTTTTTTTGTTGTCAAATTCAGATTAAAAGTAAATAATGAATTTGATGTCCCTTTTTCTTTCTGAGTCAAAGATACATGACTGCTAGCTAGCTAGCGAGCTAAAACGCATGTTTAGCTAACCAATACATGCTCATTTTTATGTGGACGGTAAATTAATAAATAAATGGTGCTAATGACATTTTTGTCGTACAGAGTTTAGAATCTTTTACTATTTTTTTCTTAGGAAAAGTTTCCGATTTAGTTACGATTTTTCCACAGTTACATGACGTTTAACACGCTAACATTAGCTAGCTGCCACCGCCTAGCAAAAGAAAATGTAAGTTGTTTTTCTGTTTACAGAGTTTAAAGCAAACACTTTGCTCTCTGCTTTCATTAAACTGATGGTTTTATTCGTCTAATTCAGTTTTTACTTTATTTTTGTCAGTTATGAGGATCTGGGAAAATTCAAAACCCCCCAAATATGTAGAATAAATAAACTAAAGAAGCAACTGATCATTTCATGACAGACATTTTTGGAGGAAAAATAGTTTTGAAAATAAGTTGGTTTTTTTTACAGTTTATACCTTTACACAGTAGTTTTTAAGGTGTTTTATTATTATTATCACCCTCTGGTTTTTTTTACATTTATTCATTTATTTATTTATTTATCAAAATATTGGACGACACAGACCGACCGTAGCAAAGAGTGAAAACGACGTCTCACAGGAAGAAGCAGCTCAGGTGACGACCTCTCGGGCCTCACAGTGGATGTTTGGACCGTACCATTCTCGTCCACACAGGGGCCCCCAGGCTTTTCTCTCCAATCCTTCAATCAAATGCAGCTTTCTGACCCTCAGGCTTCACCGTAGCAGAGGACAGGGACAGAGTCAGTGAAGAGGAAACGTGAAGGTCAGGGTTTGACCTCAGGTTCAGCAGAGTCCGGCGGAGCCACGGCGGCCGGCTGAGCCAGCGTGGAGAACCAGGTGGACATGGCGGACTTGGCGCTGGTCAAAGCTCCGCCCACCGACTGACCTGTGGTGGAGAAGCAGGTGAGATCTCAGGTTAATCTAAAATCAATGTTATCATGGGGAGGAAATCCACGAAAATGACCTTTTAAAAACACTGATGGTTTCATTTGCGTTTGAAATCTCAAAGCTGCGAATAAGTTTCAGAGAAACGTCGGCTTTTTATCCAAAAGGAAGCTGCGGGGGTTTTTTTTGGGAGATCGAGTCACCTTGAATTTTTTGTCCTTGAGTGAAGATTTCTTTGTGTGTTTTTTTTTTAAATTAAATTATTTAAAAATCCACAAAAAAGTGGTTACCATGGTAACTGTGCTTTCTTACCCACTGCTTTTCCCGTCTGGACGACGCTGCGGCTGGTGGTCATCATGGCGTTTCCGATCTTCTTCCCTCGCTCGCTGTTCTGCACTGAGCTGTGGAGAAGAAACGGAGAACAGGTTCATGAGGAACACAAACAGCGTACTCTGTCTTTAATCACTCTGGAGAGATTCTTCCTGAGAGCGGATCGGACTCAATCCAGGTCCACCCGAGTCCATCTGAACAGAGTCCAACACTTTAACCTTTAACACTGTATCCCCGCTGACCTGATGACCTTCCGCACAAACCCCCACCCCACACCTGCACCCGCATCACCTGATCAAATTTATTTTGATCAGGTGATATTAAGTTTATTTAAATAATAATAAAAATAATAATAAAAGGTCACGTGGATTAACATCAGCAGCTGCTGACATCACAGACTCTAATGAGCCAATTATTCTTAAATCTGAAAATGAATACAGCCAAATGGTTCACGCCAAACCTGGATGGGATCACAGGACTGGACTGTTAAAAATGCGAGCGACGACCACGTACTAACATTTGTCTCTTCAGAATGATTTTCACTCTTAAGGACATTTTGTCTTCAGAATCATTCTGTGTCTCTTTGAGGACACGTGTGTCTCTTTAACGTCCCTGTCACGGCCTCCTCTTAAGGATGAAGCATGGCTCGCAGGAGACTGAATGTCCTGTGAACACATGAATGTCTTCATATGTTTAAAATCACAGAAAACAGCACTGACGTCTCACTGCGGTGCCTTTTCAAAATAAAAGTACAAAATTAAGAACGGTTCAGCATCTTCCCGTCATGATGTGTTTATTAATGTACTCCTTTTTAAAGGAACACTGAAATATTTCACTCTTTAATGAGGTTGTGTCACTCGTCACCAGCAGAGGGCAGCAACACACACACACGCGCTGACTCAGCTCTGAACCTCCTGCTCTTACAAGGACACATAAATAAAAGTGTGATGACTCACTGTGACAGCCGCAGCTTCACGTCAGCGACACTGTACTGACCCTGGAACGGATGACTGAGACAACACAAAGAACAACGATGAATTACAACCATATTATTACGCCATGTTTAACACAAAATACAAAACGTTCAATAACTCATTATGTTGACGTCGTTGTTTTAAAGCACTCACCCCGGGGTGATGGAGGTCATGGCCGGGTGCTTGTTGCTGAGCCACACCCGGTGGTTGTGTGTGATTTTCCACGCGGCGGTGAAAGCGGCGCCATAATCGGCCAGCAGCCGCTCGTTATCTGGAGACGACAGAGGAGACAACGTTTACGCTCTGATGACCTGACGATGAGTCTGAACACAAACTCTGTTAAACAAGAAGTCTGAAAATCTGTACCAACGATGACTTTACAACCAAAAAAACTATATTTTGTGCCACTTTGTAAACCACTCACTCTCCCACACCAAAACCCATAAAGAAAACCAGTGATTTTAACATCACAGCACACAGGAGCTGCTGATCCACTGCTGCCTCCATCACTAAGTTCACATGTCTTATTTTAGTGAATTCAGCATTTGAAATCCTTCATTCAGATTAACCTCAGTGACACAAAGTGACCACACGAGTAGAGCAGCAGCTCCTGTGTCTCTGTGGGGTTTGGTGTGGGAGAAGGAAACTCACCGTCCTGCAGAGCAGACGACAGTAACGAGTGCAGGTAAAGCGTAAACTGAGCTCTGATCCACTCGTCTCCGCCCTCCCAGCCCGTCCCATCCAGGAAGACGTCGTCGCGGTTCTCCGTCACGTGTTTGACGAGGTAGTCAGCGAAACGCAGGTCTGCTGTCGTCAAGCTCAGGATCTTCCTCAGCTCCAGGTCCTGGATCTGGATCCGACCTTCTTCCACCTGCAGTGACACAACCACACCATTTACTCTCAGTGCTTTTCTAAAACATCAAAATAAAGTCTAAGAAAAAAGCGAGACTGGCCTCGACGATGGCATCGCTCAGGTGCCTCTGCTGGTGGAACAGGATGTTGGTCGCCCCGGCAACGAAGCCCCGCACCGTCACGTCTGACAGGAGGTGATGCTGCTGCAGAGCCATGTAGGGCAGACACAGGTAACCCTGGCAACGACAAGAGGTCACAGGTCAGGCGGTTACTGTCGAGTGGAGACCCATTTCCTGTTAGGACGTCATCGTCTCACTCGCCAAACTAAAGATGAAGCTGAATTAATAAACTAACTTTAAAAATTAAGGTATTAAATGTCACTTTATGTACATTAATTGTAAAATTGTTGGTTATTGTTAAAGCTCTGTTTTAAAGACTTATTTTGCTGCTAATTTCCTGAAACAATCCATTTATTCAATTCAATATTGCTTTATTTTAGAGGTATTTCAGTTTGTATTGCTAATGTTTATGAAAGAGATTTTCACAGAACTAACGTTGCACATTGTACAAAATTCTCTCTAAAAAAAATGACATCCATTTTAAGGTAACATGTTGCCCAGTGGAGGGCGCTGTGAGTACGGCTGACAACAGTGGGTTTATTATTTTTGAAGAGACGACAGTGGAGGACACGCAGATGACTTTGCTAACGGCTCGCAATCACACGAGACTATTGTGGTCAAGTCTCGCCTAAGTTTTTTAATGTAGCGTGTGACTTTTTTTTCAATAGTCTCGCGTGATTTGGGCAGACGAAACAGCGTGGAATAAAAGATGGATCTAAGGATGAATTTTATAAACACATTGTTTTGTGTTTCTGCTATTTTGAAACTGAAAATTAAATTTAAATATTTGATCATTTCAATCTAAATCTGCAGTGGCAGGTTTTTTCTTAATCTTTTAAGTCAAACATCCTCTGCACCTCGAACGTCACACGAGGCTGGAAATCAAACTAAAGACAACATCGATGGCGAATATTTCTGAATATTTATCTAAAAAAAACCCCGGAGTTTCTCTGTTCGATCTTTTTCTTCTGTTTCACGTCCTGAAACACAAAATGACTCTAAACGCTGTAGTACACGTGTCGGCCTGTATGTGGTGCTGTAATAATGTTTTAATATATGTGATATTAAACTCTTGAGCGTCGGTACCTTGGTAAAGATGGCGAGCGGCAGACCGTACTGATCCTCCTCCAGGCCGGACACCAGACCCTGGGTGACGCCCCCCTGACCGTTGCCCGGCTGTGGCTGCACAGTGATGGGCGTGGTTGGTTTGTTGAGGGAGGAGTCTGTCGTCGTCGTCGCCGCCGTGTCTTTGGGTCCGGTTTCCTCCAGCACGCTGGGGTCCAGAGTCTCCCAGTCGCTCTCTGACGAGTCCGGCGACGTCCGCGACGGCGGTTTGAGGAGGTGTCCGTTCTCTCCCTCCGCACTGTTCTCAGAGGACGCCGGGGCTGACTCCGCCTCCTCCTCCAGCCCCAGCGCGTCAGTGACCGACACGGAGACAAACTCGTCGGCTGCAGAGAAACTGTCCAGCAGACCCGGGTCCTCTGACACGCTGCTCTTTGGTCTGTAGTGAGACGAGTCCACCAGGCCGTGCTCGATCAAACCTGTGACAACATCATCATCCAAACTAAATAAACTCCAAACACCCTGAATTATCCAGAATAACTGTTGTTTTCAACTGCTCCACCATCAGTCCCTAACTGCTCCAGCTTTTTTATCCTTTTTTTCCCTTCATTTTGTTACTTTCCTCCTAAATCCAGAACATCTCCAAGCTACAAGGTCTTTAAAGTCACCACTTCACAAAAGGCTCATCTCATTAAATCTACACCAGCTCAAGTCTATGACATCTTAACAATGCATTCATCACTTTATCTCACTGCTGGACGACCTTTTTTTCACTGTAAACTCACGTTTGTAAACCACTCACTCTCCCACACCAAACCCCATAGAGAGAATCAGTGATTTTAGCTGGCGGGGACACAGGAGCTGCTGGTCTACTGCTGCCTCGTGTGGTCACTTTGTGTCACTGAAGTGAATCCGAACAAAGGATTTCAGACACCAAAGGCACAAAATCAGACATTTGAACTCCGTGATGGAGGCAGCAGTGAATGAACAACTCCTGTTTGCTGTGATGTTAAATCGATGATTTTATCTATGGGGTTTGGTGTGGGAGAGCGAGTGGTTTACAAACTTCAGTTTCCTGTTGAAAAGAAAGTTTAATGTTGATGATATATGTGACCGTTGTTGCACAGTATCTGGTACTTTATCGCATATATTCTGGAGCCTGGAGGTCTGGTTTTATGTTTTTCTCCAAGGTATTAAAAACCCACATTGAGCCATCTTCAATTTCGATAATTTATGGGGTAACGGCACCCAGATTAGGTTTGAAAACTGCTGGTAAAATAATGACAGCTTTTGCTACTCTTTTGGCCAGGCAACTTATTCTTATGAAATGGAAGGACAAGTCTCCACCCACATTTAAGCATTGGGTTAACGATTTGATGCAACATTTAATTTTGGAGCAAATTCGTCACTCTATACAGGGCAATATACAAAAGTATGTTACTGTGTAGCAACCAGTCCTCCAAATTATTGAAGAAATGAACTTTGATCATTTGGTCATAACTCCATAATTGTAAAGATAGGCCTCTCTGCTGTATTTTGCTTATTATAAATGACAACAAAAAACAACATTTTTATTGTGCATGATACTCTGGTGCAGTGGGAATGAGGGTTGTTCTTTGGTTTTGTTTTTTGTTTGTTAAAAGGGAAATTCAATAAAAAGAATTCTGTTTAATGATGAGATAACGATCTAAGACTTAAAGTGGCACAGACTTATTAAGTGAATGTTTTATTAATAAGTCAAAGTTTTAGTTTTTACTGACCTGGAAACAGCGATAAAACTGTCATCAACGCTCCGACGAGTGTGTTGACAGGAGACACGTAGAACAGCACCTGAAGTATAGTACATATATAGAATAGTAAGATGGACTTTAAGATAGAATAACACTGAATTCATGTGAAAAAAGTAATCGTTACGGTTGTTTGTACCTTCTTTTCCAGCAGGATAAGTTTGAAGAGAATAAGAACCTGCAATGAAGAGTAAAGACATTTACTCATCTATACAAATGTCAGTTAATATAACGTGGAATTGTACATTTTCTGTTTCTCCTACCTTGTGTCGAAAGTGCAGAATTAAATCTCTTGGCGATAATCCTGAGAGAAAAATGCTCATGAACTCATGAACCTCAAACAACAGGTGTTTGTCGTCGTCATTTTTAAACATTAAAGTTGCCGTCGGTGGTTCACAGTGTTTAAATAATAACATCACACATTCTGTGTTGGAGTTTTGCGTTTATTTACCTAAATAAACCTGCGATCCCTCCAGCGACGAACCCTTCAGCGAGCCGTTCATGTGGTCGTAGAGTTCCTGCAAAACAAAACATCCGTAAAAACAAGCTAACGCGGTGTAACCCTTATTTTTCCCGCCAATGTTTAATTAAAGTTCCAGTGTGTAATATGTAGGAGTTTTTTTAACACAGAAACTGAGTAAATAACCATTAAGTCTGGTTTTAAAAGTGTATGATGGCTTAAAAATAAGAATCAGCCTAACAGAGGCTCACAAAGAACCCGTCTTTAATCTGCAGTCTCGCCTCTAGATGTCACTAACTCTTACACACTGGACCTTTAAATGTGAACGCACACAGCAGCTGAGGTTCTCACCTGTAGAATAGAGATCTGCGAGAAGTCTTTCTCCTCAAAGTACGCGTGTGTGATGAGCTGCAGTTTGGCTTGAAGGAGGCCGTACAGAGGCTGCCGGTTCAAAAACAAACACCAGCTCACTACAGATAAACTATGCCAGCATAAATCTATAGACAGACTTTTCCTGCCTGGAAACCGCTCACTCTCCCACACCAAAGTCCATAGAGAAAATCAGCGTTTTTAGCTCATGCAAATGCAGGAGCTGCTGCTACGTCGCTGCTACGTTTGGTTCATTTGCGTCACTCACGTAAATCCTGCCGAAGAATTTCAAACTTCAAAGTCACAAAATAATGCATTTAAATTCAGGAATTGAGGCAGCAGCGGATCAACAGCTCCAGTTTCCCCGAGAGCTAAAATCGCCAATTTTTTAAATGGGTTTCTAATTTCAAAGATTTTCAAGATTTTTTTTTTTCGTCATTGATCTAAAACACAGTGTCTAGATGTATTTTATGAACGTTAGAGGATAAGCTTCAGTTCCTCCACTCGTCATGTCATTAGTTTCACTTTGAATCGTGAGAAGACGACGTCATCGTGGAGCGACTCACCACTCGACTGAGGACGCAGACGCTCTTCTGAACCGTTTCCCTGGTGACGTCGGCCTGTCGCACCTTCAGGGCCTGATGGCAGAGGAAGATATTTAATATTGAACAACTTTCCTGCTCCAACAGCGTCTGTGGCTTTTATTTTGAAAGGCTCTTTGTTGAAGACTGAGTCACGAGCCACATACGAGTCATTTTACATTTTTATTTATTTATTTATTACATAACACGTTTCACGCGTACATATTGACTTAATGTCTTCATGCTTCATGCAACGTTGAAGAAAATGAAGGTTTTATGAGTTTTTTTTTGGTAAACTGACCTTTGCTTCTATTTGTCGATAACAGGAAACTCCGTACACACACTTCATGTCTCCAGTGAGAGGAGGCAGGTGAAAGAACACTGTGTCTGCAGGAAACATGAACAACAAGCAGAGTCAGGTGATTCCTTTCACACACAGGCACACGCACACACACGCACACACACACACACACACACACACACAGTGGTTTCAAAACAGCAGACAAACTGGATCAACCTGAGGGGTAAAGGATTCACACACACACACACACACACACACATACACACACACACAATTCACACTGTAAAAACTATTATTTTAAAATTCAATGAAATATCATAACAAATATAGATTCCATTTTGAGCTCATGTTTGGGGTTTTTTCCACTGCATCGCCCCCTCCTGGCCAAACTGGACACTCCGGGACCCCCAAGGTCAATTGGAGATCAAATATTTTTGATCAATTATATGACAAAAAACTGATTCTGTTTTATTTTCTGATATCAGAGAAAGAAAAACACACGATCCAAAAACTGGAAATATCACGTTTTTTTCAGCATGAATTTGAAATCGGAGCGCATGGACGAGTCGTTACCTTCCTGGTAGTTGTGCGCCCCGTCTGGCAGAGCGAGGAATGGCAGGTACTTCCACTCCTCGGGCAGCAGGTTACTGTCGTGACCTTCGTCCGGCATCAGCGGAGGATACGAGAACTCCACCTGAGGAAGTGAGGAAAGGAGACGAGGTTAGACTCTTGTTTGCGAATTTCCTCCAAGCTTTTTACCACGGTTTCTTTTTTTAAGAAATCGAAAAAAAAAGCAACGGACACAAATGTACGATAAAGCTCGGGCTAGCCATTGTTTTCTGATTTTTCAACATTTAATTCAACACTTTGTGGACCAAACAAGTCATCGATGAATCAAGAAAATGATCAAAAATGTCCAGAAAGATGCAGCTCCCCCTTGTGGCAGTACTGTATATTGGTGAGCTAAATGGCA
The DNA here is from genome assembly GCF_019176455.1 of Solea senegalensis. Taxonomy (NCBI): domain Eukaryota; kingdom Metazoa; phylum Chordata; class Actinopteri; order Pleuronectiformes; family Soleidae; genus Solea; species Solea senegalensis. The sequence continues at coordinate 34,318,416 of NC_058021.1, read as the reverse complement.
TCATAAGGTCACTTACATAAATTTATCCTGATAATGAAGATCCACCACAAAACGACTTACAAAACGTGTTTTTTAAGAGATTAAAAACTTTAAATGATTGCAAATGATCGCATATCCAGACAAACTTTCATCATTTCAGACTTTTATCCCACGAAAATGTTCACTTTTCATGTCATAATTTTTGACATTCACTGAATAATTTGCAACACTTTTCAACAGTGAAAAGTCTCCTGCTACAGTAAAGTGAAAAAACTTTGGTTTGTTTTGAAAAAGTCGTCAAGTTTTTCGCCACATTTTATGAACTAAATCATGAAGAAAATAATCCACAGATTATTCAGTAGTGAGAACAAGTGTGAGCTGCAGTTCCAGGTTTTTGAAAATACTAATTTATTCATTCATGATGTGGATGTTTGACATGTGTGATATGTCTTATATAAAAAAAAGCCTGTTTTTCTTTTCTCTGTCATCTTTTCTTCGCTGGAGAAACACATGGTGTGAGATAAAGCCCATTATTGGCAGCCTCTCGTCCTACAGGATTAACCTGAAACCTGCTGCTCCTGAACGCACCACACACCCAGACACTGGCACAGCAGCAGCAGCAGCAGCTCCCTCAGGGCGAGTTGACTGTATCTGAACAAAAGACAGCACCTGCTGCTGCTGCGACAGATGGATGACACGACAGAGACAGATCATCTGACACTCAGCAGGAGGTCACTGACCCCTGATCAGATAACTGCAACAGAAACACAGAGACTCCTCACACTGATCTGCTCTGCTGCAGCCCGACAAATAAACCAATTTAACGATAGTCACAATTGTGTGATTACAAACTATATTATGTAATTATAATCAAGAGGATAATTAGAGGATGAATTATCTCTACTTGTGTTGAGCAGGTGCAACTTAAAAGGTTTATAATCGCCGCTAAACAAGTTTGAAACACGACAACTTCCTGTGTGAATGGATTTAATTATTGTTTTATAGATATAGAATAATAATTTGTCACCAAATGTGAAGTTTTACTGCTCTTTTGTCAAACGATGTTTCCTGTTTTATTTTGACACTTTTGTGTATTTGTAGAGATTTAACTTCCTGTCCTTGTGATTTTTTTCCCTCCATTTTTCCATATGTTTGCTAATGAGCTGCCGTGTGTTTCCAGAACATTCTGCTGAGTCATAGTTGCTTTGTCATAACGTTCCTCGTGTTTCATATTTCTCTCTGAGAGAGTTTTGTTTATTTTAGCGCGTAAACTACCGACTGTTGTTGTTGTGTTCATGAAGAGCTTAATCCCTTCAGTTAGCATGATGTTAGCTTGTTTGCGGAGGAGGCCATAGAAAGTCACATTTGTTGGATGTAGAAAATAAAACACTGAACATTTTATTGTATAATTATGGCAACACAGTTGTTCAAGGCCACTCTAAACGTTGTCGGGGGCTAACTTTAGCAATAGCAACATTAGCAACTCCTGCTAGTTAGCCAGAATTATTTTATATGCAGACAACCTTTTCAGACATTTATTCCACAATGTATGGAACACCTTCATCTCATAATTAGCAAATTTTCACGTAAATTTACCTTTTTCATAATTTTGATTTTTTGAATTTCGACATTTAACCCCATCATTTTGACTTTTACTTCATCATTCTTTTTGCTAGTTTCTCATATTTTAACCTTTTGTCTGACATTTTTTGACTTATTAGTCCATAAATTTAGATTTTTTTTTTAGAGTTTTTAATCACTGCTGTCAAAGCATTAGATTTGTAATTGAATTTTGTAATTGGCCACTAGATGCCGCTAAATCCTTCAAACTGAAACTTAAACTCAATGAATCTGCAGTCCACACACACAACCCTTTACCATGACATAAACACAAGCAAATTTCTTCATGTAATGTCAATAAAAAACAAGCTCACCATGGTAACAACAATCAAAAGACATCATTTATCAAGAAATTAGCCAAAGCTAAAAATCAGACTTGATGCCACGAACTGATAATGGATTAATAATCACATCATATATATGTATATATATATATATATATATACATATATATATATATACACACACATACATATACAGCGCGCCTACAATCAAACTGGAGCGGCCCGTTTATTAAACGAAAAGAGCAGCGCGACAACTAACCAGCGTACCTGTGTCCTGCGTATGTATGCCTCTGTTTTTAAAGTTTAGCGTTACTTCAGAGACTCATTTTAACAATCTGGAGTCAAGTAAAAATTATGTCACGCGCGTTCTTTCCTGGTCAGTCGTCATGGAAACATGAAGCTCTGCCAGTGCTGCGGTGTTTGGACCAGAGTCAAAACAAACATACAAGCTGAAAACGAAATAACATATCACTGGTAAAAAATAAATGGTGTCCATTTGCTGTATTAGTTCATGTTTTACAGAGGGTTTAACCTGAGCCAAACCTTACCACCAATTTTAATCATATCATTGGTGGTGGGGGTGGAGTGGCTCAGTGGTTAAGACCGGTACCCTGTGTGCGAAAGACATCATGGTCGCAATAGTCACAAGTTCGACTCCACCCCTGGCTGATTGTACTCAATTCCATTGTAAAAGCATCTGCTAAATGACATGTAATATTATATCGCAGGCGTAGTATGATATATTTTTTTTATAACACACTGGTATCGGTATCGGTACACTGTATCGGCCGATATCCACAGCACAAGTATCGAAATCGGTATCGGAGCATCTCTAATTGTGGTATTAGTATCGCAATAATATCGTATTGTGGCTCAAGTATCATGATAATATCGTACTGTGGCATAACTATCACGATCATATACTGTGGTAATTGTATTGTGATAATATCGTACTGTGGCATTAATATGATAATATCATTGTGGTAGTATTGTGATAATATTTCACTGTGGTATAAGTATTGTGATAATATTTTATCATGGAAAAACTACTGTAATGTATCACAGGGGCATAAGTATCGCGTATTGTGGCATAAGTATCGTGATAATAACATACTGTGGCATAACTATCAACATAATATACTGTGGCATAAGTATCGTAATATCGTATAATGCCATAAGTATCGTAATAATATCGTATTGTATCATACATCCGTGTAGTGTGCCGTGATAATATTGCAGTGTGGTACAAGCACTTTATTATTGTATCATGACATAAATATCGTAATAATATCGTGTGCTAAAACGCTGGATGAGATGTTAGCTAACCCAAAGAAACAGCTGATTTCACTTCACTTTATGTCAGACAGGAAACTACACCGATGACCACTGCAGGATTATTTATATGTGCTGTTATTAAAATAACAACACTTACAGAATCATCATAATCCAGCAGGATTACAGCAAAAACAGCAGGAAATGCGCCTTTATTTGTTGTCAGTTAGCCACATTAGCCCGGAGCAGGGTTCACGTACCTGACAGCCCTTTTTATGGTGGAATCCCACCACCACGATGTGCAGCACCGGCCCTTTGACGTCGTCTCTGCCGTGAGGCTCCATGTCCACCTTCCCCTGCACGGCTCTGAGCTCCAGGGTCAGACGAGGGAACGGTAAAAAGGAGGCGATATTCGCTCCGGGAGCGATGAACACAGCGGAGCTACGCCGCAGCAACAACAGCAGCAGCGGCGACGATCACTCCGTTCTGTTCCGCTTCGTCACACAAAGAACCGCAGTAATAATGAGCACAGTGAGGAAGTTCACTACAGCGCACTTCCGCGTTTGACTTGGCTAAGAACTGACCTTAACGTCAACGTTCTTTGATGTATTTTTTAACGTAATGTGTGTTCACAAATCAAGGAATTAACAACAGTCAACTTACTTGATATAAAAAACACACAGTGCGTAACTCCTGCCGCTAGGTGTCCCTCCATCAAAACAATCATTAAAGAAGAAGGCCGTTTGATAACATCGGGAGGCGACACATTTGCATCGACACGCTTGCTTCTCCTGAGCGACAAAAACATAATCAAATTTAAATACAAAGAATAAATTACAAAAAAAGACACAAAAGACAACACATCCGCGAACGGGTAGTTCTGAATATTTCCTACTTCGCTCAGTTTCGTTATAGATTTGACCCGGAAGTTATTGCGAGATGGTCAAAAAGTTGCCGTCATTCGAGTTTGAAAACAGTTGGGAATGTTTTTGGTTAAATGAACACTCGGGCTTCACTTTAATTTACTGCCCTCTAAAACTGCGGTCAAGTGAGCCGTCATTCGTCTTCGCGTGGTCAAGTGAGCCGTCATTCGTTTTTAAGTGCGTCCGTGCAGTCGAACTTACGGTGATAATGACTGAGGTAGTAGTCAGCATGCCCCTGAATTCAACTGTACCAACCATTGTCAGAACTTATGGGCCAAAGTTATTTTATTGTACAGTAAAAATCTAAATAAATATTTCGTTCAAAAGCTTCTGGACAATGTGACCCAATGTCTTAAAATCAGCACGATTATTGCACTTTTATTAGTAACGTCTTATTTTGAAAACCGACTTGCTCGGTATGAAACTATCGCTGACATTCTCAGTCGACCGTAAGTTCGACTACAAGGGCGCACGAATGACGGCTCACTTGACCGCAGTCCTCTTAAGTCATTAAGGAAAAGAATGTCCACGAATACGTCCACGAAACGTCATAAAAACTTTACAGGTATATTTTTTCTGTATAGATCTCTTAAATAACTTTAGACTTGCTCAAAACCAAGCATTTAATCATTTTTGAGGATTTGAACCCTTTTTGAAAAAATCCGAAGAATCTCTTAAAATGATGCCAGATCAAGAGGAATTTGCCCAAATGGACAATAATGACACCCAAGGGTTAAGAAAACTTAGTAAAATATCTTGTATAACATTAGTCTTTTCTATTTTTGATATTTTAAAGCAGACATGTTGCTATTAAGCACAAAACAATCTACTCTCAAGGGGACATATTATGCAAAATCAACTTTTTAACCATTTTAATACTTATATTTGGGACTCTGGAGGCCCTACCAGTCGCCAAAGTGTGGAAAAAGAATACTCAGTCATGTTTTCGTGGTCCCCCTTAGTGTAAGTATAGGCGATAAAACGCTAAGATGTTGAATTCCCTGCGCTTATGACGGCAGCATGCGCATTTCACCGCGAATGTTACCGCCCCACCAGTAAGTTTACTTCCGAGCTCCACCTTAGCTCCACCTTGTCCCTGCGAGAGTGCAGGCGAGGGAGGAAGAGCGGTATTATGTCAACGCGGAGGGACAAGTGTGCTGTTGGTGGCTGCACAGTGGAGCACAGTGTTTTACAGAGGATATGAAGCTAATGTGCCGAATAAAGTCAGCAAACGTGTGTTTGTGTGTTCGCACCAATTCGCATCAGACTGCGGCCAGCGGTCGCCATACAAAGGGGCGGGTTTAGCAGGGTTATTGAACTGCTATGATGCTTCATCCTTATGGTATTTTGACCAAAGCATGTCACTGACATGTTCATTAGGACACCAGGGAACTATTTTAATGGGGGAAATATATATATAATATATATAATATATAATATGTCCCCTTTGAGCTAGCTAAGGTGACATTTCAAGCAACATATACATGAGTAATACACTAAAATGATTATTATGACATAGTAACTTCAATATATATATATATATATATATATATATATATATATATATATTATAATAATAATGTATATATAATATATTTAAATATAAATTTTAATTTATTTCCACTTTCAATGGAAAAGCGTATCATATTCATTGATGTACTATTTCCTCAATTAATACTTCTCTTTTGATTCTCAGAAGCCTGCTCCACCACCACACACTTCCTGTGAGGCCCCGACGACCATGTCAGTGGTTTCTTCATTCTCACTTTATATCTCTGTGTGTCACAGCATCATCTTTCCTCTCTCTTCACCACCACGACTGGACGTCTGTCTCCATGACGAGGATCCCCTGCTGTGAAGGTGGATGTGTCTCCTCACCATGGCGGCAGCAGCAGATGTACCGGTATGTTACCACGATGCCATCAGCAAGGAGGAGTGCGAGAAACTCCTGGGGAAGAAGAACAAGGACGGGGCTTACCTGATCCGAGACAGTGAGACCATCAAGGGAGCCAAGTGTCTCTGTGTCTAGTGAGTCATATACTTTCACTTCATTTAAGGTCATTTTACATTTAATTGGACATGTCAAGTATAATGAGGTCAGTACACGTACAATAAATACAATAACATTTGAATTTTAATCCAAAAACATTGACACTTTATTGAATTTTTAAGTAATTAATCCCTTGTGGTATAAAAGACCATTTTGTACAATTTCATATACAGTATATTCTTATTTCTTACAATACATTTCCTTTTTTTTCCCTTTTTTTCTTTTTTTTAAAGCAACAAAATAATAAATAATTGTAATAATATACTGTATTTGTATTGCACTTTCCAAAATAAAACAAAGTGGCCTAAAATCAGGCCATGAAAATAAAAAAGAAAACACACGTCAAATAACACAAGTGTGCTTTAAGACTGTGTCATACAAATATGTATTTTAAACAAGGGATTTGAAGAAAATTATAATAATATTAACATTTAGCGCAGTATTTTCTTTCTTTTTCTGTGCGTTTCTAACGTTGAGTGTCATTGAAAAGGAAATAAAGACGTGGTTGTTTTTCTATCTCGCCGTCGTCCACGCAGTCGCCCACGCAGTTCGTGTGCAGTTTTAAATTTTGAGACAAATCAAAGTTATAATTTTATCTAGAGAGAGATTCTCAGTATTTCTTTTTAAATGTTTTTTCTTTCTCTGCAGTAAAAAAAAGGTGGTGTACACATACAGAGTGCTTCAGACACACACTGGACAATACACTCTCCTGGTAAATAAACACACACTTGACAAACTTCCATTTACTTATTATACTTTATGATCATATTGCACCACTAATACTGATTATTGTGTCAAGTCATTAAAAATATCAATATATGACAGAACTTGAATGAACCACCTATAAGTATGCTTGTATAAGTGAAGTGAATTGCAGCAAAGCTAAAACTACAGTGAGTGTTTTGCAGTTAAGCTAAAGCTAAAGTGAGTTTTTTACGGTAAAGTGATTGCATTGAAGTTGAAACTACAGTGACATTTTGCAGTGAAGCTAAAACTACAGTGAGGTTCTTGCAGTGAAGTGTTTGCAGTGAAGTTAAAACTACAGTGAGTTTGTTTTACAGTGAAGTTAAAGCTTCAGTGAATGTTTTGCAGTTCAGCTAAAACTACAGTGAATTTATTGCAATGAAGCTAAAACTACAGTGAGTTTATTGCAGTAAAGCTGAAACTACATTGAGTTTTTTGCCGCGAAGCTAAAGCTACGGTGAGTTTTATCAGTAAAACTGAAACTACAGTGAGTTTTTGCAGTGAAGCTAAAAGCTACGGTGAGTTTTTTGCAGTGAAGCTAAAGCTTCAGTGAATTTTTTGCAGTGCAGCTAAAACTACAGTGAATTTATTGCAGTGAAGCTAAAACTACAATGAGTTTATTGCAGTGAAGCTGAAACTACAGTGAGTTTTTGCAGTGAAGCCAAAGCTACAGTGAGTTTTTGCAGTAAAACTGAAACTACAGTGAGTTTTTGCAGTAAAGTTGTAACTACAGTGAGTTTCTGCAGTGAAGCTAAAAGCTACTGTGAGTTTCTGCAGTGAAGTTGAAACAACTATGATTTTTTTGCAGTGAAGTTGAAACTACAGAGTTGTGACTTTTTTCCTGCTCTCAGGCAGCAGGTGGTATGCAAGAGACATTTTTCAAGAGTCTGGACGATCTGATTCTTCACTATAAGAGGAGGAACCAGGGTTTGGCCATGCACCTGCGCCATTCTGTGAAAAGGAAGACGGCCTTGTTGATCCGGAGTCCCATACCACCTGAACATTCACCCAAAGAAGCGCCACAAGAGAATGAATATGAAAGTATGACACGTATCATTTAAATGCATGTTATTGAACATAAATCTTCACTAAAAGGTTGGGAAATTTTGGGCAAATTTGTTTGGGGACCCAAAAGAAAACTCCCATTACCCATTTGTGGGACCCGACCAATGATCTTCCTTTTTTTCTTACACTGACAGCGTTTCAGATTGATTCATGATCCGTTTTTTTCTCTTCTTCTAGACTATTCAGATTCTGAGTACGTCGAAGTTCTGCCTGAACTAACACAATGACAAACATTGGTTCCGCATGTTTTTGGACTGTGAGAGGAGAAGACCCAGTGTGCAGACAGAGAGATTCTCTCGGTACATCCAGGATTCAAATGAAGAACCCTGTTATTGTGAGGCCCTTTGGGCGAACACTTGTTTCCTGTCGACATATTGTAGTAACCTTACAAGTGTCAAAAGCAGAGCGGTGACACTGCACACAGGAAATGAATTGTGGCTTTGAAAATAATCTTTACTCTTAATTTAAGGGTGGACTCTTGATTTGGCTCGTTGAGACCAAAGACTCACAGGTTTTGTTGTTGTAATGTGATGATACAGAGATGAGGTTTTACTCACAATATCTGTGTTTATAGTTGTGAAAGTGTTATTATGATATTTTATTTACTCCATGAAATACATTTGCTCGTAAGGTTGCATTCTTCTCCATTTTACTATTCAATTATTTCATTTCCTGTGAATTGTGCAATGATTGTCACAAAATGTCACCTTTTTTTGTATCTTTTTACCGTTTTGTTGTTTCCTGCAAAGCCATCTTTATGCATATTTGTCTGTGTGGCCATCAGACTTCCTGTTGTCTTTCACACCAAAATATGAGCCACATGTATTTGTTTTTTGTTCTCACGCATAAGTGCTTCACTATTGGAATATATATATATATATTTTTTTTTTTTGATGGAGTTGAATGTAATTCTTTTGATTTTATATAAATTACAGTGCAAATATGTTCTACTTTACATAATAAATATGAAGCAACCTTTGTTTTATTTTCTTTTTTAAAGTTACGTCTGGTTAATGCTCCGCCTCTCGGGTGACGTCACTCGCGTCTTTCCTATCATATGTAACTGGGGGGTGGGGGTTCTTTTGTTTCGTGTAAGTAATCAAAGATTCTCAGTTAAATATCTTTAATACATTTTATCTAAACTGTATACACAATCAGTTAAATATTTTCTGAATTATATGTCATCTATTTGTAATCTAGTTGTGATCAATACATCTAGTATTGATCCAAATGATCATCCCCCATTTCTCACACATGGTACGCTCCATGTCGGTTTGAAGCTAGAAGCGGGAGGAAGTGGCCGCTGCTGTGACGCCGTTTGTTGTTGACGTTTCTGGACGAAAGTATACTAAATATCGCAGGTATTCTGTTACAAGAAAGCACGAACTAGTGTCACGTTGTCGTTTTAGACACACAATGCCATTGTTAACAGTTATACTTAACACTTAAAACAACTTAAAAACATGTTATCGTTAAATACGACGTAAGGTAGTGTTAGCTAAGAACTTCAAAATGGAGGTCGTTTTTGCTAGTTAATGTGTTGTTAACGCGTCTAACGAATGCTTCTGTTGTGAAGGATGGACCTGACGACATGTTTGAAGTCTCTGCTGTTGGCCATACAGCAGTACAGAGGCAACAGGACGACAGAAAACGCAGCACAGCTACAGAAGCAAGTGGAGGTTTGTCGCTGCTGCGTGTCATTATCACTTGCTATTAATTAATTTAACGACTGATGTGTTTCATAATCCAATACATCACGTATTTATGGGCCAGAAAATCACCCAGATAAAGTGGTTAAATGTAAACAATGTGTATCTGGTTAAATATGAATTAACGAATTAAATGTTTATTTCATTACTGAACTTGTAAAATAAAGAAAGAAAGTGGCTGCACTTTACATTGATTTCTGTTGATTACGTGTAGTATCTACGATTTCACTTTTACACTTGTTTGCAGGAGGTTTCAGGCCTGAAGTGTGACCAACTGCTGTCATCAGGTCAGGTTTTACCCAGTGAGTGTGTGAGTGGACTGGTGGAGCTGGCTGGAAGCCCAAACACTAACCCCACTCTGACTAGCTCCATCATCTCCCTGCTGGCACAGCTAGGTAATGTACACTGCTGCGACATCAGTGCCATAATCTTAAAGAGATAGTTCAGGCTTTATGAAGTCAGCACATTCAGTTCCTTATCTTACCCTAAGCCTTTCTGACTGGAAACTAATGTTTATGTAAACCTCTCACTCTCCTACACCAAAGTCCATAGAGAAACTCAGCAATTTTACATCACAGCACACAGGAGTTGTTGATCCACTGCTGCGGTTTAAACTCAGTGACACACAAAACAGATTTTCTCTATGGACTTTGGTGCAGGAATATGAGTGGTTTACAAGCTTGAGTTTCCTGTTGGAAGCATCTGTCTACTTCCAACATATAATTACGATACTGTGGCTTTAAGCCGATAACTGGTAGCCATGTTTTCAGTGAGGGCAAGTGTACATGTCAAAAGCTGGTTTCACCATGCAGTCAGTTGTGACCATGAGTCATTGCCTCATAAAACCCCACTCCTTAAAACCTGAACTACCCCTTTAATAACAGACATTGCTGAAAACGGAGCACTTTGTGAAACACAATCCCTGTACTTGTCGTCACTCTCCTTTAGCCAGCGACGATGACAGTTGCGAGGTGCTTCACAGCAGCTACAACCTCACCAGCACCCTGGCCTCTGTCGTCCACTGCCACAGCGCCACTCCAGGAGAGCCAGTAGTACTGCAGGTAAAGTCCAGCAGCACCTCTCTTTAAGTTTTTGGCGTCACTATTTGGTAGCAGAATTACCCAAAAGCTACAAATAAATATGTATGTAACCCACTGACTCTAAACGAGTCATTCCCAAACTTTCTACATGGGGACCAACTTTGCAGAGATGGTAATGGTTGGAAAATTACGCGACTCTGGTCTCACCCCAACATAACTTTCCCTTACACAGACTTTCTCTTTTTTCTTCTTAAAAACAATAAACACTGTCTTCCGCTAACACAGCTTTTAGTTAAGAAATGCCAGGCCTGCATGTGGCGCTGTAATGCTGCCACTAGGGCTGAAACAATGACTTGAATTATGGTTATTAATCAATTATGGTAGAGAAATACGGTTAGAAATCATTTTTTCATTTGTGGACAAAAACAAGACATTAGACAAACACTGATCAATATTTTTCTACATTTTCTGACATTTTATTAACCAAACGATGAGAAAATACTCGACAGATTAATCGATTATGAATATAATCATTAGCTGCAGCTCTAGTCTGTGTGGATAAAAACATTTGTGGATTCCCCTAAACTCGTCATGTTTACATGCCCTGATTTATTGATGTTTTGTATGTTAACTGTCATCCGATATACATACACACACATATGTAATGATATAAATGTATATTTATATGCATGCATGTATATATATATGTGTATATGTGTGTGTGTGTGTGTATTAATGTTATATTTGTTTTCCAGTGTTTGCAGGTGCTGCAGAAACTGACGTTGACGTACAACACCTGCATCTTCCAGTCGACAAACTACGTCCATGAGCTCGTGGCTTTCCTCATGACCAACATGTAAAAAACACACTTCACTGTGAGAGGTCAAAAAAGTGCCCCACCCTTTTCTGTTCATTTTATCTTTATTCTCTCTCGGCCACAGCCAGTCTCACAATGATGACATCATCATACCCTGCCTCGGTCTCATGGCCAACCTGTGTCGCGGCAACCACTGGGTGCAGATGCACATCAAGTCCCGGGTGAGTCTGTGTGACGCTGTGGTCACACAGCATCATAGATCATCATTACATTATAGATTATCTTTAACAGGAATTATCAGCTCATGGTGTGTGTAAATTGTGTGTTTGCTTTTAGGACAATGTGAAGCCGTTTTACCGCACACTGATCAACTTCCTGGCCCACAACAGTCTGACCGTGGTGGTCTTCACGTTATCCATACTGTCCAGCCTCACGCTGAACGAGAAGGTCGGAGAGAAGGTAGGAGAGGGGAAAAATATTTATATTATTGTAATTCTTTCTGCTCCTTTTCATTCATATTTTCTTTTTGTGTTTTTAATTGTTCATTTGTTTGAGGAAAGAAATGGAAAATAAATTAAGAGTAAACCATCTTTTCAACCTATGGTCCCAGCTCACCTCTCCTTGGCACGGCACAGTTTAGGTTGGTTTTCCACGACAAAATAGTACCTACTCAACACGGGAGGAGTCACATGACTTCGTTTTACATGCGGCACACAAAAACAAGTGACTAGTGACTTGTAAAGGAGTTGTTTTCAGTCTAACTGAATCATTAGAATCGATTAATTAAAACTATTTGTTCCGTACTTCTTCCATGACTGGAGCACAGACTCTGTCTGACACAGTCACGCTAAATACACCAGACTCCTGTTGAATATTGAGATTTTAGACATTTCCCTGGCAATTTTTGGAGCTCAACCCACGTTTTTAGGATTGTTAAGTCTCTTTTAACTGATCTAAAGTTTGGCGACACTCTGAACAATCAGTGGCCGGCGGTATGGCGACATCACACATAGTATCGCCTCAGCTCGCTTGGAAGTGGAGTGGGGTGGGTTGAGCCGGTGGTAACGAGCCATAATACAACTCTATTAATTTAAGGAACGTCCGTGTGTCTCTTAATGGAGAAGAAATGCTGAAGGCCGAGATGCTGGGACTGCACTGCACTTGTTTTCATCTCATCTCGGTCTAATTAACTTGGATTATCTCTGCAGCCCAGGCGAGTTTCTGTTCTTCTGTTCGGTTAACCACTGTGTTAAAAATGACCTCTGACTTTCTTCCCCCAGCTGTTCGACGCAAAGAACATCCACCAAACCTTCCAGCTCGTGTTCAACATCATCGTTAACGGTGACGGCACTCTGACCAGAAAATACTCGGTTGACCTTTTGGTCGATTTGTTGAAGAATCCTAAAATAGCCGACTTCCTCACCAGGTTTGTGATGTTAATCAAGTACACAGTCCCTGTCAGTGTTCTGCTTACTGTGGCTTTGTATTTATTCATTTTTTAAATGATTTATTCTCTGAAAGGTATCAGCACTTCTCAGCATGTGTGTCTCAGGTTTTGGGACTGTTGCAGTCAAAAGACCCAGACTCTGCAGCCAAGGTGAGACCAGACCAGAGACCACACTAGATCAGATTTTGACTTAATTTATTTACACTACATTTTCCACGGGTCAGTACAAGCATTCAGGTAAATTCCTGGTTAAATAGGAATTTAAACACTGTTAACCAAGTTAAAATGGATTGATATATCTATATATTTTGTATTTGTTTGATTTTCTAGCCAAATAATTTTTTTAAAATTTAATCGTCAACTATTTAGTACAATTTGTCTTTAATAAAACACGTTTTCTGATTTTCCAGCTTCTTAAATGTGAATATTTTCTGTTTTTTTTGCTCCATGTAACAAAGAAAATAATTAAAAAGGAATCATTGCCAGGTTTGGTGAACACCGTTCAACACTTTCTGACATTTTATGGACCAATAAAATATCATAATCTCAATTAATCGAGATTATGAAAGTAGTCGTTAGTTGCAGCCTTAAAACTCAGTGGATATTGAACCGAAACTTGACTTGAAGAAAATGAATGATCAAATCTTACATCGCAAATACAGTACAGATCTTTTCCCAAAAGTTCTGGAGTTCAAAGCACTAGTTTTAAGCTCTAACTTCAAACAATATTTTGTATTTTATCACCCATGCGTCGTGCTGCTCACCCAGTGGAAAACAGGTCTCCAAATCTAAGACAAAATCCTGACGTGCGTGTGTTTTTGTGCGTGTGTTGCAGGTTCTGGAGCTCCTGCTGGCCATGTGCAGCGTCTCAGGTCTGCGCTCACTCCTGTGCGACGTGGTTTTCAAACCGGCTGCCGCGAAACTCAGTGCAGCAGGACGAAGGCTTGGGGCAGGGGCAGATGCAGCTCGAGGCAAGGAAGACTCCGCACTCGCTCTGGTGCAGTGGCTGAGTTCGCCCGTGGAGGGCGCCGAGTCCTGCTCTCTCCAGGCCCTGAGTCTGCTGCACGAGCTGCTGAAGGTGCGAGGTGTCGTTCAGATTTTTACAAAGTGTAAAATAAACATAAACATAAATGTCCATGACTTCACCTCCAGTAAAATGCAGGAATTAATGAATCCACCAGATTTTGTGAAAAATACCAAAAAGTGGGCTGAGCCATTGGCCAAAATTTGAATGCAGTAGCTGGTGTTTGACCAGAGAGGGCAGCAGATACACGGATTCTTATCATAGCATGTATCATTTCAATATTTCACACTAAACTTTCAAGATTTGCACCTGGATCAGCAAATAACATAAATTAGTTACATATACACATGGTGCTACAGAACATGACGCGATCTATCTCAATTGAAGATCACTCTTATTAAAGGTTGTTTTTGTGGGATTTGAACACGGTTAAAGTGCAACAAGAAACAAACAAGATGGCCGACCCTGTCATCATAAACAACAGTGAAAATATAAAGTTTCTACCGACTTCAATCAGTGCCCAAACTTCCAGGATCTCATCTTAACTACTATGTCCTACTTTTCTTTTGTTGGTGTCTGTGTTTCGTCTTCACCATTCAGGGGACTCTGGGAACAGACGATGTTCCCGAGCGTGTGGTGAGCTTCGTGGAGATGCTGCTCCCGGTCCTGATGGAGCTGCTGAAGGGCCTCGAGCCGTCAAAGGGAGACGCTCACCTGAGGAAACACTGCCTCCGCATCACACACGTCACCAGTTTGCTGCTCAATATCCTTCACCCTCTGCTGTGCATGTTTGTGTTTGTTGTTACTGTGGTTCTCTCTGTGATGCTCGTCAGTGGAGCCTTAACTCCTCCCCACTCCTCTGCAACGGCGACTCCACCAGATCCATCGTGTCCCGTCAGGTCAGCGCTCAGCTCTGCCTCTCACAGGCCGAGTCCCTGCTCTGCTGTTGCTGTAGCAACAGTCCTCTCACGTGTGTCCCGCCCGGATCTGACAACGATTTCAGGTGGGCGACCCATCAGCAGTGTTTATTATGTAGGAACTGTCATTGCTAGGGTCAAATTTCAGCTGCTTAATTAAATATTTTCCAGTTTCTTTGCTCCTGTGATAATTAATTTAATGTTTCTTTTCGTTTTTGGACGAAACTAAATTTGAATCAGTTGTTTGGTCCATGAAATGTATGAAAAAATGTAATGAAATGATGATGTTCTGAAATGTGTTCTCCACAAATAAAAATGATTCAGTTTAATGGTTTATTTGTTATATAAAGAAAACCAGGACATTTTCACATTTAAGAAACTGAAAATTTAAAATGATCTGAGCAGTTGAACTAGGTCTCTGTTTATCCTGCTTATTTACTGAACAGCTTTCTGTTGTGGTTTATCTTGACTAAAGGAAACATATTTGAATGTTTTATAATAATTGTGTTTATTTGTGTGTGTATGTGTATGTAGTCAGGTGTGTGCAGAAGCTCTGCTGAAAACTCTGGAGTTAATGAGCAAACTGAGGCAGCAGGTGAAAAACATGGAGACCAGCTTCTACAGGATATTACAGGTAACACACACACATTCTCACTCTCTAGCCCCGAAAGTCCTCACTCCCTCTGGTTTATACACAGGTTTGTGCGGCTGTTTATTTTTACAGCTAAATAAATAAATCCTTAACACAACCACACTTCAAATCTTAGTTATAAACTTTAACCAGATCCTCAGAAATGGACCAGGTCTTGGTCTCCAGTGACGCTTTTCCACTATACGGTTCTCGCACGACTCGACTCTAATGATTCTAATGATTCAGTTACATCGGAAACGACAACTTCTTTATAAGCCACTAAAACAATGTCATGGCAGTGTGGCACAGCCATTGCTGTGATGACTCCGCCCACGTTGAGGAGGAGCTATGAAGTCATGGAAAACTATACCAATAGAGTCGAGCCGTGGTGGAACTGTATATTGGAAAAGTGCTGCATGAGGACTACTGGTCCTAAAGAGGTGTGGTCTTGTGTCTCTGTCTCTCAGGATCAGAGGATCGTGACTCCTCTGTCTCTGTCTCTGACGTCTCACAACAGAGAGCGAGTCCAGACCGGACTCTCTCTGCTGTTTGAAGCGACTCCTCTACCAGACTTCCCGTCATTAGTGTGAGTCACCGCCTCAAAGCAGCTCCTTTACTATAACGATAATGATAATAATAATAATATTCTTTACTGTTGCCTTATCTCATTCGTCACACTTTCTTGTTGAAGTCTGGGTGAAAGCATTGCCGCCAACAACTCGTACCGCCTGAGGGAGGCGGAGCTGTCGGTCAAACGTGTTGCCGTGGTGCAGGAAGTCCCGCCTCCCAGGACAAACACCAGCCAACTGGACTCTTCCACTTCCTCCAGCAGGGGAGTCCACAGTCTGGTGGAGAGGATACAGAATGGACTGGAGGTGAACGGATTCTCAAACTGAACATTAACATCCAGAAAGTTGTTTTAAAATGCATTTCTTTATTAGAAATCTGGAAAAAGTATTCAGATAAAAGAAGAATTACTTTTGTTTGTTTGTTTGTAGCTTCAGGAGCAGGTGAAGGACTCGCACGTCTCTGAGATCATCGACGTTTATGCGCAGAAGCTCTCTGCGTTTGCGGTGAGTTTGTTATTGTGATGGTTTACGCTGTGCACATGTTTATATTCATGAGATGTCGTCATTTTACCTTACCTACTTTACCTTTACCTATAAGCTTGTAAACTGCATGATCAGAGTACAACCATTTTACTTTAATGAAAGTTATTAAATGGGTTTTTTTCTACTTTTTTGGAATTTTGTTTTCCTTTTCCTTTTCAAATTGTTTTTCATGCGCAAAACTATAAAATGTTTGTTTTTAGACCCATTTTTGTTTCATAGACTTGTTTTAAAGCCCACGTAGACCGGAAGCTCCAATTAACACTGCGTTTGTGTGTGTATCTGCGTCATTACCTCGTTTATGAAACCCTAAAGTTTCAGAACAAACAGTTCAGCCACTGCTGAGAAAATAGTGTTGTATTGTTTTCCTGGGCTCTGTGAAGCGGATCGGCACTTCCTTAATTTGATGTCGTCATCAAAAATCCTCACCACTCCTCTCACCACCGTAGCGCCTCCTGGTGCCGGCACTAGTCCGGGCACATCCGGTTGCGTACATTCAACCGCGGAAGAAGAAGAAGAACTACTCTCGTTGTAGCTGCTGAGATGCAGAGCATCCACCGTGCCAGAGGGGGAGCTGTGTATCTGAGAGCTGGCCTATCTATTACGTCACTTCCAGGTACCTGGCCAATCACAGGACAGTGGGAAAGCTCTCGTTGGCTGGCCAATCACAACACAGTCCACATTCTAGGGGTGTGGTTTTGGTCTGAAACATCGCGGCTGGTGAGAGCGTCAGTGAGGAGATATTTTGATCGGCTCATTTGCAGCGATTAGGTTTTTAATCATGAAAACAAGTTAATATATGTAAGTAGACCTACATAACTAACATATATGTGTGATACAAGCATTCTATGTCACCTTTAAATGCTTTAGCTCAAGTTTCTGAAGTGCAACGTTTACCTTTTTGAAATAAAATCTTGAGTATCGTAAGTAGATCGGAGGATTATGAGCATTAATCTGTCGAATCTAACAATTATGGACATAACACAGGTGAGACATGTGACGTATCGGATTACGCACTGTTTCTCACACAATTTGTCTCAACTAGGTGAAAGCAGCAGTTGCTCTGTTTGAGTTTGGCTCACTGTTATTTTCTCCAGGCTCAGGAGCGCCGCCTGCAGGACTTATTGGAGGCGAAGGCCGCGGCGCTCTCTCAGTCCGACCGTCTCATCGCTCAGTTTCGCGTCCAGCGAGCTCAAGCCGAGGCCGAGGTGACGTTCCACACACGTTTAACACGACAGCAGTTGTGATGAACTTAATGTTTGACGTGTCTGTTGGTTTCTGTCCAGGCTCATAAGCTCGGTTCCCTGCTGAAGGAGGCCGAGCGCCGGCGCGAGGACCTGCGGGTGGAGCTCAGTGGTCAGGCTCTGGAGGTGGAGCGCTCCAAGGTGGAGATGGAGGAGCTGCTGCAGCACAATGCCAGGCTGCAGCAGGACTCTGAGGAGCACCAGTCCCTCAAGGGAAGCTACAACACCCTGCTCAACAGGTCAGAGGCAGAGAGTCGGACCACATTTAAACGTTCATAAAATTGTGTGTTTTGACTGAAAACCAAAGCTTTGAATGATTTTTTTATGATGGTTTCATGTAGGCGTTGATTATTTCCTTCTTCTTCTTCTTCTGTTTCTCAGGATGACATTAGAGTTGGAAGAGAAGGAGGAGGAGATCAGATCTCTTCAGTCAGATCTACAACAGAAAAACAGTGACATCACAGGTCAGTCGCACTTAAACCCAGCTGCTTTTTCACTAAATCACAGAAAGTACTGGGGTTATTTCAGTGCTGTTTCATAAACAAAACTCAGATTCATTCGTGAAGTCAAAAATCTATTTTTCCAGGGTTCAATCTGAGGTAAAAGATATTTTTTCTATGTTTTCTTAAATTAGAAATCCATATTGCATTGTTTGACCCTGACGTTAACAATGCGTTTTCTAGGTTTTAATCCTTAAATTTCCGTGTTCCAGGGTTTAATCCTGAAGATAAAGATACTTTTTTCCAGGTTTTCATCCTTAAATTAAAAATCCATGTTCCAGGGTTTAATCCTGAAGTTAAAGATACCTTATCCTTAAATTGAAAACCCATGTTCCAGGGTTTAATCCTGAAGTCAAAAATCCATGTTCCAAGGTTTAATCCTGGACTCAAACATCTTATGTTCCAGGGTTTTATGCTGAAATGAATAATCCTTCTCTTTCTAAAGACTTAAAACATTCTTTGACTACTCCTCACTCAGGGGCATGTTCTAATCCTGTGTCCAATGATAAAACCTTCTTGAATTTTTAATTAGGGCCACTTGGTGACCAGTGGACATTAATCTATGATGTAAAAAATCATAGATGACGTCTGTTGCACTCAAATGTCTTCACGGTACATGTGTCACCACCTGATGGTCACATTGAGAATCACGCATGACCCTGCCCTTGTTTTCCGTCAGGTCTGCGAGGTGAGCTGCACGCTGAGGAGCAGAAGGGGAAGGAGAAGGACCGAGAGAGGAGTGAGCTGGAGGAGACGGTGGACGTCCTGAGGAAAGAGCTGAACAGGACGGAGCAGGCCAGGAAGGACGCAAGCATCAAGGTAACGCAACGCTGTGTTACAACCTAACAATAAAAGCACGTGCAACAAACATTTATTGAACTATCTGTGTTTGTCAGGCGTCGTCTCTGGAGCTGCAGAAGAGTCAGCTGGAGACCAAGCTGAAGCAGAGGGAGGACGAGCTGAGCAAACACTCGTCTATGATCGCCATGATCCACAGCCTCAGCAGCGGCAAAATGAAGAGCGACGTCAACCTGTCGCTGTGAGGAGCCGCGGCCGCACGGCCATGCAGATGAGTGAGGGAGGGGAACATTTTATAAAAAAAAAAACACACGTAATGAACTGTTATCTTAAGTATTTTAAACCCTTTTTACTTAATAAAACATGTGAAGAACTGCAGTCAAGTCAGATTAAAAACTACTGTGTTTGTGTGTTTTTATTTATTTTTTTAATAAATGTGTGGATTTATATTCCCATTAAAAAAAAAAAGTCAGTATTGACCAAATATTCCATAATAAGTAAAATAATAATAATATGTATATGTACAGTATATATGTGTGTGTGTGTGTGTATATATATATATATATATATATATATATATATATATATATATATATATATATATATATATATATATGTACGTTTGCGTATATAATAAATAAATAAATAAACATACAAAAAAATAATAATAATTGAAGAGGGCGCTAGCATAGAAGTCAAAGAGGTAGCAGCCTATTTAGCCTACTGTTGTAGTCATTAGTCATATTGGCAGATCTAGCCAATATCTGCTAAGACATTTTAAAGCCAATATCTTTTAAATGTCTGTGTAGTAGTGTGGATGTATCTTAAGATGAAATATAATTTTACAAATCGAAACCTGACATACACTGACTGGCCAAAAAAAAAGTCGCCACCTAAAAAAAGGGTCACATCGTTGGACCGCCTTTAGCTTTGATTACGGCACTCATTCACTGTGGCATTGTTTCCATAAGCTACTGCAATGTCACAAGATTTATTTCCGTCCAGTGTTGCATTGATTTTTCACCAAGATCTTGTATTGATGATGGGAGAGTCGGGCCACTGAGCAAAGCCTTCTCCAGCACATCCCAAAGATTCTAAATGGGGTTAAGGTCTGGACTCTGTGGTGGCAAATCCATGTGTGAAAATGATGTCTCATGCTCCCTGAACCACTCTTTCACAATTTGAGCCTGATGAATCCTGGTATTGTCATCTTGGAATATGCCCATGTCATCAGGGAAGAAAAAAATGCATTGATGGAATAATCTGGTCATTCATTATATTCAGGTAGTCAGCTGACCTCATTCTTTGGGCACATAATGTTGCTGAACCTAGACCTGACCAACTGCAGCAACCCCTTACCTATGTGCTTAGTTAAATCCAGGTGGCGACTTTTTTTTGGCCAGGCAGTTAGTGATGGGAAGTTTCGACTCTTCTTACTGACTCGGATCTTTTACTCTCGGACAGTAAATTGAACTAATCTTTTTTGAGTCATTTCGTTCATTTTTACAGCGGTTGGCGCTGTATCCCTTTTGTGGGCAGCTGTTCTCAAACACTTAACATGGTTTGCTTCAGCTGACAAAGTATAATAAACAAAATGCCACAAGCAATTCAAACCATATGAAACCCTAGGAAAGCAAATACACACCTTAATAAAGTGACCTGTATCCTCTCTGCCATTGTTGTTTAACAGCACAACAGTGACTAGGTAGCTGTCACGTGACCTGAGGACGGACGCTTGCTCAGTTGAGTGAATCCTGAACTAATCATTTCCTTTTCCGTTTAACCGTTTCCTTTCCTGCTTCGTGTGGCGAAGGAAGGTACTGCATGAAAATGAACGAACCACTCACTTGAGTCACTCCTGAACTAATCATTTCTGTTTCCTGTTCTGTTGACTGAGCTTATGCAGCTGTCTGCCATGTGGTGAAGGAAGGTACTGCATGAAAATGAACGAGTCACTCACTGAGATGACTCATTACTCCCGAGTCATATAAAAGATGAGTTCATTTTGAACGAAACGTTCACGAACGACACATCACTACAGCTAGTGTATATTACAGCTTTTGTGAGAATGAGCACTTTTTGACAATTGATTTTTTTTTAACATTAATCCAACAAAAGTTTAAAAAATGTTTATACTTGTCTGGAAAGCGTTGCAATATCGCCACGCAAAATATCGCGATATTTCACTGTATCATTTTATTTTACATAGATCATGACACAAATCCCAATATAAATTGTAAAACAAAAGGACATTTACACCCATATTTCGTAACACCTGAATTTGAATTAGTAAATTGAAGATTAAATAAATATTTAATTTCGTGCAAATAATTTCAAACATGCGCAGAAATCTTAACTAAAAAGTTCCCCTCGACCCATCTGTGGGTCCTGACCCAGACTTTGGCAACCACTGACCCCAGGCTTTCTTTCTTTCTTAGTTTAGGAGAAATCAGGCCTGTGATGGAAGATTTTGACCCGTTCAGAGAGAGACAAATCCAATATTTGAAGTTTGATTTGATAAATAAATAAATCAACAAATAACATTAACTAGACACACATTATACAGTAGTTTTAGGGATTTAATGTACACTTTAAATCATATCCTGATGCGAGTGACAGTAATCAAGTAGTGCCATCTAGTGGAGAGAAACGTATATTTGGTTTACAAACAACAAAATATGAAGGATAAAGTTGCGGTCGTCATCTGAACGTTCACTTTCTCCAGGTGAGTAACTTCTTTTTCTTCTACTAGAATGTTATGGGTTCAATTCCCTACTCCCGTAATCGACACACTGACGCGTCAAGGTGAAAAAATAATAAATCTGTTGTTTTATTTTTCAGATGAATCGATAGCAAAGTAGTTAACAGTTAGTTTTTGGTGCTTTAGTAATAAACCAGGAAACCAAATCTTTGTTTTCTCAGCTCAAAGCCGGTGTGTGTGTGTTTTAGTGTCCACAGAGTTGAGGTGACCGCAGCTGCCTGCTCTGCCTCTTTTCTATTTTCTCCTCTGTGTTTCTGCAGCTGCCTCCTGTCACTCACTCACTCTGAGGTCTCTGGCTGTTCACACTCTTCACTCCTCGGCCATGGCGCTCCAGCGAGCACTTGTGTCCACCACCGTCCTCCTCCTCGCTCTCTTTTCATCTGGTGAGTTTGAAATATTAAAAATAATCTCATCTGATGTTATGTTTGTCACGTGACTCACTCTTACTGTGGTTAATCTCTCAAACTCCAACTGTCTCAAACTCTCATTTATACCAACCTACATTGTTCTTCCAGTGTTTTCGCATCTACATTTTAATAGTCTTTATTTACCTTTCAATGCGTTTATTCTGCATTATTTGTACGCCTGTTGTAGGCCCGTTTGTTGTCTCGTGTGAGAAAAATTACAAAAATGTGTTTTTAATCTGATCAGATGTTTGTGTTTGATGTAAGTCAACAAATAAGGACATATTAAGTCATTTACCACACATAATGTAAATACATGTTTTCCTGATGTTTCTACTTCTTGAATGTGAATACTTTCAGGTTTCTTTGCTCCTTAATAACAAATAAATCATTCAAATTGAATAAAGTTAAGGTTTAGGAAACCCTGACCTCATTTTATGGACAAATTAATTAAGGAAACCAGATTAAACTTGACTTTTTGTTATTTAACTTTTTATTGAACAATGTAACTTCTTATCTTCTTAAAGTAATTAAAGTGTTTTTTTAAGACTCCTTAATTTGGTGCAACCAGTGACAGATTAACCACAGAAGACATTGTCCGTTCAGTTTGTGCTCATAATGCCTATGATGTAAACATAAATGAGAATATGATGTAAACAAACAAACAAACATGGCTGCACGGAGAAGGGAAATGTCTGTCACTTCCAGTCTGAAGCTGAGCAGCTGCTGTGAGGGTCTGAAATATGAGCAGCAACAAAGTATTCACACACACACACACACACACACACGTGTTAAGGTTAGGTCAGTAGTAGTTATAGTTAAGGTTAGATTAAGTCACCAGGAAATGTATGCAAGTCAATGTAATGTCCTCTGAAGTCATGGAAACCAGACTGTGTGTGTCATAAAAGCTCACCTTGTCAGGACCAGTAGTCCTCATGAAGACCAAAACCTGGTCCTAAGAAGAACAGGGTACAAGGCAGAACCTCACTTCTAAGGGTTTAGTTTAGGGTTTGAATTTAGCCATCTATTTTGGCTATTTGCACCCTACGTAAATGAGCGAACTCGTCCGAGCGCGTTAAAACGGAAAAATAAACCCCGCCAATTTGTACTAGACACATCAAAAGTGAAAAGTTGTTGAAAGGTTTTGTGGATTTTAAATTGGTGTGGCCACGGCAACCCTCTGCGTTTTGGCTGTATTTCAACCATTCGCCACGTGGTGCCAAGTGTCCTATGACTAGCGTACATTGAGTTCCACAGAATTTCCCGAAACTTGGCGGGAAGATGTTATAGACCAAGACAAACCAAAAAAGCCCTAACTCAACAGGAAGTTGAATTTTGCTGTCCATTATGGCCATCTGCACCCTACATAAATGAGTTAAAGTTTCGCTAACCCATATATGAGTGTGTGTGGTATTTGTGTACTTGTGCATGCATGTTTGTGAGGATCAAAACACCTGCAAACCGTTTTTTGTGTGTGTCAGAGTGCTGGGGCAGGAACGAGGAGGAGCGTCTCATCCACTACCTGTTCAAAGTGCGGGGATACAACAAGGAGCTGCGTCCAGTGGAGACACAGCAGGACGCCGTCGACGTTTACCTCGCCCTCACACTCTCCAACCTCATCTCTCTGGTACACACACCCTTATTTTGTGTGTGTGTGTGTGTGTGTGAAATAGTCATTCAGATTCACACCAACGTTTGTTGTCCTTTCATGTGCAGAAAGAAGTGGACGAGACGCTGCTGACAAACGTATGGATCGATCATGTACGTGAAAACAATCAAATGACGCTTCCTCCATATTTAATCCACACCATTGGTGTTCACATGTAAATGACTGTGTGTGTGTGTGTTAGAAGTGGACTGACTACCGACTCTCGTGGAACTCATCAGAGTTTGATGGGATTGAAATGCTGCGTCTGCCACCCAGTATGGTTTGGCTGCCGGAGATCGTTCTGGAAAACAAGTGAGATTCTCTTTTTATTATCATTATTATTATTATTATTGTTATTATTGTTTATATTATTTTAAAAAAATTTGTTTTGAAACTAAAACTAAAGTCACGTTTTTGTAGTATTACATTTCCTTATGTGTTAAGTAATACTACTTTTTGTATCAGTATTAGTATCAGTATCATCACTTTTTGTAATGTTACAAACAAAATTTAAAAAACAATTTGGGCAACGTAAGTAATGTTTTTTGGAGCAGTAAATGTGGTAACACAAGTCATTTTTATGACTTATATGTACATATATGTATATGTGTATATATACTGTGTATATATATATATATATATATACATATATATATACATATACATATATACACATAATCAGGTTAAAAAACATTGATTCATTAAAAATGAAAAATAGCATATATTTAGTAGTTTTTACAGACGGGACATTTTTGTCCCTAAGGTGATGAGAGCGTAGTTTTTTTTTGTTTGTTTGTTTTTTAAGCGATAACAAAATCCATAATTTTATCTATGTATAATATTTAATTCCATTTGGTAATGTTTTTGTAACTTTTGTTGTGAATTTCATAATATGGTTTTGGTCACGTAAGGAATGTTTTTGTAACGTTATATTTTATATTTTTAGCGACTCAAGTTAAGTTTTTTTGTTTATATAACTTTTTTGGTTAAATAAGTGATGTTTTTAAATGTTACAATGTGTCACTTTTTACGTGTTTACGTGAGTAATGTTTTTTTGTAATTTTTACACTTCATACCTTTTTTTTTTTTAGATGTTTTTGTAATGTTATATTTAGTAACTTCTTTGTTGACTTCATGTTTATGTCTTTTTTGTTTGTCAGTAATGTTTTAAATGTCTTTACGTTTCTCTTCCCCGTGTCTCCTCTCAGTAACGACGCTCAGTTCCAGGTAGCGTATTACTCGAACGTGCTGGTGGGCAACACTGGTCTCTGTTATTGGCTTCCTCCCGCCATCTTCCGCTCCTCCTGCTCTATCAACGTCAACTACTTCCCCTTCGACTGGCAGAACTGCACGCTCAAATTCACGTAACCACACAATCACACAGGATTTACACTAAAACTGGGGGTAAATGGGACAATAGAGCAACTTTCTTTTCCCATGTTGCTTTGCAGCTCTTTGACCTACAACGCAAAGGAGATCAGAATGTTGCTGAAGGAGGAGGAGGAGGAGGACAAGACCAGTAAATGGACGGTGGAGTGGATCATCATTGACCCTGCGAGTTTTACAGGTGACAAACTTCTCTTTAAGGGGATCCAACATTCACATTAAGCATTCTTTAACCATGTACTTAAAGGTTCAGTGTGTAAAATTAATAGTATACACAAAGATACAACAAAAGCCATGAGCTTTTGTTGTGTCTAGAGGTTGACCAATGGGGTTTTCATCCCATTTTGTTTTTGGCTGATGCTGATTTTTTTGGACTCACACGTCGCCTTAAACGCTTCTCATTCTCACTCACTCACTTGTTTTTGTGCCTCCGACGTTGCTCCGCACAGAAAACGGCGAGTGGGAGATCATCCACCGACCAGCCAAGAGGAACACGTACAAACACATTCCCATGGAGAGCAACAAGCACCAGGACATCACCTTTTACCTGGTCATCAAACGCAAACCTCTGTTCTACATCGTCAACATCATCATCCCCTGTGTGCTCATCTCCTTCCTGGCCTCGCTCGTCTACTACCTGCCTGCTGACAGTCAGTAAAGTGTCTTCATACAGTATTTAAGGGAAAGTTTGGGTTTTTTGAAACATGAATGACAGTAATGACAGAAAAAAAAAACAGATTTTAGCCACTCAACAAAAAAGTCAGTTTGGAAACCACTCACTCTCCCTCACCAAACTCCATAGAGAAAATCATTGATATTCCATCACAGCACACAGGAGCTGCTGGTCCACTGCTGCCTCATGTGGTCACTTTGTGTCACTGAGGTAAATCTGAACAAAGGATTTCAAACGCTGAATGTCGCAAAATAACACTTTGAACTCAGTGATGGCAGCAGTGGATCAACAGCTCCTGTGTGCTGTGATGTTAAATCAATGATTTTCTCTATGGGGTTTGGTGTGGGAGAGTGAGTGGTTTACAAACTTCAGTTCCCTGTTGGCAAAGTCTGTCTTAACAGTTTTAAGATGTCCTAGACTTAAGCAGGTCTAGATATTTATAATTTGTTTTTCTGGCAGTCGTGGAACTGATGATTAATAATCAATGAATTTACACATACCCACATCTGTATATTTATATAAAGGTGGTGAGAAGATGACCTTGTCCATCTCAGTTCTCCTGGCTCAGTCTGTCTTCCTGCTGCTGATTTCTCAAAGACTTCCAGAAACGTCCTTGTCTGTGCCACTTATTGTGAAGTAAGTAACACACGCACATAAAATAGAGGATTTCCTCCAAGTCTGTGTGATTCCTCCTTCAGAGTAAACTCACGGTACATGAAGTATTTCCTTATTTTTCAAGCTCCAAGCTAATACAGGAAAGTACTTCATTCAATTATCATAGATTTCATGTGTTTGTGTTTACAGGTATTTGATGTTCATCATGGTGTTGGTCACCGTGGTCGTGCTGAACTGTGTGGTTGTTCTCAACCTGCACTTTAGGACACCGAGCACACACGTCATGACAGAGTGGACCAAGAGGGTAAATAAAGCCACACGTTTACACATTTATCAGCTCATGATTTACTGCTGTAATTGTAAACAAATAATAATATATGTGTGCTTTAAATTAGCGGTGGGTAAGATAAAGTATATCGTCTATCAAATGCTTTATTTACATTTTATCACTTCAGATCTTCCTGGAGCGTCTGCCTCGGATCCTGCGCATGTCCCACCCTGCTGACGCGGAGCCCCAATGGGATGGGGCGTTGCCTCGGCGATCCAGCTCTGTGGGTTACATCGCAAAGGCCGAGGAATACTACACGGTCAAGTCCCGCAGCGAGCTCATGTTTGAGAAACAGTCAGTGAGACACGGACTGAGGACACGCACCACGCCTGCTGCAGGTACGAGCAGTCGAGCCTGAGAACACACACACAAGTTTTCTAAAGGTAGATATTAAAATGTGTGTGTGCGTGCGTGCGTGTGTTTGTGTTTGTGTGTGTGTGTAGTGGTGAATCCACAGACAGATGGAGATTTGACAGACCAGCTGTACGCAGAGATCAAGCCTGCGGTGGACGGAGCGAATTACATCATCAAACACATGCGAAACAAGAACGACTACAACGAGGTCACACACACACACACACGAGGACCAAAGTCTGCAAACTTAAAATAGCCCGACTAGATATACGCCAAATATTCTTACATTTATGTAAATGTTCGTGTGTTAAGAAAAATAATCTGTCAATGGAGGGAGTGCCTTAAACTAGACAAAAGGTTGTGATATTGGTATCGATAGATACTCAATGTTGTGATATCGGTCTCAGTAGATACTCAATGTTGTAATCTCAGTAGATACTCAAGGTTGCGATATCAGTAGATATCAAGGTTATGATATTGGTCTCAATATATGCTCAAGATTGTGATATTGGTAGATACTCAAGGTTGTGATATGAGTATTGATACATACGCGATGTTGTAATGTCGCTCTCAGTAAATACTCCAGGTTATGATATCGGTATTGATACATACTCGATGTAATATCAGTCTCAGTAGATTCTGAAGGTTTTCATATCAGTATATACTCAAGGTTGAGATATCAGTCTCAGTAGATACTCAAGGTTGTTATATTGGTAGATTCTCAAGGTTGTGATATTGGTCTAAGTACAGTAGCATACCGTGGGGTTTCAGTCAGGGCTTTCAGTAAAAAAAAAAAAAACACGCACAAACACAACCACATACAAAACGCACTATATTCACGAGACAGTTGATCTGAAACAACCATAGCGCACACACACACCACTGCGCTATAATCTATAGGCTACTGCATCATTACCACCACATCTTCCGTTATGTCACTCAGCAACGGCAATATCACAAGCCACCATATGACACAAAACAAGCTTCCACATAAGTGGGGAACACGTCCCCGGCACTATTTATGATCAACAGTTTTGTCCTCAAAGTTATAACCAAATAGGAAATGGCAGCTTCAACGAAAGGCCAGCAATACTACTAGAGCAGGTCCACGGGGCTATGATGCGTTTAATGACATCCAGGAAAATCCAGCTCAGCTTCAGAAAAAATAACCATATTCTTTCTGGAAATATAATCATAACATACTGAAAAAGTAATTAAATACAGACACGTTCAGACACACATTAATTTGATTATTAAAACAAAAATGTATTATTATTGTTATTATTATTATTAATAATAATAACAATAATAATAATAATAATAACAATAATAATAACAATAAAAAAATAAAAAAACTTTTATTATATTGTCAGGGCCAGCAGAGAAGGCCCTGCTGGCCCTGACAGCCTACCACTGTCTAAGTAGATACTCAAGGTTTTGATATCAGTAAATTCTGAAGGTTGTGATATCGGTAGATACTCAAGGTTGTAATACTGGTATCCGTAGGAACCTGAGGTTGTGATATCAGCCTCTCTAGTTGGTCTCAGTTATGATATCGGTAGCTGTAATTCCTCGAGGGTGTGATATTGTTAGCGGTGAATAGTCGACGTTGTGATAATCACAAACATATTTTTTTTCTGAATCATCAGGAGAAGGATAACTGGAGCGGCATCGCTCGCACCGTGGATCGCCTCTGTCTCTTCCTGGTCACTCCGGTCATGACGCTCGGCACCATCATCATCTTCCTGATGGGAATCTGTAACCACCCACCGCCTCTGCCTTTCCAAGGAGACAAACACGACTACAGAGAGGAGAACCCCCGTCTGCTCTAACAGGGAATTGCACACACACACACACTAACACACTGACACTGTCACTGGTCATGTGACTTGTTGCTTCTTTATTACATTTGATTGACCTCTTTTTTTTGCTGTATAGCTGTGTGTCGTTATATATCACTATTTTAATTTTATCAGTGTGGTTTGAATAAACATTTACACTCAGTAGATATTCATTTTATTTGATTCTTTTTATTAGTTTACTTCCTTGTAACTGTAACAACAGTATGCACTTTTGTATTGTTAACGATCAAATGACATGTTGGCATCGCCAGTTGTCCGACTGGTCGGAGCAGATTATTACAAACAGGAACGCAGGACATCAGTTCCACAAGTGTTTGTTTTAAACAATGCGTGAGGTTTCAGTTGACTCACTTATTCTCACTGGTTACATAAAGTTTACATGGCATTTAAATGCATTTAAATTTGCCTTTAGGTGATGAATCAGCAGAGAAATAAATGATTTTTTATTGCAGCCACACATAAACCACAAAGACAAGATATAAAATCCACAAAACATCAGTCAGAGTCAGCATATTTAACAGGTGAACTTTTTTTTTAATACAAAATGACAGGAATATTTAACTGTGTAAGAAAATATATATATTTGCATTTCATTTAAAAAATAATTTACAAATCAAACCAAAAAAAACAGCTTAATGTTTAAATTTCACTCTATACACAGTGTTTGTACACTTCTTTTTGTATTTGTCCTTTTAAAATCAGGTGTAAAACTAAATCCAATGTTGCT
This sequence comes from Solea senegalensis, assembly GCF_019176455.1. NCBI lineage: Eukaryota > Metazoa > Chordata > Actinopteri > Pleuronectiformes > Soleidae > Solea > Solea senegalensis. The sequence continues at coordinate 34,288,485 of NC_058021.1, read as the reverse complement.
CATGATTTGGCTTTTTAACAAACACCAAGAATACAAACGAACAAACAAACAAAATTCCCGGGATATAAGAACAGATACACACAGTCACAGTATGAATAATGATAATTATGACACATTCACCCTCATTAGCGTCGGGAAATAAAGTCGCTTAAAGATACCGTAAATTTTCGGCCTATTGAGCACACCTGACTATAAGCCGCACCAGCTAAATTTTATAAATTTTGTACATATATAGGCCGCACTTGAATATAAGCCGCAGGTTTTCATGTTGTAACCAGTAGCGACGCCAGGATTCAATCTCTTATCCAAGGAGTTTGTTAATGAATGCATTAACTTTATGAATGGCGAGTGAGTGCGTGTGACTAGCACTGCATGATGCGTCCGTGAACGCGAGTGGGGCACGGACAAAAGTGGGCCCACCTGTAACGCCACGTATGGTTGTAACATTAGATATTTACACAGAAAGATGCTACACGGAAGCTTTTCGTTGTTGTTTTTATTAAAACAATGTAATTTAAACACGGGGTGAACATGCCTGCGTGTTCACCCCGAAAATAAAACAGCACCGACACGGCATCACCATGCTTGGATGGTTAGAAAATAAAACACTGTACCAACACGACAGTAACACGCCTGGTTAGAAAAGAAAACACTTTAGCCTACCAGAAAAGTCATTGGTCGCTATCTTCATCTTCTTCTCGCGCACTAAAGCCACTGAAGTCTTCATCTTCAGCGCATAATCTTTCCCCGTGTCTGTTTCACTTTTGCGTTTACCGCTAGAGAGTGCCCCCCGGTGGACGTTAGCCAGTAAAAATCTATAAATTAGCTGCACTGTTGTATAGGCCGCAGGGTTGAAAGCGTGGGAAAAAGTGGCGGCTTATAGGCCGAAATTTACGGTAATATTATGTAAAATAACTAGGGATAAGTCTGAGTATTCGATTATTTGCCTGATTATAGAAGGTCCCTCAGTTACTGTGATACTGTGTTACTGTGGTTTTTGTTTATTTTCACTCATCTCCTTCTTTGGCGTTTTCGGCATGTGCAGTGTCTGCGGCACCGGTGGCATTGGCGGCATCGGCAACATTGGTGCCCCAAATGTCGTTCTCTTCCTTGGTTCTTAAATTCATGATTGCCTCAGTGCTTTCTTCTCTCACTCTGTTTAATCTTCTGACTGTAAAAAGAGTAAAGTGTAAAAAAAAAAACACAAAATTTCCCATACCAGGAAAAAACAAAGAAGTAATAACGCAAGGTTTCATGTTCTAACAAGACATTTTTACGTTATATTCTCGGCTACAGTGAGAGTAAGATTTGCATAAGATATTGTGACACTCAATTCAAAATATGTTACAATGCAAAAAAACTCACTTTTGCATCCGAAAACTACGTACGAGAGACACAACAGGATTAGCAGTCCAATGATGATGAAGATGTACGTGTACTGGATTGGCTCTGAAATGTGAAATAATGTTAATATTATGGGTTGAAAACTCACATACAGGACTTTAAACAATAGTAAAATCAATATTCTGAGATCTGACTGGTCAGTTTGATTTGTAGATATCAACTTCAGGGGAAAATTAATCTATCAACACAGTAAAAGTTTGTTTAAAAAAAAGTAAAGTCACCTCGAGAGACCGCTCAGCTACTGGTCAGATACTGCATGTAGACTATACGATAATGTTCATCTGTTAAGTTACTTTGGTGATGAATAGTGCTCCCTGAAGGCTGGTAGGTGGCCTGTGAGGGGGCGTGGTGGAGCCTCAGTGTTCTTGTTCAAAGGGGAAGTGGATAAGAACACTGAGGCTCCACCACGCCCCCTCACAGGCCACCTACCAGGCCACAGACTTTTTGGAACATTTCAAAATCGGCTATGTGAACCAGAACAGAACCTGTTAGATGTTTGTAGTAGTACTTTAGCATAGTTACCTTCAATGATCGTGACGTCGGTCCAGGTGATGTACGTCTTCTCGGGTGTGCTGACCACACACTTGTAGTTTCCCTTGTGCTCTGGTGTCAGGCTCTGCAGCTGCAGGCCGTCCAAAAACGAGACGTTGCCGGCGACATAATGCCTCCACTGGTCCTGGATCTCCACCTGTGAATTCTCATCCACGACTCTCATCAATGCAATTGCCTCCGAACGTCCGAACATCCACGTGAGGTTATAGCTCTGAAGAGCGGTGTAAGGCAAACTGCAGAAAATCGTCACCCTGCCATATCCAGGTGCAACAACTGAGTCTACAGACACAAAGTAAGTTTCTTAAAATCTTAGCAAAAAGAAAACTTCACACCAAAGATTGTAACCTGAAATACCTTCATGTTTCAGAAAAACTGTTTTGTTGTTGACGTCATTGGCTACACTGCAGATGTAAGTATGACCTCTGATGTTTGTCGTTAGCTTCAGGGAACTCTGAATATCGTAGATTCCCAGTTTGTTTTTGTGCGTGTTCGTTTTGCTCTTGAGGAGTTGAACATCAGTTGGGGGATCTGTAGACCAGGTGAGTGTAGGAGCTGGGTAGATGCCTTCAGCTGCACAGGTGACCACCTTTTCACTGAACTCCACGTCTACCTCTCGCACAGGACCTAAAAAAACAGTAAAGAGCCAATGGTAACGATGTTATGATTTGAAGGTGTTATAGTTTGAGGTTAAGTTTTCGATATGAAGAGACAACCTTTTCATGAATGACCATAAAACTGACTGTGGCTTATCTAGATATATCTGAAGGTTCTCACTCATCCAGGTCGTAGTCATCTTCAGGAGTTAGCTGTAGGCAACTGGACTTGCTTGAGCTTGAGTTTCACCTTTCATCCTAGAGTTGAGAACTGAACTTCTGAAGCCTCTTGAATGAGAACAGAACTTCTGAATAACTGTAGAAGCTTCTTGGATGATAACTGACCTTCTGAAGAACCTTTGAAGTCTCTTGAATGAGAACTGAACTGAATAACTTCCGAAGCCTCTTGAATGAGAACTGAACTTCTGAAGAAGACTCTTGGATGAGAACTGAACTTTGACTTTGGAAGCACAGTTATGCTGTGGTCAACTGAACTCAAGACACTGGACAACCGTGCAAATTCTACATTTAGTTCAATAGGTCTAACACTGACAGGAATTGTAACAACAGCACTGCTAGTGGTCAAAAATGCTACAGTGTGCGTTGAAGAAAACAAAAATCTGTACCTTCTATGACCAGTGCGATGATTCCAGATTCATCAGTGCGAGGTGCGGTCATTGTGATGCAGAAGTATCTCCCCTCGTCGTGTGGAGTGACGTTCTTCAGGACGAGCGTCGCGTTTCCCTCCAGGACTTGGTCAGCGAACAGCCCTGTCCTCCCTCTGTACTTATCGGCCGGCGAGTTGTGGCCGACAACGAAGCTGGTGTTGCCGTAGCGCGTGCAGCTCACCACGGCTTTCTTTTTGTACCACATGATCCTCGCACCTTTGCCGTCAGACTGGAACCGACAGGGGAGCACGCAGTCCGTTGACGTTTGGCAAGTGATCGTAAACTCTGGAAACAGAAAATGGAAGACACATTCAGGAGAATCTAGAAGAAATGTATCGTCAGAGATTATGCAAACATCCATTCATTTTCCATCACCGCTTTATCCTCCACGGGAGTTTTGGTGATTCAGCAGCTTGTTCACATTAAAAACTCCTGAATACTGTGAGCTTGTCATGTCTAAATGCCATTTTCTGAATACACTGGACGTCTTACCGTTTTTTTCTGTTGCAGAGACGATCAGCAGGAGGGAACAGAGGAGAAGACCGGTGTGTGCCACCATCGTTGACATCGGCGACGGTAAAGTAAACTTCAGCTCAGTCATCAGATCCGTCTCCGAGCCTGACAACAGCCTGGTACAACTGGTTTGAGCAGCAGGGCAGCATTTTCTTTTCCCAGAAATCTCCACCTCCCTTTTAAATGATTGATGCATGATGATTAAAAATGCATTAGCAGACACACTAAACTATTTCAGAGAGACATACTCTGACTACTGTCTACTCAGTAATCACCAAGAACCCGACTAAGACTTATAAAAACATATGCAAACAAAAGTCTATGGTATCTTAAGAACATGTTCACGTCTTTATCTCACTCTTCCAACAGGAAACCAACCATAGAGAAGTCTGTAGAGAAAATCAGTGATTTTAGCTGGCGGGGACACAGGAGCTGCTGGTCTACTGCTGCCTCGTGTGGTCACTTTGTGCCAAAACATAAATAGACCTGAAACTTGAAGAGCAGGTACCTTTGACAGTTCTGTGCAGAATCTTTAGTCTCTTGTCAGATTGCGACCGACTGGTTGCAACTGTGAGTGCTGCGTGTGCGGAAGTATCGAAGGATATGACATTTTTCAACTTCCGGAATCTGTGAACAGAGGGATTTTGCTTTCTAAGCAATGTCGTGGAAAAACACCGAGAACTGGCAATCGTGAGCCAAATCAGAACCTGTTTCAATTCTGTCCATGAAGTTGAGGACGTTTCACTCACTTCTCTCATTTAAGAGGCTTCTTCAGCCCCCTTCAGATTTCTGACTGCCCCCTAATGTATGCTTACCGAGAACCGGCCCTGGAACAAGCTAGTATCATCTTCTTCTTCATCATCTTCGACATAATTTCCAGCCCAAACACCATAATACATCCATGTTCTGGCTGTTAGCATAGCTGTTAGCAACAGTATTTGTAGCATACTTGACTTCTTCTAACTACGCATTTTAATTCTCTTTCTCGCAACTTTAAATAGATATGATTTACAATAAAGGAGACGATTGAGTGATGCTAAATTTAGCAACTGAGGAGAATGATGTGGTCACAAAGAGCTTTTACAGCGTGACCATGACGCCAGATGAAAGTGTTACGGGTCCCACAGTGTTTGACCACGTATCAAATACAGTTCTGTTAGAACAGATATAATGCAGCGTCAATGAAGACACGGAGTGCTCATTCTGGTGTACAGGTTGCATCTGAGATGTGGGCAGACGAACCACAACAGCTCCGGCCACAAAGGCTCCGCTTGCATCCTTTTTTTCCACTATCTCGTCAGAGACATATACATAAATATAAATGTGATTGACACATATTTAACAGGGGAATAAACTCGACCCTTCAAAATAAAAAAAAGAGATTATTTTTCCCATTCAGTAAATGAAATTCACATAAATGTGTAGTGCCCATTTGGGTGCACTACAAAAGGATGTCTCGTTGAGTTGACCAATGAAAAAATGATTTCAGTTTATCAATGAAATGTTTTATTACAGTACAAACAGACATTGATGCGTTTTTTACAAAATATAAATAATAGTATTTTTTTCATTTCAGTGCTTAAAAAAATTCCATACTTCTACAGTTCTTCATATGTCAAATACAAAAAAGGGCGTCTTCAAAACGGGGGCCATTAGCGCAGTTAATTGAATACACTGCAAAAACAGCCCTACTAAAATATTCTTAGTTGATTAAAATTTTCTTGATTCAGGAAAAATAATCTGTCAATGTGGTGATTCAATTTAGCTCGGTAAGAATTCTAAAAGCCAGAGGTGGTGGCACAGTGGTTAAGACCGGTTCCCTGTGTGCGAAAGACATCATGGTTGCAAGTTCGACTCCACCCCTGGCTGATTGTACTCAATTCCATTTTAAGTCGCTTTGGATGAAAGCGTCTGCTAAATGACATGTAATGTAATGTTATATTAGCCACTTTAACACTGCAAAACAGCCCTTCCAGAATATTCTTTCCAAATATTCTTAAATTAAGTAAAATTTTCTTGATTCAAGAAAAATAATCTGTCAATGGGGTAAGCAAATTTTGCTTAGCTACATTTCTTAAAGCTAGCTTGTACAGCCCTACCAAAAATAAGTGCAAAATGTTAAATTGATTGTAATTTTCTTGATTCAAGAAACAATAATCTGTCAATGTGGTAAGCAAATTCTGCTCACTAAGAGTTTCTTAAAGCTAGCTTGTACTAGCCACTTAACACCCAACAAGACCATTCTTGCAGAAAATTCTCAAAATTTGTTGAAATTATCTTGATTCAAGAAAAATAATCTGTAAGATAATTTTGTTTGGCTGGATTTCTTAAAGCTCGCTTGTAAAATGTTGTCATGTTCGTACTGTAGTAAGTCTTAAAAATACATTTTTCTTTACTCAATGAAGAATTTATACCTGTGAATTGTTTATATTTGTGCACACACCAATCTGTAATTTTGTGGACTTTACTTCTGAATTTAACAAAAATGGTAATTAACACCATAAGCTGTAATATTTTATTAAAACAAACTGAAATTCTATTTTCGGCAAAAGAAAAACCCTTTTCTTTTTTTATGAATTGAACTGCACTGACAATGTAATCAAAATGAGCCCATGAGTGGCATCTAGTGGTGAGACTGCAGATTGTAACAGTGACAGCCTCTGTTCACACACAGATTACGACTGTTTTCTTTATGAAACATATCGTTTACAAACACTTTCAATAAGTTACAGTCTGTAGTGTTTTTGTCCGAGTGTGGAGCAGCAGCAGCACGTGAGGTAGAGGATGCCTCTGGTTCACAAAGTGTCCTTGTCCTTCATTTACGTTCACGTTTGTCTCATGTCTGGTTCTCACTGAGCTGAAGGTCAAACCTTGCTTTTTGTTTTTCACCTTTTCCAGGACAAAAATCCATGAGCGGCTTGTGTTTCCATGGCAACACCTAAGGGCTGGGATGAGGCTACGGGATTTTGAGTCTTACCATCTCGTGCTTCAGATAAAAGAGGTTTTCTTTCATTTCTTGAGCTTCATTTCTGTAAATGAATTTCAGCATATGATTCCAGCAACCAGCATATTTTTTTCCTTGAGACGATGAAAGAGGAAAAATGTTTACGAGCCATTTTGTCCATTCATCATAGGTCTGAGTTCCATGCCCCTGCAAACACAATGAAATGAACATCATCATCAAAAACGCAAAAGAAAAACACCTGCAGGGTGAACTGAACCAGTGGTTCCCAAACACTGGGTCTGGGTCACGGAAGATTTTATTGGTGTCCTCAAACAAATTTGCATGATTTTCCCGATCTTTTATTCAAGATTAAGGCTGAATGTCATAAATATCAAGCCTTAAAATTAAATTTTAATTCATTTAACCAAACCTGTTAGAAACGATTCATTTTCACTATTTATATTAGAAAGTCCAGACATTTTTCAAAAGTCTCTGGACTTTTGAGGAAACGTCTGACCTGGAAAATCTCCCACTGCTTTTGTCATGCATGAAATTATTATTATTATTTTTTTTAATCCACCTGGTGTCAGAAAACGGCTCAAGTTCACAGCAATTTTTAAAATGCAGCGCACAAGAGTTTTTGATCCACTGCTGCCTCCATCACTAAGTTCAAATGTCTTATTTTGTCACTTCAGTTCTTCGCTCAGATTGACCAAAGTGACACAAAGTGACCACACGAGGCAGCAGCAGACCAGTAGCTCCTGTGGCCCCGCGAGCTAAAATCACTGATTTTCTCTATGGGCTTTGGTGTGGGAGAGTGAGTGGTTTACAAACTTCAGTTTCCTGTTGGAAAAGTCTGTCTCACAGTGAGAAAAAGACGTGAACATGTTCTTAAGATATCATAGACTTAAACTGACATAGATTTTATCAGGTGAGGTGTTTGTTATGTGGTTAAAACTTACTTAGTTTCTCTTATGGTCACATCATCTGAAACAAAAACAAAATAATCAATTAAATAACACAAATGAATAATTCATTATAAATAAAATTATGAAATAAGTGAAAGTGGAGCATTATTATACCTGTATTTTGTCGTGTTCTTCTGTGCCTCACAAACAACACTACACCTGTTACACATATAGCAACAAGGATTGGTATTACTATTGCTATTGCTATAATGTTTCCTGTTGAAATGGGTGAATTTTCTGAAAGAAAGAAAAAAACATTGTTTTATTTGAAATCATAGAGCGTAAAAAAACCAGACATAGTAAGTGTTTTTCGCAGAAAGTTGGAAATTTTTTCTTCACTTGATTGGCACATTTGTCTCAAACTAAATTAATTTCTCTAGGATTTGTAAGCGTTTAATTTTTTTCTCTTCAATTTTGTCAAAAATATATATATGTTTTTTTAAATTCTGAAAAATGAAAAAATACATAAATGTGGATATTTGTGTGTGTGTGTGTGTGTTTTTGTGTCACCTGTCTGTATCCTCAGAAAGGTGCTGTAAATAAACGTCTCCTGTGCGCCGCTTACTTCACACGTGTACGTTCCAGTCTGATCTGCAGATAGATCACGTAGCGTGAGGCTGCCTGACTCCGACACATCCTTGACCCACTGATGCCAGGGCTGTGTGACTGTGTACTGGTCATCGTGCCGTATGGTGATGATTTCACTGAAGTTGAATGTCCAGGTGAGGTGTGACAGAGGTTTGATGTTCACAGCCCGACAGGTGACTGTGTTTTCACTCTCTGACACGTTCATATAAGCTGAAATTTAAAAAAAGAATCTAGAATAGCATCAAGATTTTCTGAAATGTTTCAGTCTTGTCCGACTACAAAAACCCACACCAAACCCCATAGAGTAAAACAGTGATTTTAACATCACAGCATACAGGAGTTGTTGATCCACTGCTGCCTCAGTAGTAGACAAGTAGACAAGTAGCTCCTGTGTCCCCGCAGCTAAAAACGCTGATTTTCTCTATAGGGTTTGGTGTGGGAGACTGAGTGTTTTACAGTCAGAGATTAAGCAGTGAACATATTCTTGAGATATCGTAGACTTAAGCTGACATTGATTTTATCAGCTGTCATTTGCTAAGTGCTAAAATCTTCTCTTTTTTATCACACCAAACTAGGAGGAGCGGCTCCTCCTCCTCCGTGAGGACATCGCCACCAGATGCCACTAAACCCAGGTATTTTTACACACTTACTGGTCTTAAACAGAGTGGTTTTACAGCTGCTGCCTCCATGTGTTGTGACGCTGCAGCTGTAATAATCCAGATTATCGTCAGTGTCTGTCAGCGTCACAGAGCTGCTGATGTTATAGAGCAGCTGATAGTCCTGCTGCACTGTAGGTTTATGCTGCTGTGTCAGGTTTGACCAGGTGAGCTCAGGCTCGGGGTAGATTCCCTCTGAGCTGCAGGTGACGACGTTTTCCTCCTTCACCACGTTCACTTTATGCACCGGAGCTGCAGAAACACAAGGACACTCAAACTGTTTAAAGGAAAACACAAAGGCTCCACAGACTCTTTGCCTTCATTTCAATTCAATTTCCTTTATTTATATACATATATATGTATATACATAGGCTCTTTTGCTAAGTGGCTAAAATCTTTCTTTCTTTTTTTTTTACACCAAACTCCATAGAGAAAATCAGTGATTTTAGACCGCGGGAACACAAGAGCTACTGGTCTACTGCTGCCTCGTGTGGTCAGTTTGTGTCATCTATGTTCATTTTAATGAAAGATGTCAAACACAGAAGTCACACAAATTACAACTTTACTTCGTAAAAGAGGCAGCGGTGGATCAACAACTCCAGTGTGCTGTGATGTTAAAATTACTGATTTTCTCTATGGGGTTTGGTGTGGGAGAGTGAGTGGTTTATAAAGTCTGTCTCACAGTGAGATAAAGACGTGAACGTGTTATCATAGACTTCAGCTGGTGTAGATTTCCTTATTTTAAGTGTCTAAAATATTGTGTTGTCTTGTGTTGTGAGTATAAAGTGATTTTGTGTACCGTCCACTCTCAGGTTGATGAACGAATCATTGTTGAAATCTTTGCTGCTGGTGTAGCATTTGTATCTTCCCTGGTCCAGAATCTGCAGGGACGTCAGCTGCAGCGAAGCGTTTCCTTTAGCGATCTGGTTGTTGAACAGTGACGTTCTGTTTTTGAAACGCAGGTTCTGGCGCAAAAACTGGTCTTTGTCCTTGTAGAACGAGTGGACGGCGGCGTCTCCGCCGCTGACATGAATCCAGTGGATGATGGTTTCTGGACCAGGCTGAAGCTGGCATGGTAAGATGCACCTTGTCATGAAAACACAGGAGACGTCATGGTCTGTGAGACAACAGGGAAACATGGAGGCATTGACACTTAAGTCACAGCTGCCTGAGCTGTGCACGCCCCCTGCTGGCCCCCTGTACTGAGAACCAGCACGAGACAGACGGTCACTTTCTATAAAAACATGGCTGCCACAGAAAAAAACCCAGATTTTATCTACTTATCAAAAGACTCACGTTATAAGTCTACATCACTTTAAGTCTACGATATCTTAAGAACACGTTCACGTCTTTATCTTGCTGTTAGTGTCTGTCTAATATATTTAAATAATGTGTGTGATCTATTTAGTCTTTATGACCGGCCGTAAATGCACAGTGAAAATGCACAGGGTGAGACAGAAAGTGCCGTGCCGCACTGATAGCGGGCAGTGTGTATAAAAAGAGCAATGTGTAGAAGAAGAGCACGTAGCAATGTGCATCTGTCACCTGAGTGACAGAGATATTGTCAGAGAAGCATTAGGCGCATGGACTTACAATATATATACATATAAAGGTTAGACCATACACAATTTTCAATTTTAATAATTAAAAATTTAAAACAACTCAATGTTTAAATTTCAAAATTGAAATATAAGCTTCTATTTTGGGTTCATATATTTGTATATCAGTGCTTCCCCAGTCATGAACCTCACTGCACGACACTGATTCTTTTTTTCCCTTTTTTTTATGTTTAAAACAACTGTGTGTGTTTTCAATAACCTACTGCCATCTTAGAGCACAGTGAGTCAGTAGAAGAAGAAAAAAGAAGAAACACTGATGCAACTACAAGATGTTAGCCTGAAGCTAATGTTATTCCCACTACTAACAGAAAGTAAGAATATATTATGGTAACAAGAAACTCATAAAGCTACACTTTTTGAGTGAATTTCAACAGGCTGGGCCCAAATCTACAGCCATGTTAGAGGACAGTGAGTCAGCAAAAAATGCTGTATATACAACACAATAGCCTCATGCTAACTAAAAGCAAATGTGTGTTCATCAGGGATGTTTTGTTCTCAATATCTGCGTTTGTTAATGGTAACACGACTTGCTAGCTTGCTTCTCTATCAGAAAATTCAGATGCAGTTTGCATAAACTAGCCTGACATGCTTAAGGTCACTGCTCACTCGTGGGCCTGCCTGCCAACTCTCCCATATGCATGTTATATTTAAGCTTGTCTGAATTCAGCCGGGCGTCAAATTGGCATGTGGCGCAAAGCGGTCGACCAGGTTCTACAGCAATGTTTCCGGTTTAGATCGGAAACAAAATCAAACGGGCAGTGAACAGCTCACTTACCTCCTCGGGCAGAAATCAGAAGAACTGATAGAACCACGACAAACACAACTGGGTTCATTCTGCTGCTGCGCTGTCTGAGTACACGAGGAACAATTCTTGGAAAATGCTTTATCAAAGCATAAGGACAACCTTCTTCCATCAGTGCCAAAACATAAATAGACCTGAAACATGCAGAGCAGGTCTGTGCAGAATCTTAACTCTCTTGTCGGATTGCGACTGGTTGCAACTGGTTTCAACTGTGAGTGCTGTGTGTGCGGAAGTATTGAAGGATATGACGTTTTTCATCTTCCGGAATCTTTGAACAGAGGGCATTTTGCTTTCTTAGCAATGTTGTGGAAACACACAACAAATCAGAACCTGTTTCAGTTCTGTCCACGTTAAGGAGATACAACTTGTGAAGTATGGTTGAGGGATAGAGGCTTGACTAAGGACAATAACCTGGGGGACACACACGATGTAAACTATTTCCTCAGATAATCATAGTCATAATCTTCAGTAGTTAGCTGTGGGCGACTGGATTTGCTTGATGAAGTTGAGAACGTTTCACTCACTTCTCTCATCCAAGAGGCTTCTTCAGTTCAGTTCTCAGAAGATTCTGAAAACAAAGCCCCCTTCAGATTTCTGACTGCCCCCTAATGTATGCTTACCAACAACCGGCCCTGGAACGTGCTAGTATCATCTTCACCTTCATCATCTTCAGCATAATTTCCAGCCCAAACACCATAATACATCCATGTTCTGGCTGTTAGCATAGCTGTTAGCAACAGTATTTGTAGCATACTTGACTTCTTCTAACTACGCATTTTAATTCTCTTTCTCGCAACTTTAAATAGATATGATTTACAATAAAGGAGACGATTGAGTGATGCTAAATTTAGCAACTGAGGAGAATGATGTGGTCACAAAGAGCTTTTACAGCGTGACCATGACGCCAGATGAAAGTGTTACGGGTCCCACAGTGTTTGACCATGTATCAAATACAGTTCTGTTAGAACAGATATAATGCAGCGTCAATGAAGACACGGAGTGCTCATTCTGGTGTACAGGTTGCATCTGAGATGTGAGCAGACGTCCCCACCTGAGACAACCCGAACCACAACAGCTCCGGCCAGAAAGGCTCCGCTTGCATCCTTTTTTTCCACTATCTCGTCAGAGACATATACATAAATATAAATGTGATTGACACATATTTAACAGGGGAATAAACTCGACCCTTCAAAATAAAAAAAAGAGATTATTTTTCCCATTCAGTAAATTAAATTCACATAAATGTGTAGTGCCCATTTGGGTGCACTACAAAAGGATGTCTCGTTGAGTTGACCAATGAAAAAATGATTTCAGTTTATCAATGAAATGTTTTATTACAGTACAAACAGACATTGATGCGTTTTTTACAAAATATAAATAATAATATTTTTTTCATTTCAGTGCTTAAAAAAATTCCATACTTCTACAGTTCTTCATATGACAAATACAAAAAAAGGGCGTCTTCAAAACGGGGGCCATTAGCGCAGTTAATTGAATACACTGCAAAAACAGCCCTACTAAAATATTCTTAAATTGATTAAAATTTTCTTGATTCAGGAAAAATAATCTGTCAATGTGGTGATTAAATTTAGCTCGGTAAGAATTCTAAAAGCCAGAGGTGGTGGCACAGTGGTTAAGACCGGTTCCCTGTGTGCGAAAGACATCATGGTTGCAAGTTCGACTCCACCCCTGGCTGATTGTACTCAATTCCATTTTAAGTCGCTTTGGATGAAAGCGTCTGCTAAATGACATGTAATGTAATGTTATATTAGCCACTTTAACACTGCAAAACAGCCCTTCCAGAATATTCTTTCCAAATATTCTTAAATTAAGTAAAATTTTCTTGATTCAAGAAAAATAATCTGTCAATGGGGTAAGCAAATTTTGCTTAGCTACATTTCTTAAAGCTAGCTTGTACAGCCCTACCAAAAATAAGTGCAAAATGTTAAATTGATTGTAATTTTCTTGATTCAAGAAACAATAATCTGTCAATGTGGTAAGCAAATTCTGCTCACTAAGAGTTTCTTAAAGCTAGCTTGTACTAGCCACTTAACACCCAACAAGACCATTCTTGCAGAAAATTCTCAAACTTTTTTGAAATTATCTTGATTCAAGAAAAATAATCTGTAAGCAAATTTTGCTTGGCTGGATTTCTTAAAGCTCGCTTGTAAAATGTTGTCATGTTCGTACTGTAGTAAGTCTTAAAAATACATTTTTCTTTACTCAATGAAGAATTTATACCTGTGAATTGTTTATATGTGTGCACACACCAATCTGTAATTTTGTGGACTTTACTTCTGAATTTAACAAAAATGGTAATTAACACCATAAGCTGTAATATTTTATTAAAACAAACTGAAATTCTATTTTCGGCAAAAGAAAAACGCTTTTCTTTTTTTATGAATTGAACTGCACTGACAATGTGATCAAAATGAGCCCATGAGTGGCATCTAGTGGTGAGACTGCAGATTGTAACAGTGACAGCCTCTGTTCACACACAGATTACGACTGTTTTCTTTATGAAACATATCGTTTACAAACACTTTCAATAAGTTACAGTCTGTAGTGTTTTTGTCCGAGTGTGGAGCAGCAGCAGCACGTGAGGTAGAGGATGCCTCTGGTTCACAAAGTGTCCTTGTCCTTCATTTACGTTCACGTTTGTCTCATGTCTGGTTCTCACTGAGCTGAAGGTCAAACCTTGCTTTTTGTTTTTCACCTTTTCCAGGACAAAAATCCATGAGCGGCTTGTGTTTCCATGGCAACACCTAAGGGCTGGGATGAGGCAACGGGATTTTGAGTCTTACCATCTCGTGCTTCAGATAAAAGAGGTTTTCTTTCATTTCTTGAGCTTCATTTCTGTAAATGAATTTCAGCATATGATTCCAGCAACCAGCATATTTTTTTCCTTGAGACGATGAAAGAGGAAAAATGTTTACGAGCCATTTTGTCCATTCATCATAGGTCTGAGTTCCATGCCCCTGCAAACACAATGAAATGAACATCATCATCAAAAACGCAAAAGAAAAACACCTGCAGGGTGAACTGAACCAGTGGTTCCCAAACACTGGGTCTGGGTCACGGAAGATTTTATTGGTGTCCTCAAACAAATTTGCATGATTTTCTCGATCTTATATTCAAGATTAAGGCTGAAAAAAAATTAAGTTTTAATTCATTTAACCAAACCTGTTAGAAACGATTCATTTTCACTATTTATATTAGAAAGTCCAGACATTTTTCAAAAGTCTCTGGACTTTTGAGGAAACTTCTGACCTGGAAAATATCCCACTGCTTTTGTCATGCATGAAATTATTATTATTTTTTTTAAAATAATAGAAAATTAGAAAACGGCTCAAGTTCACAGCAATTTTTAAAATGCAGCGCACAAGAGTTTTTGATCCACTGCTGCCTCCATCACTAAGTTCAAATGTCTTATTTTGTCACTTCAGTTCTTCGCTCAGATTGACCAAAGTGACACAAAGTGACCACATGAGGCAGCAGCAGACCAGTAGCTCCTGTGTCCCCGCGAGCTAAAATCACTGATTTTCTCTATGGGCTTTGGTGTGGGAGAGTGAGTGGTTTACAAACTTCAGTTTCCTGTTGGAAAAGTCTGTCTCACAGTGAGAAAGAGACGTGAACATGTTCTTAAGATATCATAGACTTAAACTGACATAGATTTTATCAGGTGAGGTGTTTGTTATGTGGTTAAAACTTACTTAGTTTCTCTTATGGTCACATCATCTGAAACAAAAACAAAATAATCAATTAAATAACACAAATGAATAATTCATTATAAATAAAATTATGAAATAAGTGAAAGTGGAGCATTATTATACCTGTATTTTGTCGTGTTCTTCTGTGCCTCACAAACAACACTACACCTGTTACACATATAGCAACAAGGATTGGTATTACTATTGCTATTGCTATGTTTCCTGTTGAAATGGGTGAATGTTCTGAAAGAAAGAAAAAAACATTGTTTTATTTGAAATCATAGAGCGTAAAAAAACCAGACATAGTAAGTGTTTTTCGCAGAAAGTTGGACATTTTTTCTTCACTTGATTGGCACATTTGTCTCAAACTAAATTAATTTCTCTAGGATTTGCAAGCGTTTAATTTTTTTCTCTTCAATTTTGTCAAAAATATATATTTTTTTTTTAAATTCTGAAAAATGAAAAAATAAATAAATGTGGATATTTGTGTGTGTGTGTGTGTGTTTTTGTGTCACCTGTCTGTATCCTCAGAAAGGTGCTGTAAATAAACGTCTCCTGTGCGCCGCTTACTTCACACGTGTACGTTCCAGTCTGATCTGCAGATAGATCACGTAGCGTGAGGCTGCCTGACTCCGACACATCCTTGACCCACTGATGCCAGGGCTGTGTGACCGTGTACTGGTCATCGTGCCGCTTCGTGATGATTTCACTGAAGTTGAATGTCCAGGTGAGGTGTGACAGAGGTTTGATGTTCACAGCCCGACAGGTGACTGTGTTTTCACTCTCTGACACGTTCATATAAGCTGAAATTTAAAAAAAGAATCTAGAATAGCATCAAGATTTTCTGAAATGTTTCAGTCTTGTCCGACTACAAATACCCACACCAAACCCCATAGAGTAAAACAGTGATTTTAACATCACAGCATACAGGAGTTGTTGATCCACTGCTGCCTCAGTAGTAGACAAGTAGACAAGTAGCTCCTGTGTCCCCGCCAGCTAAAAACGCTGATTTTCTCTATAGGGTTTGGTGTGGGAGACTGAGTGTTTTACAGTCAGAGATTAAGCAGTGAACATATTCTTGAGATATCGTAGACTTAAGCTGACATTGATTTTATCAGCTGTCTTTTGTTAAGTGCTAAAATCTTCTCTTTTTTATCACACCAAAATAGGAGGAGCGGCTCCTCCTCCTCCGTGAGGACATCGCCACCAGATGCCACTAAACCCAGGTATTTTTACACACTTACTGGTCTTAAACAGAGTGGTTTTACAGCTGCTGCCTCCATGTGTTGTGACGCTGCAGCTGTAATAATCCAGATTATCGTCAGTGTCTGTCAGCGTCACAGAGCTGCTGATGTTATAGAGCAGCTGATAGTCCTGCTGCACTGTAGGTTTATGCTGCTGTGTCAGGTTTGACCAGGTGAGCTCAGGCTCGGGGTAGATTCCCTCTGAGCTGCAGGTGACAACGTTTTCCTCCTTCACCACGTTCACTTTATGCACCGGAGCTGCAGAAACACAAGGACACTCAAACTGTTTAAAGGAAAACACAAAGGCTCCACAGACTCTTTGCCTTCATTTCAATTCCTAATTTCCTTTTTTAAAATGTATTATTATTTCTTTTTTTTAATTTAATTTAATTTAATTTAATTTAATTTAATTTAATTTAATTTAATTTAATTTATTAAAAAATATATTCTTATTTATAATTAAAAAACCTAACGTCCTTAAATCGATGGCTTGCCACACAGTTTGATGTTCTCTTTTTAACATATCATGTGTCATGACATGATATGTTTTAAAGGTTTTATATATGTGTATATATACATATATATAATACATTATTTCAATAATAGGTATTTCAATATACTTATCCATATTTATACTGTAAATATCAAGTCCATACTGTGTATATTCTGCTAACTGTCTATAATGTACATTCTATATTCTATTTTAACAAATGTTTTATAGTCTAAGTTAATATCTTTTTGTATTGTAATTTTCTTTTTTGGTAATGCATGTTTGTTATTTATTATTTTTACTGTCTTTGCTGCTGTAACAATGTAACGTACCCCACTGCGGGACAAATAAAGGACTATCTTATCTAATCTTATCTTATCTTACGATAGAGTATTAGGGCCACATTGAGAAAAAAATTCAAAGACTTTGAGAATAAAGTCGTGAATTAAGACTTTATTCTCGTAAATTAAGACTTTATTCTCTGGGTTAGGGTTAGGCTGGTTTTTCCCAGTTGTTGAGTCAGAGTTAGTGATGATTCATTTTATAGTCATGACGTCACAAAATAGACGAGCCGGGTGAACTTAATTTCACAAATTCAATACTAGTACTTTCTGCTCAGGTGCGTTATATAGTTGGTGGAAATGTCATTTCTTTCATCAGATTGTCTAAAAAAAAGGATATAAAACAACTCTATATTTCACATTCTTATAGCCTCTGTACATTTTAACATAGTGGAAAAAAGCAGCTGAAATGCTCTGTGTCCAAGTCCCAAGTTAACTCACACAAAGGTCACAAAACCTCCCTGGAGACGAGAGTTAAACACTCAGCTAAACAACTACTGTGGACTCGTGGTTTATTATAATCTGCAGAAAGATTAACAAACAGAAACTGCTTGTTAATCTGCTTGTGACCTTGTTCTCACAGCCTTCAATAAATATCTCACGAACACTGAAGTTGTGGTGAGGGAAAACTTCGTGAAAATCACAGAGATGGAAGCTGTTAAGTCCTTGCAATCCCAAGCCACGGTGCTCCTGGAACGTGTGGATGACCTCGAGAATCGGTCCAGGCGCTCTAACTTGCAGATTATCAACATACACGAAGGGAGCGAGAAAGATCAGGAGGAGACGCATTTGATCGCTAAGGATCACCATAGGTTAAAGGCTTCATGGGTTGGCCAAAGTTTTCACTCCAACTTTAGTAGCAAAGCAAGGGGTACAGCGATTTTGATACATAAAAAAAATACAGTTTTACCCAACGAACGTTATAGCTGACCACCAAGGCCGGTTTGTTATAGTTTCAGGCTCTCTTATCAATATACCTGTTCTTGTTAATCTCTATGCACCCAATTGGGATGATGAGGCATTTATTAGGAAAGTAACCTCACCAGATTTAACTTCCCACCACTTAATCCTAGGAGGCGACCTTAACTGTACAATAAACCCTTTGCTAGACAAATCATGCACACGGCGGGATTCCCCTTCTAAAGTTGCCAAAGCAATTTCATTGTTTATGGATCAAATAGGAGGTGTAGACCCATGGCGCTTTCTATATCCTGATAAAAAACAATTTTCCTTTTACTCTCAGGTCCATAAAACATTCTCCAGAATTGATTACTTTTACTTAGATAGTTATTTTCTTCCTGCAGTCGGTAACATAGAATATTCAACAATAGTGGTATTTGACCATGCTCCATTGCTACTCGACCTTTCGTTTACACTTTTACAAAAGACACGCCCTCCATGGAGGCTGAATGGTTCACTGCTAAACGATGACGACTTTTGCCAAACAATCTCCAAAGCAATTGATGATTTTCTTATTACCAACAAGTCTAATCTTATATCCCCATCTCTACTGTGGGAGACAAGGTGGTAGTCCGAGGAGAGATTATATATTATTCTGCAAGACTAAATACACTCAAAAAACAAAAACAGGAACAACTCATGGAAAGCATAATAGAATTGGACAGAAAATTATCAAAATCTCCATCCCCTGAATTAGACAAAGAGAGACAAAACCTTCAAATGGACTAACTTATTGTCTACACAAGAAACTGAAGTGCCATCTGTCATAAATGAAACCTTTAAAACATTTTACTCTGATCTATATACTCCACAATCCCCAACTGACAAAATAAAAATGATGAGCTTCCTGGATAACCTAAATTTCCCACCTATTTCTTCTACTCAGAATAGCGAAATGGATCGACCCTTAGAATTTTGTGAAATAGCAAACTCAATTAAACTAATGCAAAGTGGCAAGGCCCCTGGCCCAGATGGTTACCCTATGGAGTTTTTAAAAAAATTTGCTGATAAATTAATGGGGGACAGCTGGTGTAGATATCCTTATTTTAAGTGTCTAAAATCTTGTGTTGTGAGTATAAAGTGTGATTTTGTGTACCGTCCACTGTCACGTTGATGAATGACTCCTTGCTGACTCCAGGTTTGGTGCTGGTGTAGCATTTGTATCTTCCCTGGTCCAGAATCTGCAGGGACGTCAGCTGCAGTGAGGCGTTTCCTTTAGCGATCTGGTTGTTGAACAGTGACGTTCTGTCTTTGAAGCGCAGGTTCTGGCGCGAAAACTGGTCTTTGTCCTTGTAGAACGAGTGGACGGCGGCGTTTCCGCCGCTGACATGAATCCAGTGGATGATGGTTTCTGGACCAGGCTGAAGCCGGCATGGTAAGATGCACCTCGTCATGAAAACACAGGAGACGTCATGGTCTGTGAGACAACAGAGAAACATGGAGGCATTGACACTTAAGTCACAGCTGCCTGAGCTGTGCACGCCCCCTGCTGGCCCCCTGTACTGAGAACCAGCACGAGACAGACGGTCACAGACATCTACTGATCAAAAGATCACCTCAGTCTACAATATCTTAAGAGCATGTTCACGTCTTTATCTCACTGTTAGAGAGACTTTTCCAACAGGAAACTGAAGTTTGTAAACCACTCACTCTCCCACACCAAACCCCATAGAGAAAATCAGTGATTTTCACATCACAGTACACAGGAGTTGTTGATCACTAAGTTCAAATGTCTTGTTTTCTAAAGTTGGGGTTTGAAAACCTTCGTTCAGATTTACCGCAGTGACACAAAGTGACCACACGAGGCAGCGGTAGACCAGCAGCTCCTGTGTCCCCGTGAGCTAAAATCACTGATTTTCTCTATGGGGTTTGGTGTGGGAGAGTGAGTGGTTTACAGAGTGACACAAATTTCCAACTTGGATTTACTTCATATTATTTTGCCCACGTCTGCAAAACTTGAGCAATAATGCTTGCTCCTTCACCTGGAAAGTGAAGTTTGTGAATCATTTACCCTCCCACACCAAAGTCCATAGATCACAGCACATAGGAGTTGTTGATCCACTGCTGCCTCCGTCACTAAGTTCAAATGTGTTCTTGTGTGACTTCAGTGGGAGAAACTTCAGTTTCTTGTTGAAAAAGTGAGATAAAGACATGAACATAATGCTCTTAAAATATCATAGATAGATGTCAATGTTACTATTGCCTGGTGGTTTAGTTTTTTGATTTAGATGTTTACTTATCTAAATTATGTTAATGCACTGACATTAATCAGCAGCAGCGAAACGCCATGGTGAGAATTCAAGAAAGAGAAACTAAAAGCTTTTCTTGTTTGTTATCACAGGAATGAGTTCCTGCTCGTCTACAGTCCATTGTGTTCAAGGGCAGAACTCTTTACTTCAACTTGCTTTGACCTCAATTCAAGGCAAATTGGACCAAAATGACTTGAAAACTGAGTGAAGGAAAAGGGAAATAATTGAGTTTCTTGCTCTTAAAAACACAGTTTATCGTTTTGATTGTTTATTTCTATTAATTATATTATTTATTATTAGTGTTTGTCCTGTCAGTTATTTGTTTTGTTTGTGATGAATCACTTTGAATGTTCTTTTTCCCCCCTAATTAAGACAAGTATGTGTGATTTTTCACCTTCTTAAATGTGAATATTTCCTGGTTTCTGTGCTTGATAATAACAACAGAAATCAATTTCCGGATTGACAAACACCGATCAACATTTTCTGACATTTCATATGGACCAAACAAGCACTCTATTCATGGAGAACAGATTAGCATTGCAATGGTGAGTTGCTGCCCAGGCCTCAAAATAACACGGATCACTTTCACACACCTCGTGCCCATGGCCACATAAGGTCAAACAGGGTAGTGGAAAAACAGGAGTCTCTCACCTGCTCGAGTGAAAGTCCAGACAGAGCAAAGAAGCAGCAAAAGTGCCAGAGAGTTTCCCACCATCTTGTCATCAGAAGTGTGTTTCATGACAAAAATGTAGATCCAGTTTTGTTACAGGTTACAAGTATGTTGGTGAACCTGACGAACAGGAAAAGCTCAGGCTTTGCTGCTTGTCCTCTCTGTCCCTACCCTCATCCTGTCTCTCCCTCCCTCCCTCTCGCTCTCTTTCTCTCTCCCTCCCTCTCTCTCTCTCTCTTTCTTTCTCCTTCAAGTATCAAAAGTTATTTTCTGATATCAAATGTACTTAAGTTTTTAGAAGTAAAAGTATTGAAAAAAGTGAGGATTGAGCCATGGTGGCTCAGTGGTAGGACGAGTTGTCTTTCAACTGGGAGGTTGTGGGATCAATGTCTGGCTCTGCTCGTCCAATTATGTGCGCTTGAGCAAAGACACCTGACCCCATGTTGCAGTGTTCGCAGATTGGTGAATGTACAGCGATGTTGGAGGGCACTTCCAGTTTAGGATGACCTACTTCCTGTGTGCAGGTCATGGCTTGCAGCCATGTTCAGCATGGGTCCCTGGTCTCATAAAACGTTTCATGCAGATCAGTCAACGTATGGCAAAGTTACAAGGTACTTCCTGTTTTTTGGCGAAATGGCGGCTGGCTGACTTCCTGTTGGGTGATGTTCACGTGAGTAGACGCGTTCAGGATCGGTCTCTTGTGTCACGGCCGCACATTGACCAATTTGTTCCAAACGTCATATGTGACATCGGGGGCCCCTGCAAGCCATGACCTGCACACAGGAAGTAGTTCATCTGAAACAGGAAGTGCCCTGTAACTTAGCTGTAAAACTGACCATTTGGATTGGAACTTAACAGACTAACCATAGACCTGCCCTGAACACATACTGTATGCAACCATGACCTGCACACAGGAAGTAGGTAATCTGAAACAGGAAGTGACTTGTAACTTAGCTGTAAATTGCTCTGCTCGAAACTTCATATCTGAGTCCAGGGACCACACAACAGGAAGGTGGTTGATCTGGCATTCATGGACTTTGGCACTAAAGTAAAGACTGTTGAGTCAATTGCTTTTGTTGGTAAAAAATATGTGTCTGACAAGCTGTTAGTGGCGATGACTTAGTTCCTCCGTGGGTGTGTCAGAGATGTTTATCTTTCATTAAGTTTCGGGGAGGGAGTGTTTCTGATGAAAGGTTAACTTTATATCACATGACTAACTCGGCAGACATTTAAGATTTCCTTGTTCAGGCTTCCTGTTAAATGCTCACTTTGTCACCAACACCCGTCCTTTTGTGTCGGAAACTATTGCAGAATCATATCAGGGGTATATTACGTCGAAAGGCGAGTTGTTTTATTACAAAAACTGGACCAGTGAGTGACTGTCCGACGAGAGCTTTTATAAAATTAACACTAACCATCAACAGCCACGACCCTAAAGGACCTTAACAGTTGTATTGTCACAAGTTGTGATATAATATTTAGGCAAATAAATGTGTAGATCGCTTACGCTAGCTTAAATGACAGTTGTTTCCACTGTAGGGGCGCATGCGAGTTATTAAGCATGCATGCTTTAAAAATGTTTCTGTCTATGTCACCTCCAGGGCTCCGTACATTTTAGTGGAAATCTTTGGATTTTTGGCAGCCTGGCCTCATGTAAAGTTTGCTGAATTGTCCATAAGAAGCTCCCATTCATGTTGTGCTCGTGCGCGTCCAGACAGCTGTCACTGGAACACTTTAATGCGGCAGTAAGTCTTAAGTTGTGATTTTTCACAGGCAAGTATTGCAGTCATGAGAACACTTCCTATGAATTCCAAACGGATTTAAGGACGTTAAGTTAATCACACAAACAGCAGCTGCCACTGTGTTTCTAAAAATGTGTGTTTTTATGTGTGTGTGTTGGCTTTTGGCCGATTTATCATAAGTTTCAAAGCGCTCACTCTCCCACACCAAACCCCATAGAGAAAATAAGTGATTTTAGCTCGTGGGGACACAGGAGCTGCTGGGCTACTGCTGCCTCTTTTGTGAGGTTTGTCTTCATTAGGTAAATCTGAACTGACAATTTCAAACACTAAAGTTACAACATAAGACAGATGAACACGCTGATGGAGAAACCAGTGAATGAATTACTCCTCTGCACTGTGATTTAAAATCACACTTTTTCTTTAATTAGGTTTTAGGGTTGCAAATACCGATTAATTTCCTCATGGATTAATTAGTTTGGTCAGAAATGGTCAGAAAAATGTTGATCAGCGTTTCCAAGAACCCGCAAATGATTCAGTTTTACTGATTTCTTTGTTATATGGAGCGAAGGAACCAGAAAATGCACAATTAACTTGTTTGCCTTGCGTAGTTCGTCCTGTCCATGTTCAGAAGAACAGAACTAACTTTAATGTACTATTGTACTTTACCTTTCATTTATAAATATACAACTGTGGTCCTGAAATGTGCACAGTTTCAGACGTCTAACATCGGGTGGTTTCAGGTTTCTGATGCACTTTTGACCAGGATCAGAAAGAACAACACTCCAAGCTCAGTGATTTTTTTTTTTTTTATAACATCACATAAATCATGACACATAAAGGTGATAGAGGTACACTATAGTTCAGGTACATGTGAAAATATCGGAGTAAGTCTGACTACAGTGTTTTGACTGTAGATCATTGTCCTGTCACAATCACAGTAGGGCATTTAGCGCAGCACAGGGACAAATGATGTGAAGGGTCAGGAAAGACCCTGAAAGAGACACTGCCTCTGAAAGGAAATGACTGAATGTCCGGTCAGGTCCCACCCGTGTGATGGAAAACAGAGATATACAAGATTTGTGCCAACATGGTGATACACTGCTTTGCATTGTTTCCTTACAGTAACAAGGTTCCTGATTGGTCTTTTGCTTGCTGTTCAGCTGCTTCATTTTTCTCCACATCCTTTTGCTTCCTCCTGGTCCAGGCTCTCGCTGTGACTGGCTTATGTAGTTGGGAGGAACTTTGAACTGGGGCGGCGTGGAGATGGTGGAGAGACTGGAGAGAGATCTTCAGGCTGTGGAGGGGCAGCATTGCCCCTTCAGTGTACAGCCTCCTGGAAATGATTAGAAGGAGAACAAACTCCCTGGTTCTCTAGTCATTTTGTCACCAGGCATCTAAAGGCCCATTTATACCACAAAAGACAGTTGTGGTGCCTCGCAGGGGAGCTTTCAAACAGTTGCCACCGGGCATCGCGGGGGCAGTATTGAGTCAATAGTCCAATCAGTCAGGAAAAACTACCAGGACTTGTTGGCTTATCCCTGCAGCCAGAGAATGGAGGGTGACCGCAGGCGCCGAGCTTCACTCACTGGCTCGCTGTGAGGTGCCGTATCTTTAATTCGAGGAGATGTTGGGTGACGTTGTCAGAAGTCATGGCGGACAAACAAATACTGAAAATGTCGCTCTTCATCGGCAAAACACCAAGGAGTGATGTTCCCTATTAATGGATGTCTTAGATTGTGTTACAGTGTACAAGTGTTGCATCCATGCCAATGCAAAAGACGCACGGATGCATGTAGGGTAGTGACATAAAAGTAAATGGGTGGTACGGAATGGTACGGAAGAGCTTGGGATCTCGGTCTAAATCCCGGTGGACCTCCAGATGTAGGTGAGGTTAACACTCCTGAATGTTGGTTCTGTCGCAGGAGGAACCACCTTCACGTCATCATGCCCTGGGCGATCTTGTGCTACCACCACCAACCTTTGTTGCCCAAAAAGTCAAAAATTGGTGCCAACTGCGTAACACCCAGTTTCTGTTGCTGATGTCTTGCTTTACTTGTGCAGCGGTGCTCTTGTGCTACCTCTTTGCCTCCGTCAGTCAGACACTGAAATAACTTCGAGTCTTTACCTGGAGACTCTTTGACGTGCATGCGATCGGTTGTTTGTCGATGAATATAGCTTTTGTGAAAGGTTCTCAAACTCTGCCTCCGTCCAGTGTCGGCTGGATTTAGCTCCACCTCCCCCCGACAACCCTCAAAGGGCAAAAGATAGATGGACTTGGTTTGACCGGGTTCAAAACGAACCCTTCATGACGACGTTTGTCAGGGTTTCAAAGTTTAAAAACATTCAAAAATACCAAAGTAGTCAAAGTCGTAGTTTATAGCATGGTATAATTCAGTATATTCATAAAAAAAGGGCTCTGCGTTGCTCTTCAGTGTTTGTGGTGTTAGTATGGTGTTAGTCTCTCGCTGCTGCTGGTTTCTGTTTGCTCTCAGGTTAGCGGAGCGCCGCTTCTTTGGTGCTGACGCCGCTCAGGTTCAGACAAGCGTCCGCTCTCGGCTCTGATGGTAAAAAAAAACACAAAACGAGGTTTCTGGATCACAGATTTTTATAAACATGGGTCACTGACTCTTGTTGAGTCTTG
Source organism: Solea senegalensis (assembly GCF_019176455.1). Classification (NCBI taxonomy): domain Eukaryota; kingdom Metazoa; phylum Chordata; class Actinopteri; order Pleuronectiformes; family Soleidae; genus Solea; species Solea senegalensis. Next base: position 34,263,131 of record NC_058021.1, on the reverse strand, counting down.
ACACTATTTTTTAATTTACTCTCTGGCTCTATCCAGTGGCTGACAGTGGGTATCACAGTTCTTTTTGATGACTGACCTCTGACTGAGTGAAGCTCGGTGACCTCTTCGGGGTCGTTTTTGGGCTTCTTTCCTGAGCCTGGCGAGACAGGAAGTAGATATAAAGATGTGAGATTAAAAAACAATGGCAAATCGTTAACTTCAAACTTTAATACACAATGCAGCTCAGAAAATCACACAATACATTTTTAGAAAACACCCGCAGCTCGCTCTGGAGTGACTCTGGGGGGCATTGCAACTGTATACAGGGAGCTTAAAGCTTTAATTATGCTCTGATTCATTCATCATCACTGGAAAATGAAGAGCTGTTGTACCATGATGCTCATACGGTAGCCCAGAATGGACAAATCTCCGCGTGTAGGTTGGACTTTTTCTTTACCTGGTGCCAAACCCTGAAGCTTCTTTAGGTTTACTTTAATGAAGCAGGTTTTCAGCGTGTTGTGATGTGCAGCTTCACCACTAGATGGCACCAAAACTCCACAAAGTGGGAGCCTGACTGAACAATCGTCACTACACAACACAGACCTGCCTTCACGTGATGATGTCATTTCATTACATAATTGTTTACTCTTGGTTTTATTGCTTTTTCTTCTGCTGTTATTACATTTTTATGACTTTATTTGTTGTAACATGCTCATGCATGATCTTGGTCTGCTGGTGTTCTGGATTTTGTGGCTCTGTCTTTTATGTCTTGTGTCTTTGAAGGTGCTGTATAAATAAAATAGTAATAATAATAATAATAATAATAATTATTATTATTATTATTCTTATTAAGAAAATCCTTAATAACACCACATGAAGTATATTCATGGTGAAAACTACATTTTCTGTGGATTCAGATATTGATTATCACCTTTTTTTCTGTCATAAACTCTGACTTTGTCAGGACCAGTCATCCTCATGGAGACCAAAACCTGGTCCTAATGAGGCAGAACCTCATTTCTGATGAACTGGTTAAGACTAAGATTTGAATGGTTTAGGGTTATAGATGAACTGGTTATGGTTAAGGTTAGTGATGCGGCTTTGTTTAGTCAGTTGCCATCGTTACCTTTGAGCTTCATGTAGGCCAACATTCCCGCCAGAGCAAGGATGAGTCCTGCGATCACCAGACCGAAAACCCACCAATGAGACGGTTTTGCTGCTGTGCTTCTCTGACCTGCACACACACACACAGTAAACTATTTAGATTTGTGATAACACACACAATTATGATTCTGATATGATATGATAATTTTAACTTTTTATCTCATAATGTAAATATTTTATCTCATAATTATGCCCTTTTTATCTCATAGTTATGCCTTTATCTCATTTTGACTTTTTATCTCATAATTTCGACTTTATTTAATTTACTTTATTTATTTCGATGTTATTTATGAATTGAAATCTGAAACTTACCAAAGTTACTAATAAAAGTTATGAGTGGGTTCTTTGTATGCCAAAATAAGTCATGTGTCGTATATTAAACAGTCTATCAGACTATTTTTTGATTTTTATTACCGTATTTATACGTTACTACAAGGCTCTATTAAATTATCCTTATCTTACCCATTGCGAGTGTCATTGTTAAGGCAGTAGTACCAGTAAATCACCAATAGGTCTCAGCATTGTTATGTAAACAGAGCAAATAATATAAATGTTGTAAGCTATTGCATTTGGCAGAAAATCTTAATTAAATGTGTTAAATTGAATACTTTAATAAGTATACAAAGACCAATAAAATGTGCAGTAAGAGAAATTGTGTTGTCGTGGTAAAGAGCTTTATTTTCATGGACAAGCATCACCTCTCATCCATTTTCTGGTATTCAACACACAGTAGCTCTGCTCCTGGTCTGGACTGTTCAGCAATTTTCTCCACTGGTCTGGATGGTGTACTGTGCAGTGTTGTTTTTGGAAGCCATTCTAGATTTAGTCTAAGTTTTAATCTTTTGGACTAAAACGCTTATTAGTTTCAGTCACGTTTCAGTCATTTCTATATATGATAGTTTTAGTCCAATTTTAGTCGACGAAAACTCAAAATATTTTTAGTCAGTTTTAGGTTGTTTTTTAAAAATAAAAATAAAAAAAGAAGTATAGTCTTTTAACAAATCCATTTAGGTCAATAAGTATTGGAGATTACTGTTGGGCAGAAACCTTTAATCTCCATATTTCAACAGTTTTTTCCATGAATTGATGCTGACTTCATCATACAACAGTGTCACACATAAGTTTGACATGAAATTTCTAGATCGGCTTGGAAGGGCTCGGGGCGAAGGTGGTTTACAGCGAACCCCCGCCCGGACTTCGCCGCGGACATGTGCACTCACTGCGGCTTCTCCCGCCCACCTGCCCCCAGCGCGACAGTCGATCGGAGCAGACTGTCCTCAGAACGCCCTGACAGCGTCGCGTCATCAGGACGAGGGGCGTAAATCGTCTTGAAACGCGGACCAAGTCATTTTTAGGTTTTGATTGTCCCTCTGTCTGGGCCCCCCTGCCAGTCGGGCCCTAGGCACGTGCCTAGTTTGCCTTTGCATTAATCCGGCTCTGATCAGACGCACTAGCATTAGTCTACATTTCATCTGATCTGGGTGCAATTTAAGTCCCATTGAACAAGTTCAGATGTGTATATCTTATTTTTTTGTGATGGGCAGGTGATCACCACAAGTATTTCCCCATAAAATCTATTGTTTATGTAAATGGTAACGATTGATACAGGTCCAGAAGGTTCTTCTGGATCCAGTGGATCAAGAGTGTTTAAGCCCTGGTGGACTTATCTGTTGATTCTAGTTTCTGTGTTTGTGTTTGTGACCTCACCGACAGGATCGTCGATGATGACGTTGGTGCGCTCCGTGTGCGTTTTGAACGGCGTCAGGAACTTGCAGACGTAGCTGCCCGAGTGCTCCGCGTGCTTGGGGTCCATCAGCCGCAGAGAACCGTCTCCAAACGGGACCTTGTAGCCGTCCAGCTCCACGTGTCCCTCCCAGAGCGGCACGGAGGTGCTGCGGCCCGAGTGGCCGTCGTAGCTGAGGATGTGGGTGGGGTCCTCGCCATCGGAGAAGCTCCACTCCAGGGAGGGGCTGCTCAGGTAAGAAGGGGCGGAGCAGGGGATGGTCAGATCTCTTCCCTGAGCTCCTTTAATTTCTATGGGGGTGGTGATATGTTTGAACACAGACAGCCATGTTGGATTTCAACATTTAAACCGTTATGATTTATTACCTCTTTCTTTGAGGGAGGTCGTCCACACTGGGCCGCCGTACGAGGTGGTGACTTTGCAGATGTAGACGAGGTCAGGCTGACCGTTCAACAATCTGAGGCGGCTGTCCACCGTGTACAGCCCCCGTTTGTCGGCCAGCATGCGCGTGACCGGCCGCAGGTCCTCGAACGTGGCCGGTTCAGTCGCCCAGGTCACGCGGGGAGCGGGGAAGACGTCGCGCACAGTGCACTTCATCTCCTCGTAGCCGCTCAGCCTCGTCAGCTCCATGTGCACGCCTCGGATGGGTGCTGCACGCACACACACACACAAGTTCAGCATACTTTGTGGTTTCCCAGCAGCCCCTGATGATAGACTCTAAATGCCAGGGCCTAATATAACCTGGCAGCGTGTGATATCATTCTTCTGCAGATAACATTAGAGCTGTGTTAACACAGTGTGCTACACAGAGACCCTTTGAACTACGCAGTCTTTACGCTTATTTAACAGCTTCACAGTCACTGAGACGGTCTCTACTGCCCCCTACTGTCTGTTAGCGGAAAACCAGCCTTGTAAGATCAGGACTTGGCCTGGAGTCCTCAGAATCAGGAGGTCTCGCGAGAAACCCAAGCCAGGTACAGGATAGCGTTATTAAACCATTGTTGGAGGAAATGACTGTCTGACCAAGTGAGGGAGGGGCCAAAACACGGTCCGATGTTTAATCGTGTGTGATGGGTTGTGATGAGCTCTGTGGAGAATATGGTGAAAAATGTTTAAAGTTCCACTTTAAAGGACTCTGAGGGCCCCGGGCAAAAGGGACTCGGTGGGGTCCAACAATGAACACCCTTGGCACAGTCAATGGTTTTCATTATACACAGGCAAAGAGTAAAAAAAGGCAAATTTCTCCCATCATCCACAAAAAAATCATTGCATATTTATGAATAATTATTATTAGCTGTTGTTAAATCACCGCCTCTGTAAAGCAAAACTTATTCTAAGTAGGGTTTGCCAAAAATGTCCAGAAACTTTCGACGGGACTGGGAACGTTAGTTGGGAATTTTTTAGAAATGTTCCAAATTGGAAACCTCCCATTATGGGAATTGAACCCTAACCCTGATTCTAAGGTAATGAAAACCATACTACCTTTTATTTTACAAACTGTAAGAGCAGTTTTGTACTCACAGGCAATTAGCCGTGATTCTTTATTGGCCTGGAACTCACCTTTGACCTTCAGGATCACTTTGGCTTCATGTTCGCCGGTCGACGTGCGCACATGACACCTGTACGTGCCTCTGTCCTTGAGGCCGCTCCTCCTGACGATCAGGGTGGCGTTGCCCTGGGAAATCAGGTGCGTGGAAACAGACGCGCGCGCTGCGAGCTGCTTGTCGTCCGAGTCCTCCTCGCTGCTGCGCTTGGTGTCGCCGTCGTCGTCATTTTCGTTCTGCTCAAACTTGTACACCGCCACGTCCTGCCTGAACCACTCAACGGTCTCCTCGCCGCCGGGCGTGAAGCTGCAGGGCAGCACGCACTCTTCTGACACAAAGCACGTCACCGTGATGTCTGTGGACACAAGAGAAGACCACACTCATGTAGAAGCCAACAACGTCTCAATCCTGTCTGTCTCTCTCTCAGAGTTTTCATGTCCAGGAGTTGTTTGTCTCCAGAGCTGAGCTCGTGTCATTGGCCTCATGATGCAGAGTGACTCAAACTGTCTTCTCCTCAACCGTCTCCAAGACCAGGACACAGAGGACAATCTGAGCCCATTTGCTGAAGTTGTTGTTGACCACTCTGTCTCAAATCTTTTCTTGTTGTTGATCTCTATACAACAATTGTCTCGGTCTTAGTTACATTCTGGTCTTAGTCTCAGTACAACTCTGGTCTTGGTCTTAGTCTCAGTATAACTCTAATCTTGGTCTCTACATCTCTTGTCTTGGTCTTGGAACAACTCTGGTCTTGGTCCCTACAGCTCTTGTCTTGGTCTCCAGTGCTGGTCTTGGTCTTGTCTCGATACAGCTCTGGTCTTGGTCTTGTCTCGGAACAGCTCTTGTCTTGGTCTCTGCAGCTCTGGTCTTGGTCTCTACAGCTCTTGGCCTGGTCTTAGTCTTGGTACAGCTCTGGTCTTGGTCTTGTCTCCAGCTCTGGTCTTGGTCTCTACAGCTCTTGTCTTGGTCTTAGTGTTGGTACAGCTCTGGTCTTGGTCTTGTCTCAGTACAGCTCTGTTCTTGGTCTTAGTCTCGACACAGCTCTGGTCTTGGTCTTAGTCTCGACACAGCTCTGGTGTTGGTCTTTAAACCTTTAGTGTGTGGTTGTTGTTGTGGAACATCGAAGTCGTCCGTCATAGATGAATCTGCTCCAGAATTTGAACGTTGTTCAGTTCTGAAAAGCTGGACGTCCTCGTTTGTCTGTGAGAAACCGTTACACCTGAGTCTGTGTCAGCGACCAAGACAGCTAAGAAATGATTTGAGAATTAGAGTTTAAAGTCTTATCAGACAACAAGACATGGCACAGGCTGTCGAGTCAAAGCCCTCGGGGCAAATATTCACTGATGTGTCACACGTTTAACCTGCAAACATTATTTACTACCACCTGTTAATGGTGTTTACAAAAGCAGCTGGAGTCCAGCCCATACTGATGAAATCGGTTGGAACCACATTAACCACATGAATCTGACAAAACGAGAAAACCCAACCTAATTATTGGGAAATCCAAGCAGCGAGCCAGCCCGATCATGAAGGTGAATAATAAAACGTAAACATGCCTCAGCTGCGTCGAGTTCTGCTTTATTGTTCTCCAGCATCGTGATGATGTCACTGATGTTGGCAGTTTGCTTGGAATGTTCCTGGAATTCCTGGAGTGTTTGTTCCCGACGACACATGTCTGATCGCTCAGCTGTTTAATGTGTCTGTGCAGACACCAGAGAGTGACCGAGGTTGTCAGGACCTGCGCGCTGGTCTTCAGCTGAAATGACGATAACTCTGATGTCTGCACATCTGGAAGTGTTCCACCTTTTTCTGAGTGTAAACAACAGGGTGTTTGTCACCGTTTGTCACCTGATCAGTGATCAGGGCGTGGACGTCTGAAATGTTAGAGCTCAGGTATCAACACACACACACACACACCCTACATATCCTACTACCTAACCTCCATATCCCTCCACCCATTCTATGCATCCTTCTACCTAACTGCCATCCTTCTACGTATGCTACCTGTCCTTCCACTCACCCTTCCCATGCTTATACCGACCTTTCCGAACCTACCTAGCATTCTACCTACTGTATGTACCAATCCTTCTTCCCTTTCTTTGTAGTCTTCTACCCATGTTTTCCCATTCCACTCATCCTATCTATTGTTCTACCCACCCTACCCAGTCTTCTATTTATCTTTCCCATCCGCCTACTCATCCTACCCATCCTATGTATCCTTCTACCAAATCTACCCATCCCTCCACCCTTGTTACCCATCCTATTTATCCTTCTACCTCTCTATCATCCTTCTACGTATGCTACCTGTCCTTCCACTCACCCTTTCCATGCTTATACCGACCTTTCTGAACCTACCTAGCCTTCTACCTGCTGTATGTACCAATCCTTCTTCCCTTTCTTTGTTCTTCTATCCATGTTTTCCCACTCCACTCATCCTAACCATTGCTCTACCACCCTGTACCAGTAGATTATATGAGGTGTGTCTTTTGTCATTGTCAGTTTGCCAGTCTTCTATCTTTCTATCCTCCTACCCATCCTACGTGTTCTTCCACCTAATCTACCTATACTTCTATTCTTCCTACGTATCCTTCTACCAAGTCTACCCATCCTTCCACTTTACAACCCATCCCATTTATCCTTCTACCTAACTACCATCCATCGTCTTATCCTACCCACCTTTCTACCCATTCTATGCATCCATCTACCTATCCTACCTATCCTTCCACTCACCCTTCCCATGTTCCTCCCCACCTTACCAAACCTACCCAGCCTTCTACCTATATGTACCAATCGTTCTGTCCATCCTTCTTATCTTTCAACACTTCCTTTGTAGTCATTCCACTCATCGCTCTACCCACGCTACATAGTCTTCTATCTATCCTTCCCGTCCTCCTACCAACTCTTCCTGATGCTATTCTACTCTTCCTTTCCGATCCTTTCCTATCCTTCAAGCTGTTCCTCTAACCCCTCCTCCTGTTTCTCTCGCATTAGTCTTCTCAACTGTTGGAAAACATTTGAGCCTTAACTGGAATCAGATCATTGGTTTTGTTCCAGAAGGTGTCAGGTTCTCATTTGTTTACTCACACACACACACACACTGTACGTCTCTGACGTGACGCTGGCTGCAGCAGAGGTTTGATTGTTACGTTATTCTTCGAGTGACTCAGTCAGACTCCTCCCCCGCCTCCTCGCTCTCCTCACTGCTCCCATAAATCACGGCGTTGACAGCAGGAACAGCAGAGTGATGATGACTCACCGCTGTGACTCACACACCTGCACGATGATGTCCCGGGGGCCCCGGTTCCTGGTCTAACGTGACATTTCATGTCATTGCATAAGTGTTGTGGTTTGTAACTGCAGCTGTTTGTTCTGAGCAAACACATTTTCACGTCAAGAACACGTCAAGACTCCAGCTGTGTGACTGACAGATCAGCTGATTAACACTTTTAAACCGGATAAAACCATATCACTGACTCTGAAGCCCGAGCTGTGGGAATTCACCTTGAGCTGACACACACACACACAGAGCAACGACCTTCATCCAGAGCTGCAGCTAACGATTATGTTCACACTCAATTCATACAAGTCTCCACTCCAGGGAGTGGACAAGTACTTGCTTAATTAAAAAACCTGGAAATGAGGACGTTCTCAAACGTCTCGTTTTGTCCACAAAACAAAGAACTGACAATGAATTAATTATTCAATTCATTGTCAGTTCTTTGTTTTGTGGACACTGAAGGCAGCGGTGACACAGGAAAAAACACATTTTAACCACTTAACAAAAGACGCACCTCATATAATCTACATGTGTAGAAGTGTAGGTACATCTCAAGCATGTGTTTGCTGCTTTAGCTCATCATTAGACAGCATTTTCTGACAGGAAACTGAAGTTTTTGTTGCCTTGTTAAAACACTCACTCTCCCACACCAAACCCCATAAAGAAAATCAGTGAATTTAGCTCACAGGGACACAGGAGCTGCTGGTCTACTGCTGCCTTGTGTGGTCACTCTGTGTCACTGAGGTAAATCTGAATGAAAAATTGACAAAATAACACATGTGAAGTTAGTGATGGAGGCAGCAGTGGATCAACAACTCCTGTGAGCTGTGATGTTAAAATCACTCATTTTCTCTATGGGGTTTGGTGCAGGTGTGAGAGAGCAGTTTACAAGGTGACACAAACGTCCATTTCTTGTTGGAAAACGCTGTGTAATGGTGAGATAAAGAGGCAAACACAGTCCCAGGATGTTGTAGACTTAAGCTGGAGTAGATTTTATGAGCTCAGCCTTTGGTTACATGGATAAAAATCAGTTTTTATCTGCACAAGTTAAAGGTTGATTGAATCTTTCAGTCAGATCACCGCAGATGTTTCCCATGACGTTGCTGAGTCATGATCTCAGTTGACAGGAATTACGGTGCAGACTGCGCAAGTGGATCCAGACCAGGTTTTCCTTTAAACTTCAGCTGCTCTATCATTTCACTGTGGTCGGAGCGAGTTTTTCCACCCTGACGTCCAGAGAAATTGTCTCTGTGAAAGAATCACGAGACCTTGCAGTCCTTCACACGTGTGTGTTGTTTTTCTCTTCCTCCTCCTCCTGTGGATCAGGTTCTGCTGCCTGTCCGTTCCCCGCTGACGGATCAGTCGAGGCTGCGGCACAAAGAGGCGTTTGTGTCTTACCTGGGGTTTTGTCCTGCGAGGCAAAGCTGATCCACAGCAGGAAACAGGCCAAGGTGTGTGTCGCTGACATGACGCTCTTTCTCTCTCAACACACACACACTCAGTCCATACTTCTTCTTCCCTGGATCTCTCTCGCCTGCAGAGAGAAAGAAATGATTAGAGTCACATTCCTGATGATATGGACACAGGACACCACACACACACACACACACACACACACATGTCAGAACGTGTGCGGCGTTCTGCAGGAGAATCCCCGTTTGATCCTTTGATGAACAGGTGGGATTCATCGACAATTAAAAGGAGATTTACACCTGGAGCCATGAAGTCTTTGCTCTGCCGCGAGCCTTTCATTTCTTCTTCTTCTTCTAATCTCTGTCGCTGCACTCCAGTGCAGAGTGTGTTATCTTAACACTTGAACGCATTCTTGACACTCTAAATCAAACATGAGTGCGAGGATCGAGCGCCGATCGATCGCGTCGTAAAGAGTCAGGGGTCGCGAGGTCGCGGATAAATCCCGCGAGAATGTGTGTGAATGCAAACTTTAAATTAGCTTTAGTTTAATCGTTTTAAACTATTAAAACTTTGAACAGTCGTCTCTGCAGGTGTGATACAGTCACTAGGAGAAGAACTGCATTGTGGGAAATCTTTGCCCCTGCTAAAGAAAAACACAAGAGTGACATAATAATCATGACCTTTGTCTCGGCAAAGAATGAGTTTGTCTGTTTTCTTCTCGAGGCTGAAAAATGTTTTCAGGAACGAGTTCACGGCAAACGTGAAACTGGAAAAATGCAAATATCTTTGTTATCCATTAAAATTCCTGTGTGGTCCTTTAAATGTCAGAGAAATGTGAACACGTTGAAGAACGGAGCAAAGAATCAAGGAAATATTTCAATTTAGAATAGAATTAGAAAGATATAAAAAAATGTTCACAGTAACACAAAATCAAGATATGTACATGAGGTGCACTGAGTTCTCACTTTTTTAGCGTCTAAATTCAATATTTGCAAACAAGTTAACAGCTGCAGCAAAAGACGAAGAAAAGACGAGTAAATGGACAAACTCTGCCTGAACGTCTGAGTGTAAAACACACAGCGTCACCCTTTAATAATCTCATTATCAGCAGCTCACTGAGCTGCCACGGAAACACTTTGTTATCTCAAATATTTCCCAGATTACTGAACGTTCTAACACAGTTTATCTTTTCACTTTAAAACAAAAGAGCAGGAAATACAAAAAAGGTCTTAATTTTCTTATTTAACAAAATAGAAGATAAACCTCATGTATTCTAGAGTAAATAAAGCAAAAAGCTAGTGGTGAAGGTGAAAGCCAATCCAATAAATACACATCTAAAATGACTCATACAGTATTAACAGCACATTTTATTGAACTATAATAAAGTCTTTGTCAAACACGTTCTCTGTGTAACACGCACAGAACCATGTCATGAACATTTACTACAGTTATTAAACGTTTTCTCTGACCTCCGCCGCAGCTTCTCCTCGGCTCATTGTGTTTTTATGATTAATGACGGTTTTATGTGTTGATTCAGTGCAGTTTCTGTAAAAGTGAAAGAAAATTCACCTGCTTCAGTTCAACAATATGTTAAGAATATATTTGACACTGTTGGACAAACTTTTCTTACAGGAAACTGCTGTTTTTTCAATCACTCACTCTCCCACACCAAAGCCCATAGAGAAAACCAGTGGTTTTAGCTCGCAGCGACACAGGCGCTGCTGGTCTACTGCTGCCTCATGTGGTCACTTTGTGTCACTGAGGTTAATCCGAACGATTGGTTTTTAAACACTGAAGTCACAAAATAAGACATTTGAACCTATTGATGGAGGCGGCAGTGAATCAACAACGTCTGTGTGCTGTGGCCTAAAATTCACATTTTTCTCTATGGGCTTTGGTGTGGGAGCATGAGCGCTTTTACAAAGCAACACAAACTTGAGTTTCCTCTCCAAAAAGGCCGTACATCAAAATGAAGTGTCACATATGCTCTTAAAGGTCCACTCAGCAGAGACTGAATATAATGCCCATAATATGTTTGTATGATCGCTTTAAAAGTAAAAAACTGTAAAAGCCACCGAGCTAATCTACCTTTGATTGCCAAAGCCAGTCGAAGCTTTCTTTCTTTTTTTATTCAAATACGGGATGTAACGCGGGACGGTTGGCAACTTCTTTTACCGTTAGAGAGACTTTTCCAGCTGGAAAAATGAACTTTATAAACCACTCACTCTCCCACACCAAAGCCCATAGAGAAAATCAGTGCTTCTCGCCGGGACACAGGAGCTGCTGGTCTACTGCTGCCTCGTGTGGTCACTTTGTGTCACTGAGGTAAATCCGAACGATTGATTTTAAACACAGAAGTCACAAAATAAGACATTTGACCTCACTGATAAGAGGCAGCAGTGCAGCGACGACTTGTGTCCCTGTGACGTAAAATTGACAGTGAGAGTGAGTTTCCAAAGTGACGCAAACTTCAGTTTTCCAGTCAGAAGAGTGTGTAACAGTGAGTCAAACTGTGAGCACATTGTTGACTTAAGAAGGTGTAGTTTCTTCTTTTATCAGGTGAGCCCGAAACAAGCGGAACTATCGCGGGAAAAATCACTTTCATGCTTTTTCCATCCTTGACAGGAAATGAAGTGACAACAGCTCGGTTCTCCTTCAGTAAACATCTGTGATTCACATCTCTGCAAACTCTGTGTGTCGTTTTTTTGTCAACACAGCGGTAATTTAATGACTGAACGACATCAGTATTATTATGATTATCATTATTATTATTATCCTTGTTATTATAATTATATTCATGTTATGACTTCCTGGAGAAAAGCATCATGTGAGTTCAATAAATCTTTTTTTTTTAACACATGTGAAGTGAAAGGAAAACACACACACACACACACACACGCATTTCGAGAGAAAAACCATATACTCACAGTTGAGCTGTAATTCAGTAGAAAGAGGAAGAAGTGAAGAGCGGAGGAAGAGCCGAGTGTGCCTCCTCCTGAGAGACTGAGCTGTTCGTTTGACTGGCTCAACAGGTTATTTAGAGAGAACACACACACACACACACACACACACAGCGCAGCAGCGCAGCCTCTGAATGGGTGGAGTTTGGTCATGATTGGCAATAATGGCAAACACACACACACACACACACACAGACAGAGCTCCACTAAATGTCAGTGGGGTTCGTTTTCAGCTGTTTTAGTTTGTCCTCTTTGTCACGTCCAGTTCTGACACATTACATACAATCCAGTCCTGACTCTGAGACACACCTTATTTTTAATTTTTTAAAGGAGATTAGATTACATAGAACTTCATTAAAACTTAAAACTTTAAAATGAAGGCTCCAGCACAAAAAATGGAAAAAAATCTGTACAAAAAACCCCACAAAGACACTAAAAACATGTTATTATTAAGTGTGTTCTATGTTTATACTATAGTATATCATGTTATATTTAATATATGGTATTATAATATAAATGAACAGATGTTTATATTGATTGTAAAAATCAGGAAAATGACACAGAAATCGCCGTTTTAACAAAATATGACGTGTTATAAATATTCATAACAAATTATAGTATAGTATAAAAAGTAAAATTATATTATTCTATATTATATTATTTTATGGCAGACAGTGGTCAGCAACAGGTGGCTCGTGGGCCAAAACTGGTCTGCCACGTCAATATTTTTGGCCGTGCCGCCGCATGATTTCAAAAATCTCAACAAAAAAAATATGATTCTGTCGCAGGAATTGACAATTAAGTGACAATGGAGAGAACTACAAGCACATGCAGAAAAAGTAATGATGCTCACTAATTATTAACTGCAAAAAAGTTAAGATTAAGATGTTTTCAGACCCTAGCAACAGTTTTCAATGCTTAATTTAAACAACACATGTCTTTTTTTTTGGTACAAGATTGGATAGTTCAGAATAAAAGAAAGAAAAATCCGGTTTGGCCCGATATTCAGCCGCTCAGAAGGTGAAACGTTCTTGTCGTCCTCTGGTCCATGAACATAGGACAGCGTGAATGTCTCCTCTGTCAGAGCGTGAGCAGGTTCTGGTTTCAGGTCCATGCCAAAAAAAGAACGACAACATTCATCTTTACGGCATCGATGACAAAATCTGAACAGGGTTAAGCTTTCAGCTGTCACTCACTGGCATTAGTTTGACTTTATTTTCACTCTTTTTTTTACAGTTAGTAAACCACTCGCTCTCTCACACCAAACCCCATAGAGAAAATCAGCGATTTTAACATCACAGCACACAGGATTCCGTTTCCTGTAGTAAAAAGTCTAACAGTGAGATAAAGACGTGAACATGTATTTCTTAAGATGTCGTACACTTAAATGTCCAGTGTGTAAAACTTAGTGACCTCTAATGGTGCGTCAGGGAACTGCAGTGGCCTTCACGTCCGTCTCCTCTCAGCGTCGCAAGCTTCTGCCTCAAACACCCAAACTTGGAGACTTGACACACTTAAGGGAAGTTTCTTCAGTTTTTGGGCGATAAATGCTCCTAAATGTTCTGTAACTTTAGTGACTCAGCTTAAGTCACATCGAATGAGGAGGGACATAAATGTGACATATTTGGTGATTGAGTGTTTGCTTCTTCACAGTATTCCCTGCAGATGTTATTTTATACACGATCTGCGTGTTTGTGTTGTGCTGTAATTATACGTTACCTCGGTGAAAGACCTGAGGGAGAAAAGAGAAGAAGAAGAAGAAGAAGTGCTGGATTAGATCTTGTTTTCCCTGCTCCTGCTCAGATTACATCTTTCATTTTTTGTCTGGATTCTGTTTTTATTTGAGCCGAATCCAAAGCCCTCGTGTGTGCCAACACCTCATACTGTACACACACACACACACACACACACACACACACACACACACCTGCTTTTTCATTGTCCCGCTGACAAAAATCCTGATTACTGACGGATGTGTGCGTGTGTTTGTAGGTTAGTGAAAGATCTGCTGCTGCAGCAGCGGCGGCGGCGGCGGCGGTGGATAAGAGGATTATCGTGGAATTAGTGTCAGATTGGTATCGATTTTAATCAGAGATTGAAAGATGCACAGAAGTGCAGATAAAACATCCACAGACAGACGGACACACACACTGTGGACGCAGGCCAGGACGTGAAGGTTCCTGCAGAGGAACATGGGTTTGTCTTCACTGTGTGGTTGTGGAAGCTTCAGGGTCTGCAGAGACCTGGACCTGGACTTGGACCTGGTCATGATGCCGCTGCTGCCGTGTCTGCTGTGGTGGAGGAAGAACCTGTGAAACATGAACGTGGGCTTGCTGCTTCTGGCTCTGGCCGACCTCGTTGCCACGGCGACCGGAGGAGGACACAGCTCTGGACGTAGGAAGCACAAGGAGGTTTTTCTGGAGGAGAACAGCAGGTTCAAGTTTGGAGGGTGAGACACACACACACGTGTTCAGGTCTTGAAAGCTCTTTATGGTCTTGGAGCTTCTGGAACCTTCAGGTCTTCTGGTTCTGACCTTTGAATCAAATGTAAAACTCTTAGAGAGTAGAACAGTCTTCTGAAGATCATGTATTTTTAAAATGACGTATATTTTTATTAATAATACTAGAAGTTATTGAAGTCTATGTGTCTTTTATTCATCTCGTCTTTCGACTTTAAGTATTTAAATCTTCGTGGGTATTTAAAATTACTTTATTCCCCTTATCTCAGTTCCCTACCTTTATTCGTGATGTTTTATTATGCTCTCATCTTTATTTTTATCCCGCTGGTTTATGCAGCTATTTTAACTCCCATTAATCAGTGTAAATTGTGACGAGAGCAAATTTGTGCGTCATGTAGCGACTGATTTACAGACACATTTTGAACAAACCAAATGAATTAAAACAATCATTTTACGCACATTATTGAAAATCTTCACTTAAAGAAGGCGTCGCAAACTCAAATATCTCAAAATAACATTTATGATGTTTTTTCACATCATTTCAAAATAAAAGTGTTCATTTTGATATAGAACCATAAACAGTTTACACTATAAACATATTTATGATGCAAAATGAATTTATTAATAAATAAAATCATGCAGAAATAACTCATGATAGAAAAAAAAAAAATCACCCACGAACCATTTGTGGGTCCTGACCCAGGTTTTGGGAACCACTGGCCTAGTCTTTTGTTCAGTTAACCTTAACTACAACCAGTTCATGTTTGACATTAACTTTAACCTTAACTTAAGTCTAAACTAAAGCAGTTCCTCAGAGAAGGTTTTGCAAACATTACCAAAGGAAAAAAAGAAGACATTTCAGTGCCAGTGTTACTTCTCTCTTTCATGTTTTCACTTCCTGTCAAACACTGACCTCATCACGTGAATCTGAACCAGTTCAGATTATGAGTTAATCCACAGAAAGTCCGTCCTTCTCGCCCGTGTTTGTGGACGTGTTCGCTCGCAGCAGACGCTGCGACCACATCAGGGTAAAATCACCTCGTCTGACTCAGGGTTTTTATTTGTTTAATATGAAGAAAGGAGCCAAAGTTTCCTGGAGCTCATGCAGGGATATGCTGCAGTGAAAGAGCCGTTATTAAGACAGAGTCCCTGAAACTTTCCATTTAAGCCCAGTCATGTTCTGCACGAACAACCTCCTTTAAAATCAATGTATTTTGGATGTAAAATAACATGTTTAAACCAGGAAATGTGAGTTTGTAAAGCACTCACTCTACCACACCAAAGCCCATAGAGAAAACCATCGGTTTTAACATCACAGCACACAGGAGTTGTTGATCCACTGCTGCCACCAAAGCTCATAGAGAAGTATTTGTGTCCGGTTGCCTGTGAGTGTGATTTTTGTGTGTTTTGTCAGTGTCAGATTGTGTGTAAGTGTGTTTATTTGCTAAAAACGTAAACAGACAAAAGTTAAAGACGCAATAAAGTGCTGTGTGTGTCTGACAGAGGGAAACCAAGAAAACCCAAATGAGACAAACTGAAGGATGTTGGAGGTGTGATTACAGCTGTAATACTGTGTGTGTGTGTGTGAAAATGTAAGCGTGTGTGTATGAGGTGTTAAAACACACACACACACACACACACAGGTACAGGTGAACACACAGATGTAAAAGTGATGATAAAAGCTGTTTGACACTTTATCTGATGATGCATGAAAAGCCTCTTTGAAAGTCACACACACACACACGCGCACACACACACACACGTCCATCTATCACTGTAAGGTCACACAATGTATTTGAGCCAAATCCCATTTTCCATAATCCCCTAAATTAACCCAGAATCAGAAATTAAAATCCTCCCAAAAGTGACACTAATCTCATCACTAACCTGAAGACTCAGTCTGAATGTAGTCCAGGAATAACCAGAGAGAAAAGGATGTGGTCACTTTATTTGGAATAATCCTCCCAGTCGTTAACATAAAGATCAGCACACACAAACATACACGCGTAAACAGCCAATCACAATGTCTTGTAGGGACAAAAGATCAACTGAAAAATGGAGCTGCTGCTCCACTGCTGCCTCGTGTGGTCACTTTGTGTCACTGAGATGAATCTGTACAAGTTTTCAAACCCCAAATTTACAAAATAAGACATTTGAAGTTATTGATGGAGGCAGCAGTGGACCAACAACTCCTGTGTGCTGTGATGTTAAAATCACTGATTTTCTCTATGGGGTTTGGTGTGGGAGAGTGAGTGGTTTACAAACTTCAATTTCCTGTTGGAAAAGTCTGTCTAACAGTGACGTTTGAAAATATTCTTAGCACATCACACAACCACCCCTTTAAAAACCCCTTACCTTACCCTTAAATGTTCAGGGGGCTCATGGGAAATGTAGTTCTGTACTGTACAGTAGCATCTGGTGTCATGGGCTCTTCAGTGGCTCTGAGGACATCGTGAAATGATTTGTGTGCCAGACAAAGACCACGTGAGTGAGTGTGTGCACGACGTGTGTTTATTTAGTTGAGAGAGAGAGAGAGAGAGAGAGAGAGAGAGAGAGAGAGAGAACCACAAACTGAGATTTCTCTAATCAGAGAATCACCCTGTTATTATGCAGCTACTAATCACTCACTCATTGTGTGTGTGTGTGTGTGTGTGTGTTGTCTCTGCAGACGCATTGACTACAAGCTGAAGAGACAGGACAGCACCAAAACACTGCTTATAAAGAGTGAGCAGCTGCTGAGAATCGAGGAGCACGACTTCGCCATGAGACCAGGCTTCGGAGGTCAGACACACACACACACACACACACACATTCAAATCTTAACCCTAAACCTAAGCTACTTCCTCAGAAGTTAGTTTCTGCCTCATTAGGGCCAGGTCTTGGTCTCCATGAGGACTACTGGTCCTGACAAGGTCAGAAAAAGAGTCCTAAAGAGCAAGAGTAACAAATACAAGTGTACACACCCACCCACACACACACACACACACACACCCCATTCCAGCCCTGATCCGTGTTGGTTTAATCCACTTGCTTATTGTCAGAGAATCACTCTACGCTGATGATGTTGTGGTTTTTATGATGTGATGACAGACTCTGGCTCACACAGACAAAGGATGTGTCAATCCCAAAAAAAAAAAAACGTTGACCCAGATTACACTCCCTGTGTGTGTGTGTGTGTGTGTGTAGTGATGTATTTGAAATACAGTAGGACTCCTGTGTACTCTCTCAAATGTGATTGTGTGTCCCTGTATGTGTGTGTGTGTTTGTGGAACATAACGAGTGCCGCTGTGTTGTTGTGTGAGTCTGGGGGATTCATGTGCATTAATCTGGATTATATTCCGGAGGCTGGAGCAGATGGAGGGGTGGGAAACAACCTGACGTCTGCTCTGAGCAACATCGTCAACATCGAGCAGAGTCAAACTCACGATGACAATGACACACGGGCGTGTGAGTGAGAGTGGGTGAGTGAAGGAGGGAGTGAGGGAGTGGGTTATATATTTATATTAGTTTATGAAATAAAAGCTGTTCATGTGATTCACATGTACCTCTGTTAGTACAGGGGCTCCCACACCAAACCCCATAGAGAAAATCAGTGATTTAAGCCCGCAGAAGCACAGGAGCTGCTGATCTGCTGCTGGTCTACTGCTGCCTCGTGTGGTCACTTTGTTGATCCACTGCTGCCTCCATCACTAAGTTCAAATGTCTTATTTTAACACTTCGGCATTTGAAAATCTTTGTTCAGATTTTCCTCAGTGACACAAAGTGACCACACGAGGCAGCAGTGGATCAACAACTCCTGTGTCCCCGTAAGCTAAAATCGCTGATTTTCTCTATGGACTTTAGTGTGAGAGAGGGAGTGTTTCACAAACTTCAGTTTCCTGTGTTGGAAAAGTCTGTCTCACAGTGAGATAAAGACATGAATATACATTTCCTGAATCCTGTTGCTGTTTCTTAAGCGGTAGAAGATGATGGGACTGTTGACATTTGAGCGCGTGTCTGCGTCCTCAGCAGTGTCTCATCAGAGTGATTTGGCAGTTTCCTGGTGATAAACCACCGTCACTTCACAGCATCTAGAGTTTGTGTGTGCAGTCACCGCTGATCCTCCTGAACTCAGGTGAACTCGAGTCATTATCTCTTCAACCACAAGAGGCCGCACGTCTGGACAGTGTAAACACTTGACCGTCAGGACAATGCTGCCGATGACGTTCTCTTCCTTTCATTCTTTCAAAGATCAGAAGACGAAAATAAATCCCCAAAAAGTCCTTAAAACTCACACCAGAAGCATTTCATCAAAAAGCTCAACTCCACCCTTCCTCTCAATGAATGCTTTTACTTTGAAGGGGAAACCTGAAAGTCCATATTTCAGATTTATGAACTCTCCTGTTTATATTTTATTGAATGAAAGAAGAACGGCATTGTATTTACAATCTAAGTCTATCAATCACAACTTTTAACAACTTTTGTTTTGGGATTTTTTGTTTTGCGGCTTCAAATGCCAAAAATCTCTCACCTTTTTCATGCCTTTGTCACACGTTAAAGTGCAGTTGTATAAGGTCCTGACATGTAGAATAATGCTCTATCTCACTGTGAGACAGACTTTTCCAACAGGAACGCTGAATTGACAAAATAATACATTTGAACTTAGTGATGGAGGCAGCAGTGAATCAACAACTTCTGTGTAAACTAAAATCACTGATTTTCTCTATGAGGTTTGGTGTGGGAGAGTGAGTGGTTTACAAACTCCACTTTCCTGTTAGAAAAGTCTGTCTCACAGTGAAATAAAGACGTGAACATGGTCTTAAAGACATCGTAGACTTAAACTGAGTCTAAAATGTGCCATGTGTTCATCACTAAGTCATCACTGCTGCCTTTATGCTTCATACGAGCACATTTCCAGAAACCTAAGCTATCGCTTTCAATTGAAAGTGGAAATAAAAAGTACTTATTTTAGACTTTCCTTGTAATGCCTTTGTGCTTAAATCACATTTTCAGGAATCATGACTCGTCGTAGTCTGGACCACTGATGACTCGGACTTAAATACTGAATTCCTTAACCCTCAACACATCATGCATGCCAACTATGTCTATAACATGACTACTGCCAGTATTTGCCAGTGAAATAATCCCCTGGAAAAATGGGTGAAAGTTGCGTTTAAATCCAGGTAAATGACTCGGAATCTCTGCTGTGTTTGCTGCCGCCGCCGTATCTTCCTATCCTCCTCTGTCCATATGTGTGTGTGTGGTTGACATACGTTTGTGTGGTTCTGCCTGTGCTTCAGGGTGGGGACAACAAAAGCACCACTGTCTGCCCCACGGCCCTGCGGCATTTCCACGCACTGTAATTTCACACAGAGTTGGGGGGGAAATCTCAGCTGTTTCTGCCCCTGTGTGTGTGTGTGTGTGTGGACGCTGAAGAATCAAAACCATCCTGTCCTCAGTTCCCCGTTGGGACAACGGTCCAGAAATAAACCATGTGTCGCACACGTGTTGGACTCCTCGTCAGAGTCGACCTTTAAAGGAACTGTCTGTGAACTTTAATCGCTCCCAGCTGCAAATTGTGTCACCAACGCTACATTTTGTCCTAATTGTCTCCTTCTGCGTCTCAGTCGCACGTCGCGATGCAAATATACCGACACGGCAAAATAGATCAATTGCACAATATAAACACACCTGAACAAAAATGACTAAACGCGTCCAAAATCAGACTGAATTAGCTTGATTTAGCTCTCTATCACATACCCAAACAAAAAAACGGAGATCAAACCATTTTGAAAGCTTGAGATTGTAATAACATTTATTCTGATACAGTAAACCTTATTAAAACAGTGGAAAATCCCTTCTTTACTCGACAATCAGCACAACTCAGTGGCAGCAATGAGGAAGTGATTTCTGGTAGTTTAGCTTTAGCATTACATTTGTGGACATTGTTATGCTTTAGACATGCTGCCAGATTTCTTCAGACATATCGGAGAGTTAAGTTTGGTGTTTTCTTATTGTAAAAATGTAAGAACATGGATAACTTTGAAATGTCCGGGGGAGGGACGTCTGAGAGCCGTGGGTATTTTAAACGCACGCTCCTGTTGCGACTGCGGCTTTGAACCGCCCTCGTTTTTTCACATCTGTGTGTCATGTCCACTAAATGTGAGCGTTACACAGTTCTGTGTTCAGTTTTAGTTCATCGTTTTTTAATGTATTTACCTCTTTTGGATTTTGTAAAAGGTTGAAAATGGAAGTATACACATGTGACATTGACATGTGACAAAATACATCCCAATCTATGTATGTATGAGTGTGTATGTATGAGTGTGTGTGTGTGTGTGTGTGTGTGCTCCTACAGATCCGTGCGTCAGAGCCGAGCTTTCATTACATTACTGTGTTTCAGTGTTTTTTACGCATGGCTGAGCTGAGTCAGTGTGTGGACTGTGTCGGAGTCTGACGACTCCAGTTCTCCAGAGTTTCTCCCCGAGAGTCACCTCTTAATCTCCATCACCTCTCCTCTCCGCCTCTGACCGGAGCAGATGCACGGCAGAGGTTGAGCGGTGAAACAATCCCCGCCGCGACCTTAGAGCTGCGTTACACCGTGCTTATGACTGAGTGAATTGATCCGACAAGCAGCGGCAGGTTCTGGGATTAAATGACTTTGATTTAAAAAAAAAAACAAAACACACAGACGCACAAAAGAAAACAAAAATGTATAAGCTGTGTTTACCAAACCTCCAACATGAAGAGGACTCACTTTTTAAAGACAGCAAAATACCAAAAGATGTTAAATGGTAAATCTATTAAAACTTGATTTTGTACATTTCATATGTAAAACATACAAAAGGGAAAAGTTTGAAAAATCTGCTTGTGGACCCAAAAAAAATCTCCTGTGCCCCAGCTGTGTGTCCCAACCCTGTCTTTGGGAAACACTGCAGTAAAGTATTTTCATAATTTTTTAATTAGTTGATTGTTTGGTCCATAACATGTCGGTAAATGTAATCTCAAATATCCAGTTTGAATTATTTCTTTGTTTCATGGAGCAAAGAATTTAAGAATTTAAGAAGCTGAAAAATCATAGAAACTTGTTTAAATTTTTTAAAAAAAACAACACTTTTCCTATTATCAAAATTGGAGTTGAATGTTATCATTAAGAAGTCAGTTTATAAAGTAATAATTTGCAAGTAATATAATGGTAATACCTCTTATTTCTGTAGTAATAACCAAGTAATAGCATGGCAGTAATATTACCCTGCTTAATATCACACTATTAATTTGTTATGAAGCTGGAAAATGCATTGGAAATATGTTATTATCCTAATATTAGATCCTTATAAAAAAATGATAACTATGTTCTTACCATTACACCATTACTATGTTGTTACTGTGCTGTTGTGTAAAACTTCAAAATTTCCTGCAAAACTTTGGACTCACAGAACTGTCAGTCACAAAATTAACTTCCAACCGACCTCAGGAAAAAATGTGACCAACTGAAGCTGACTGATTTTATCTGAAAGTCAAACAGGCTGAGCAGGAAAAGCAGAGAGCAGCAGTTTTCCCCTTGTGTTTGTCCCCGAGGTTCACCTGGGATCTTCAGATCATTTCAAGATCAGTGCAAAGATAAATGAAGTTTAAGGTCCTGCAGCGAAAAGAAGTGCGTCAAAACACGTCAAAAAGAAAAGATTTATGGAGGTTTATGGAGCCTTGTTATTAGCCTGAAGTTACTCTGATATCACAAAAAGTATTGACGATAGATACCCAACACGAGGTTCGCTAGATACCACTAAATATTGATGATAGATACCCAACACGAACTTTGATAGATACCACTAAAGTATTGACGATAGATACCCAACAAGTTTGCTAGATACCACAAAAGTATTGAAGATAGATACCTAGATACCACTAAAGTATTGACGATAGATACCCAACACGAAGTTTGCTAGATACCACAAAATATTGGCGATAGATGAAGTTTGCTAGATACCACAAAGTATTGACGATAGATACCCAACACAAAGTTTGCTAGATACCACAAAGGTATTGACGATGCTAGATACCCCAACACGAAGTTTGCTAGATACCACTAAAATATTGACGATAGATAGATACCCAACACGAAGTTTGATAGATACCCACACTAGATACCACAAAATATTGACGATAGATGCCCAACACGAAGTTTGGTAGAAACCACTAAATTATTGAAGATACAGTAGATACCCAACACGAAGTTTGCTAGATACCACAAAGATATTGACGATAGATACCCAGCCCTAAGTACGACCTCATACAGTTCAAATATAAACACTGTCCTTGCTCTAAATGTTCATAACAAATCCCAGAAAATGTCCATCCAACTTTTTTAAAATGACTTATATTTGTACTCCACAAATGACCGTCCTTTTCCTGGTCATGATGCTTAAAGCACAGAAGCCTCTGGTCAGAGCTGCAAAAATTGTGTTTTCTTCCAACTTCCTGCCGTCAGCTGCTTGGCTGACTCCATAAAAACACACTGGAAAGTCCTGTGTGCTGGATCCCAGCTAAAACAAATCACATGGTCCTCACAGCACGATCAACCTGTGACAAATGCTCCAGCAGTTGGTGTCAAACGTTGGTCAGCCTCTTGGCACGCGCCATGAAAACACACTGGAATGTTCTGTGCGGTGGACGTTTGGCTGAGACGCGTCGAAATGTCCTCAAAAGAGTGACAATCTTACAACTCATTTCTCAAACATCGGTTAACTGCTTGGTGGACATTTCTCGTGGACGTCTCGATTTACGACACACAACCACTGACAATTACTCCTCCTATTGCTCTAAATACTTGAGAACTTCATCAACATCATAAACTATTGGTGACACAGTATCAACAACGTCCCTGTTATACTTTTCTCTGTTGTTTCTTTTTAATTACTTTTAAGGACAAGTGACAATATATCAGTCATTAGTCTTTGTGGACTGTGTGTGTAAGAACTTCATTCACGCACAATCCACAAAGACTCTTAATTCAGTCTTTGTTTTCATATTTTTGTCAGTGAATGTGTTCATTATTCTGCAAACTCCCAGGAATGGTTGCTTAGTAACGACAGATGCGACAAGACCAAGCACAAACCCCCACGTGCTTCTGTCTGTTATTTTTAGACGCTACATTTTAGTAAAGAAACCTCTAAGAATTAACGAGACTCGTAAGATCAAACCATCGCGTTCAGTGTGTTTACGTTGAAAACTCTGAGATCGTACTTGAACGTGTATCTAAAAAAACACCTCAAACTCAGACAGCGAGAGTAAGTGACCTTCAGTTTTAGGTTCTTCTCAGTGGCGGCAGTGGTTGCCGTGGCGACGCTGAATGTTGAGTCGGCGCCGCTGGTGGTGTCTTGCGAGTCGGATGGAGACAAAGCCGAGTCGCCGCAGGTTTAGGGCCCGAGCTGTCACACACACACTTCATTAAATATTTGTGTTTATTCAGAGGTGAACAACACACACACGGTGCCCTTAAGGGTGAAAATAGAAATGTAACCTGGTGTTTGTGTGTGAGTACTTGTATTTTTATCTTTGTGAGGTCCAAAAATCTAAAAACCTGTATTTGTGGGTACATTTTGTTCCCCACAACTTTAAAAGGCTTTTTAAGACCTGGTTTTAGGATAAGGCTTAGAATTGGGTTTAGGTTAGGGTTAGGGTTTGTTTGTGTGTAAGATTGGTAGAGCAAAAGGTATTTAAATCATCTATAACAAAAACCAAACTAAAAACTAAACGGCTTAACGGTAAATTAAATCATCAGATTTAACTAATGGGAAGTTTTTGTGGCAGCTCGTTTGTTACAGTTCACATTGTGAAATTGTTTTTGTTGTCCTCATAAAACAAACAAACAAACATGTGTATAGAATAGTGTCATCAGCATATCGTCACATTTTAACGACTCTGCTTCCTCTTGGAAAATCCCACATTTCTGAACTTCTGTCGCACACAGTGTGAGGAAGATGAAAAGCTTTAAATCTTATGTACACGCGACTGCTTCACAGTTATAATGGTGCTGTAAAGAAGACAGAGAGAACATTGTTTTTTCCTTCTGCTGCTTCAAGGTTCAGCACTTCAGACTGCATTTGTTATTGAGGTAGCGTTGCCAGAACCAGTCTGGTCGTTTGCCAATAACCTCTGACCTTTGACTTCAACAAGGCATTCACTTAAATCACCTTTCTACATCATCGTGATACCACCGATGTCTTCATGACTAAATGCACTGTAGAGCCTTTTGAGAATGTTCTGCAGGTCGTAAGAGTGAGGACGTTAAATTCACTGACCATGTAGTGTGTCGTTTAGAAGCAGTGGTGCTCGATGAGAAGGTTCAGGTGAATGTTAAGAGGCTTTAGTGGACATTGAGGGGTTCCTTTGTGTTGTTTAGAGGTTCTAATGGTCAATGAGAGGGTTAGAGGCTCTGAGCTGCTGCCATGTGATCGGCTAATTAGACATTTGCATGAAAAACGGTTGAACAGTGTACCTAATAAAGTGGCTGGTGATGTTTGAGTGGTCAGACAGAGGAAGTAACCGGTCAGTCCCAGTGGTCAGACGTCACTGGGACGTCTGACCACTGGGATGTTCACTACATACCGCTCATCGTTAAACTCTTAGGTCCGTCTCCTGAGGAGAAGGAAAATCTGATGAGGAGTAAAATCTTGTGGTCAAGGCTGGAATGAGCTGCAGTCGCGGTCGCGTCCTAAAATTAGCTGAGATTTACAAACAGAGGGAGACCGCGGAGCGGAGTCACGTGGTGGACGGACGGACGAGAGGAGGAGGAGGAGGAGGAGGTAGAGCGAGCAGATGTGATTGATGCTTGTTGTGGGATTTGTGTTGATGTTTTTATTTTGTGCACAAATCCTGTGGGCTTAGCGGTCAAACAAGCCCAATCTGCTATTGAGGCGGATGCAGTGGTGGAGAAGGATGTTGATGCTCGTTACCCGTGTTTGACCAAACTGAGGTTTGAGAGCAGATACAGAAGCCAGACTTTTCTGAAACAAACACACACAACCAGTCCTTGAGATCTTTGTAAAGCTCCAGACTGTTGTTAGGAGGTTCTACTGGTCTTCTCTGAGGTTCTATGATTCTGTAGGTTCTAGAAGGTTCTAGAGATCTTTCAGTAAATTCAGGCGGATGTTAATAGTTTTTTTGTGGAACATCAGTAAGTTTATGTGGGTGTTAAGAGGCTGTAGTACCTGCTGAGAATGTTCTTCAGGTCTTTCAGGTCTGTAGAAGACCTGGTCAAATTTCAGTGGTCAACGACACAACTGGAGAAGGTTATAGAGGTCTATTAAAAACTCCAGGTAGCTGTTGTTTTGGATGTTCTGTGGATCTTCACAGGTTCTTGAGGTATTTGGGGGTTGTTGTGGTCAATGAGAAGGTTTTATGTCTTGAAGTAGGATCAGAAGAACATTTGGATGTTGTAGTAACTGTTGAGAATGAGATTTCAGGAGATTATATGGGAACCTTCTTATTATTGTCAATAAGAATGTTCTTCTGGTCCAGAAGTACAGATTATTAACTGTGAAGGAGATTCTGTGAGTTTCTTATGGTAATTGAGTATGTTTTAAAGGTCAGGTATGTCTTATCTGTTTGTGGGATATTTGATGGCTCTTGAAGCCCCGTGGAACTTATCATTTGTTGGTCTTCTAGGAGCTTGTTTGGGCTTTTTGAAGGATGTAGTCATTCCAATTGTCCTTCAGGAAGTTTCTAGTAGGTCTTCAGAGCACTTGAGGTGTCTTCTGAGAGACAGAGGCTGTGATGTGTTAGACCGTGTTCCTCATCGGCATCAGCAAAACACCAAATGAAGGAAGTTCTTACACCTGAAGAATTGAAAGAATATTGAATATTGTATCGAATGCAACTTTACTGACGACGTTTCATGAACCTAAAACACAGCAAATGGTCAAAACTGGAACTGAAGCTAACTGGAAGTTAGCGTTGAGGTTTCAGCAGAACACCTCGGATCAAAGCACACAGCCTCCACACAGCAGCAGCGTTACATTGACAGTGTTGTATTTATTTGTGTGTACTAATAAATAATCTGAGAGAGTTTAAATGACGTGTGGCTGCTGCCGTTCCAGGCGCCGCCATTCCTGTGGGCATCGACGTCCAGGTGGAAAGCATCGACAGCATCTCTGAGGTCAACATGGTGAGAAAACTCTGGAGCTTCACGCAACAACTGGTGACTTTAGACACGTTTAGACATGTTTCACTGGAACATCTAAATTATGTGTGCCGACTTCATTCACCTCAAATATGTGAGAAGCTGCTTTCAATGCTTTTTATTTTTCATTTATGGGGTTGGACACATTTGTTGTCAGAAATAAATCCCAGGAATCACTTCCTGTCTGCTTTGTGACGTTTCACCTTCTCTGCTCGGCCACGGAACTTCCTGCAGCTGACAGAGACACATGTGAGCCTGGGATCAAAAACTGTCCCGGCCCGATACTCCAAGAAGATTCATCAGACCTGACACTGTTTTATAAACACTTTTTACTCCACAAAGAGGTGAATTATGTCAGCCACGTATGTGGCGGACAATGGTGGACTTTCATATGAACATGAAGAGAAAGCTCTTTGTTCATTTTGTTATTTATTGACTTTAACAAGTTTGCCAAAATGACTGGAAGACAGCACAAGTGTGATCTAACCGTATATGAATCATATGTTTTTATTTCTAAATGTCCTTAAAGTGTTATTTAGACTTCCTGTCTGTAATCAATATACATTTAAATGAAGAGAAAGAAATCATCATTTATTCAGAGGGTTGTTTGTAAAAAAGTATTATAACATACAGTACATGGGTTTCATTTAAAATCCTGTAGCTCTAAGTACTAAGTTTCAGTAAAGCCATAAAGGGCTGTTTTGTGGTATTGTTGCTTATATTCTGGGTCATTTCATTAAATGTACTTTAATTTATTAATTAAAGGGATAAAAGAAATGAGATTTTGAGAATTGTGTGTTTAAACCTATATTTTTCCACTCATTCATTCATTCATTCACTCGTTCAAAAATATGAAGCAGTTTTTTGTCGATCCCCCTGCAGGACTTCACCATGACCCTCTACCTGCGTCACTACTGGAAAGACGAGCGGTTGGCGTTTCCGTCGCGCAACAACCAGAGCAGGACGTTTGACTCTCGCCTGGTGAAGAAGATCTGGGTCCCCGACGTCTTCTTCGTCCACTCCAAACGCTCCTTCATCCACGACACCACCATGGAGAACATCATGCTGCGGGTTTACCCCGACGGGAACATCCTCTACAGCGTCAGGTACAGGACGAGTGAGTGGAGATCTCAGAGGGTTGATTGTTGAGAGTCTGATGCACTGTCA
This sequence comes from Solea senegalensis, assembly GCF_019176455.1. NCBI lineage: Eukaryota > Metazoa > Chordata > Actinopteri > Pleuronectiformes > Soleidae > Solea > Solea senegalensis. Next base: position 34,235,267 of record NC_058021.1, on the reverse strand, counting down.
TGCAAGATTTCAGCCAGTTATTGCTGGCTTTATTGTAATTTTTTTTTTACTTTAAACAGTTCATGTCCTGTAGAAACATAATAAATCAAAGTTAATTGTATTTGATTATTTCACTGTCTGGAGTCTCTCAACCTAATTGAAGCAGCTCTTTTTGTGATATATCTCTTGGTAAATCGAGTCAAGTTTGTACATTTAAAGGTGAAATAATGTGATATTTTAGCCACTAGGCGGCAGTGCACACAGTTTTTGGCAAAGTTTATGGCAACTGTGTAAGCAAACCTTTGTTAATCCTCACATTCAGCTGCAGTAGACCTTATAGAAACACGTAAGTAGACATTATCAGCCATTGTTTTTGTGCTAGGCGTCCAGTTTGTCATTTGTGGTCAGTAGTTGTGAAGCTTTACCCAGACTGTAATGGAGCAGGCGTTGGTAACATGGATGTGAAGCACTGTACGAACTCTGTCCTTCTCTGAGGAACAAGGAGAGGTGGAACTTACCTGAGCACGTTTTTAAGAAAGCGCACGTGCTCAGTTCACAGATACGTGTGAAGGAACCTGTGAGTTCCAGCACTTGGTGAGCGTGGTTTATTTGATGCTGACAGTGTTTTCCTCTCTGCAGCTTGTTTGCATTTGAATGTGGAGATTCAAATCATTTGTCAGATGTCGTGACAAAGACTTTGTCTGTCTGTCTGTCACTGATGGTTTGCATCGGCCTTGCACACAAGGCTGCGTAACACAACAAAGTCATTTGTTTGTGGTCACTAACTTGTGTTCATTTGGTTTGTGGGCAGTCTAAATAAAAGCATGCCAGTGAAGGTTTTTGGCTCTTGTATTTACACAATTACTGAGACATTTTATCAAGCAAACAGAGGGAAACACACGTGGAGAGGACATTATTCCAGATCTTCTGGCTAAAGATAGCATTGTTGTTGTTGTAGCAATGGACAGTATAATTTAAATAATAGCTGTGTTAGCGTTGCAGACGAGCTCTTGGTAAATCTAGTCTGAGTCCACGAGTTGTTCCCATTGCTCCGTCTACTTTAGCTGTGATTGACCTGCACTGTCTCTCTGGATCTGTAGGGATCCGCTAAAATGTTCCCCCCCATTAGCCTGTTAGCCTGTTAGCTTGTCTCTGGCACAACATCTCTCCACCATCTTCACTTTTATGATGAAAACAGCTGGTGAAGAGAGGAGTTGTCTGATTTATGTATTTATGTTTATTCAGGAGAACGGCGTTGTTTCCTTTGCTGCGTGACATCACTGGAGCTCTGTACTCTAATCTGTGTCTGCTTTTAATCTGGCGGTGTAATTAAACTGATTTCTTCAAGTTCAAGGAGGCTTTTATTTTGTCAAATTCTGCCACAGACAGGACGTGACATAAATCATGTGCGTTTCCTTTAAAGACAGGTGGGATTTTACAAAGGTACAGTTTGAGACAGTGAGACAAAAGGAGAGGGAAAATGATCCCCGGGTTTCCATGGCAACAGCACAAGAGGTCCTTCCAGGACACACTGAATGACTGCAGTGTGTGTGTGTGTGTGTGTGTGTGTTGCAGGGTCACTGTTACAGCTCTCTGCTCGATGGACTTCAGCAGCTTCCCACTGGATGCACAGAACTGCTCACTGGAGCTGGAGAGCTGTAAGACACACACACACACACACACACACACTTTTACAGACACTGCATTGACTTCCATTCATATTTGGGCACACTAAAATAAGTGTACTTAACTATAACCAGTTAATGTCTAACCCTTAACCAAGCACAATTCAAATCTTAATCCTAAACACAACCAGTTCCTCAGTAATGAGGTTCTGCCTCATTAGGACCACTCCCTACTACAAAACCTTGACCTTAACCTTAACCTTAAACTAAACCTTAACCATAGCCTGAACTTAACCTAAGTCTTATTCTAACCCTATAACCAGGCCTTAACCCTTAAAAAAGCCCTTGAATGCCCTTGAAAAAATGTTGAGGACCAGAAAAAATGTCGGTGGACGAATGGTCCTGACAAGATCAGTTTTCATAACTGAAGACACACACACTCTCTGTCTGCCTGTCTCTCTCTGTCTGTCTGTCTCTGCAGACGCCTACAATGAGAACGACCTGATGCTTTACTGGAAGAACGGGAACGACTCTCTGAGGACGGACGAGATCGTCCTGTCTCAGTTCTTCATTGAACATTTTCAGGCATCCAGTGGCCTGGCTTTCTACAGCAGCACAGGTGTGTGTGTGTGAGCATGTGTGTGTGTATGTGTATGTGTGTGTGTGTGTGTGTGCGTGAGCGTGTGCGTGTGTGAGTTACAGACAATTACACAACCGTGATGTACAGAATATGTAAGCATCTTCTATCTTAAAGGTCCAGTATGTGACATTTACCAGGTTTTATTGGCAGAAAAATGTGTGTTGTCATCACTTTAAAACATTACACATTAATAATAACAATGACAATGACAAAAATCCTCAGAATCAGGAACAAAAAAAATATTCTAATAAAGAAAAATCAGTTCAGCTCCAAAAACATAAATAATTTCAGGGCCAAAAATCCACAACTTCAAGTTCACTTCATATTCCTTAAATGGCTTGACAAAATGTACACCTAAAGAATAATAACTGCTAACAGAAGTTTGTGTCACTTTTTAAGCAGTTGATTTTTTTTCACCAAATCCCATAGAGAAAATCTGTGATTTTTACATTACAGCACACAGGAGTTGTTGATCCACTGCTGCCTCCTTCTGTAAGTTCAAATATGTTCTGTTGTCAATTCGGCATTGAAAATTCTTCAGATTTACCTCAGTGACACAAAGTGACCACACGAGGCAGCAGCTCCTGTGTCCCCGCGAGCTAAAATCACTGATTTTCTCTATGGGCTTTGGTGTGGGAGAGTGAGGGATTTACAAACTTCAGTGTCTTGTTGTGTTCATCATCAGGTTGGTACAATCGCCTGTTCATTAACTTCATCCTGCAGAGGCACATCTTCTTCTTCATGCTGCAGACGTACTTCCCCACCATGCTGATGGTCGTGTTGTCCTGGGTCTCCTTCTGGATCGACAGGAGAGCCGTTCCCGCTCGAGTCTCTCTGGGTCAGAACCAAGCATCAACACTTTTTAGTTTGATAAAAGATTTATTTTTCTACCCTCAGACCAGACAACGAGCATTTTAGGTCAAATGCTTTAAAAAAAAAACACTTATAAAGTGATCAAATTTGGTCTTTAATTCAGTATTTTCTCAGGTTTTTATCCCATCCCTTTTTCCACTAATTCATTTTAATGTTGATTTCATAAGAAGCTTTAAATTTGGACAAGAGAAGTATGATTGAACTTGACCAGGAAATGGTTTTCATCACCTCAAATATATAACAAGAAACACCTGATGTCACAGTGAGATTAGGTTGTTTAATCCAGAATATCAAGACAAATTTGACCTTAAATCCTCACACACCCTAGCAGCTGCTACCAAAATTCCTTATGGTTGCCGTGGCCACGCCCCCTTTTGAATCTGCGAGACCTTTTGGTAACTTTTCATCTTGTACAAATTGGCGCGTGTATGTTTGTTTATTACGATTAATGCGCTCAGACGAGATCATTCATTTAGGATTATTACAATTCACCAGGATGGACACGAAATTCAAAATGGCCGACTTCCTGTTGAGTTGAGGCCGTGGTACTGATGGACTTTTCTGTTCGCCTCGGGCTGTGAGAAGTTCCCACCAAGTTTCACGAAATTTGGTGCAACTTAGTTTTGACGTTGTCCTACCAGGTTTCACCTTTGGGGGGCGTTACTGAGCCGTTTAGCACCACTTTGACAATTTCTATTTCTTTTTTCACCAGTTCTCATTTGTGTGACAATTTACGTCCATTCTCGCCAATGTTAACCGCCTCAAAAATTTGATTTTTTTTTAGGAAGAAAAATCCATGAATTCCAGGTTCTCTGGCTCTAAAAATACAAAATAAAATGTTCATTCACTTTCAGTCTTTTTCTTCGTCACAGGAATCACCACAGTTCTCACCATGTCCACCATCATCACAGGAGTCTCCGCCTCCATGCCGCAGGTATCACACCTGTGTTCACTTCATTGTTAGTTAGTAACTCGTTAGTAAGATATTTTTTTTGAATGACGGCTTTATTTTGAATGGTGCCAGGGAATAAGTTGTGAATTTTAATATTTTTGGTTTTAATAACAGTGACTTTGTGTCTAATATGAATTGTCCTTATGGTATAAGTATAGGTAAGTCATTTAAATCCATTATCTCATAATTATTATTTTTTATCTCATAATTTTGACTTTTATCTCATAATTTTGACTTTTATCTCATAATTTCGACTATTTAACTCGTACTTATTACTTTTTATCGCATAATTAGACTTTGATTTTTTTTTTTTCAATTGGAATCATTTACTGTATATACTGTAAAGATATCTGTAATCCGTCTCACAGCAGTTGGGGGGCCGCATTTGGCCCGCGAGCCGCATATTTGACACCACGCTCTCTTAACAGCTACAAAAATAACATACATTTTAAGGCATTTTTAATAGAAAAAATGCATGTTTATGGTTTATCATTTATTTATTTTTTAATAAATGTGTTATTTTTGGTGTGTGTTTGTCGTCCAGGTGTCATACGTGAAAGCCGTGGACATTTACCTGTGGACCAGCTTCCTGTTTGTCTTCCTGTCCGTCATTGAATACGCAGCCGTGAACTACTGCACCACACTGGAGGAGATGAGGAAGATGAAGAGGGGAAAGGTCAACAGCAGTGTTATGATCACATAGTTTATAACTTGCACTATAACTCACTCTAGTGGTTAAACTGGTACTACACGGGGGAAATTCCCTCCTATCAGTCCCACAAACAAGGAGAAACTGCACAAACAACAACGACGTGGCGCCATGGTTATGTTACAATATTGACAGACTCCGATCAAATATGTAAAGTTTGAGTACGATCGGGCAATTTATACTCAAGTTTCAACTTCCTGTTCATGGGCAACATGTTGGATTTCAAAACTTGTCATTTCCGTAAGCTGTTGCTATAACTGCGGGTCTGTTTGTGCACATCCAGTTTTACTCTGGAACTGTCACGTTTTAGGCAGATTGAAGAATGTACACTTACGTCACAGCCAAATCATGAGACATGTCTTCTGTTCTGTTGCCAGTAGGGGGCGCTAAGTGGGAAAATACTGTCTTTGACTCTTCAGATCCCGTCCTCCTTCACTGCTAGCCAGGCGATGGCGTTCGACGGCTGTTTCCACGACAACGACGTCGAGATGACGCCGTTCCCGCACATGGCGCCCACGCTGACCTCCGACCCTCTCACCACTCCAACTCAGAGCGTGGACGTTCGCCCCCCGATGGCAGGAACTCGCTTGCGGAGGCAGCGGTCGGTGCGGGAAAACGTGGACCTGCTGGTCAACAACAGCTACATGATCGACTCGTACTCCCGCCTGGCGTTTCCTCTGTCCTATCTGCTCTTCAACGGCATCTACTGGAGCCTGTACTCGTGATGTAAACACAGAGAATGACACTGCGTTCCATTTACATCGCAAGTCACAACTCGGAGTGACATCACATTCCAGTTGAAAAGTCAGAAAAAATTTTAGACTAGCAATCATTGACAAACATCGTACAAACATCATGGAAACAACCTAGAAACATTGTACAAACATCATAGAAATGTCGTACAAACATCGTACAAACATCGCAGATGGTTAAAAATAAAAACATTACAATGTGTACATTTGATTTATCGTTAAACAAATATGAAGTGCGATTAATTAAGATGGCAGTCATCTTGGAATCCCATGTCGAGGTTCGTGACGTTTCTCCAAGTTTCCCAGATATTGTGATTTCCGACTACAAATGGAACGCAGCGTCAGTGAATGAACGCTCACTCTCTGCCTCCTCTCCATCACTCATCGTTGTCACTCATCGTTGTCTTTGTCTCAGAGATTACGATAAAAAAAAAACACTCGAGTCCCGGCAGGAAAACTGTCCCAGTGCAGTTTCACTCAGAAAAAGAAATGAATGTGTGTTTATATTAAACTAATCTCTCTTTTCTGTGCATCTTTTCACTCACAGTAACACTCTGAAGATTCATCTCGATGTTCAGTTTCTTAGCAACAGGGAAAAACAAAACTGTGAATACGCTTGTGCATTTTCCTGATAAATGATGTGGTTTTATTTATTTATCAATAAAATAATAAAGTAAAACTACTTTTATTTGTAATAATAGCGCTGAAGATTCCGTTGCTGCCTTTCTTGAAGTTATTTTAATGCATTTATTTAACATTTGTGAAATAAAACAGAACTCTCAAAATAATGTAAAACAAATGACCTGAACATACTGCATTTGCCTTTTTTCCTGAAGGTAAATAACTTAAATAGCTTAATTAAAATTACATCTGATGCAGAGTCATAATCATGATTCAGTGTCTTAAAATTTTGCCTTTGTTTCTCATACTTATGACTTCGTATCTCAGAATTATAATGTAGTTTCTCATAATTATGAGATTTTTATTCTCAAAATAATGACTTAGTATCTTATAATTATGACTTAAGTGTCTCATAATGACTTATTTTGATAAATATTATCTCATAATTATGAGAAACTACATCATAATTCTGAGATATTTTTAATCAAATAATGACATAGTTTCTCATCATTATGACTCTTATAATAATGACTTGCGTAGGCATATATTTTCCATGTGGCAGAAACGGGCTTCCGTACACGTGACCCTTAAGTGCCTGCTAAAGTTTTTTTGTTTTTTTTTTCCTTTGGAGCGGTTGACGGGTTTGATAGTTTCCATAGCAACCGCAGCTACGGCGTACACAAGGGGAGTGTAACGTAAACGGGCAGTTTTTTTTCTCGGGAATCCACGTTTCTGCTGCTGCTGCTGCTGCCGGCACAGAGAACACAGCTCGGTCTCACGGAGGACAGGTGACCGCCGCAGGTGAACAGGTGAGTTACTCGTTCTGTGTCGCGGTAAATGTGAAAAAATACCCAAAATCCGCTAATAAATAAAACATAAAATAAAAAAGACCATTAAAAAAGAAAGCCGGACTATGCTAGCGGCAGCTGGAGCTATTAGCATTTTAACTGTTATCTAACGGCGGGCGGATGATTAGCCGTTCGGCTCCTTTTAGCCTCCCCGGTGTTCAGCTCAGTTAGCCGTTAGCATCTCCAATCGTCCCGTTATTGTTCGTTAATGGACGCTAGACCCACAGGGTCTGCTACCGTTTAACATATTTAGCATCGTATCATTCCCGTTACTGTCCGTTTGTGGACATTAATTAAAGAACCCGCTATTAGCTTTTATAGCGTCTATTGCACCGTTTAGCATCGCAGCTAACTTTCACTTTACTTGAACCTGGATTAGCATCTCGTTCCTGAGCATGGAATGAACCAACAAACACCGACGAAAGTTAAGGTGAAACTGAAGATTGATGAAGAAAACTCGACTGATCATGTTATCATTATTATTAGTGTTATTATTATTATTATTACCATTATTAATAACAGTAACATTTGTCTTGTGTTAGAAGTTTGACCTAGCTTAGTTAAGGTAGCCACTGTATTATTAAAATCTGTCTGTGAACTGATTTAAAAATAAGAAAACGACATTAGATTAGATGTAAAGTTATTAAAGTTATAATTAATTGAGTCTGTAGTGAAATTAATATCAGTAAATGTAAAATCAAGTCTGGTAAAATGAGTGACGTAGTTTTCAGTTTATTAGGTACACCAAGTTAACAATCTTAACCTGTCATACTCAATAAGTTCCTAATTAGTTGAACATCAATTTATCCAACTTTTATTGCAGTCAATTTAATTGATTAATATTTGTAAAAAGAAATTAACTGAAGTGTTTCCATCGTCAGTAAGTCATTTACTCAGTTAAATATTAAATAAATCCAACTGTTTTGATATCTAATGACATGGCTTAAAACGTAAAACTGAATTAAGACTCATTAATTCCACTCTTTCCATCAACTGTTTGTAATCATTGTAAAATACATTAAAGAACAACTCTTTCTATCGGTTGTTAATAAACTGCTTTATTGAATGTTTAAATGAATCCAGGGTTGATACAGATGAGGCTGATTTTTAATAATTTTTTGATCGTTAAAATCCTTAAAAATGCTTGGATTATTATAATGTGTTGGAAAATTGTTTGAATTTTGGTTAAAATTCTAAGTTTATGTTGAAGAAATGCTTGAAATTGTAGTTGTTTTCATTTCTCTGCCCTGAAATTAGTCTGTCATTGTTTGTTTCAACCCACATCTAGCAATAGTTAAGGTAGTTACAGTTCACAGTTTAGTTTAGTTTTTGTTTAATTTCTTTTGCTTCAGTATTGATGACAGCAGCTGTTTCCATTGTGCTTGCTGCTGTTACTGTGACTCACTTTCTTCTCTCCATCACTGCCAGTCTCGGTGGTGACCATCAACAGTATCTCACACTGCCCCCTGCTGGCCACAGGCACATGAAGTCAGTTAAACTTCAGCAGACGTTCACGCGTGGAGCATCTGTTCCTGGATATTTCTGCGTCCACCAGGTACTTTGACGTGACGAGTGCACTCCAACAGTCCTTCACTATTACACACTAACACTACCCTGCTTATTTAGAGTGAAATTAAATGTCCTGTCATTTTTAATTTTGTCCAGGAAAGTCTCTTACAGATTTAAAGATCTCTTTTACAAGATGGTCTTGGCTAAAATAGGCACAAATACAGACAAATAACAAATGTATGGCATTTGTTGACTCAAAAAGTGTAAAAAATATTAAAATGTTTAACTTCAATGAAATAGAAATAGAAATCACAAATTGTAGTTTATTGAGCCAGAAATCCATAACATGTAACGGTTAATGTAAAATATAACAGTTAACCGTACTACAAATAAGTCAAATATTTTTAAATGGATTTAAATCTTCTAGTTTTTAAATGTTCTTTCATAATTCTTTAAATTAGCTTCTACATGTAGACTTCATTTGGATTAAAACTGGACAAAAACTAGAACAAAATTTGTGTTTATCACAAGCAAGGACTTTATATCATGTAAAACATAACAACCCAAAAACATGTAACCCAAAATTTATGTATAGTTTCTTAAAGTTATTTACATTTCTAGTGCAAATGTTGAGAGATTATTTTTCTTTTTATTGAAAAAATAAGAACCTTTTGAGAAACTAGTTTCTCAAAAATCAATTCAGTTTACAGCTGCAATCAATGATTAATCAATTGCTAAAGAAATGATTATCGACTTGAGGATTTTTCCACTATTAAAACTAGGGATGCACCGAAATGAAAATTTGTGGCCGAAGCCGAATAAAATTTAAATGTGTGGCCGAATACCGAATACCGAATATTGAATGCGGTTGTTAATTTTTTCATAATTTTTTTTATATTGCATTAATAGCCTAGAATAAATTTTTAGACATGTTATTCCAAGAAAGTAAATGTTTATTGATAATGACATTTTTAAACATTCCAGTAGGCTTTTCTTTTCAAAAAAAAGCACAAAGATTTTTCATTTATATTAGGCCTTCAAACAAAACATGTATTCCAAAAAACTAAAGTGCAGTGGATAAACTCACAACAAATGAATTATTGTCTTTTTGGCAAGTCTGCTTAGCCACAGCCTCTGAACTCAGTTAAACTTAGCATGCTGGTGGGGCTGACATCCGAGCTCCATATGTCTGTCGTGAAGCTGAGGTCAACATCATTGTCTTTAACCAAGAGCTCGTGGACGCAAGTTGCAACACTGTCATACATCTCTGGTAAGCACACATCCGAGAAATACCGTCTGCTCGGTATCGTGGCTCAATGTACTGTGCAGTACATTGAGCCAATGTCCTCCACAACACTAAACGGTTGATCATCCAAAGCCATTACCTTCTTTGTGATTCCGTTTGCTTTGGCACTGTCATTCGCAAACTTTTTCGTCTTTTCATAGACGTCTTGCACGGACGGAGTGGGCGTGCTGTAACAAGATTTCCTTTTAGCTGCTGCAGCCGTCTCTCTCTGGTACTCAGCATGCTGTTCAGGGTGTTTGGCTTTTAAATGAAAAATTAAAGCAGTAGTGCTAAAGGTCTTTGCAGAGACACCCCCTCGAGATAGTTTGGTTGAACACTCGTTGCAAACTGCAATTCTTTTCTCGCTCTCCAACACTTTAAAATATCTCCACACTGCCGACATTTTACCGAAGACGCCAGGTCACCGCGTCGCTGGTCGTTGTTTGATTGCGTCACACGCCACTATTCGGCCTTGTTTTTAACTCACTCCACCGAAGGCCGAATGTGGCTTTTTTTGCAATATTCGTCCGAATATATTCGGTTACCGAATATTCGGTGCATCCCTAATTAAAACATGTTTTCTGCTTTTTCAGCTTCTTAAATGTGAATATTTTCTGGTTTCTTTGCTTCATATAATAAAGAAATGATTAAAACTTGTGAACATCATCATTACCAGGTTGATCAACATCTTATAACATTTTGTAGTCCACAGTTTCGGTCACTGTTGTGTCTATGGTTGTTTACGCTCATTCAAAATTCCATTCAAATTAAAGTAACTGCTTTAAAATAGCACTGTTCTAGAGTTAAGAATGGGACATTTTGAATAAACTGTTCCATTCGTTACTTCATTTGTTAATTTCTTTCCACTAAAATGAAGCAGTAAGCGTGTGGTTAAAGATGATACCCATCCTGAGTTACCGACAGATTAATTTAATGATGATCCACTGAAGCCGATAAATAAAAAATAAGTCAGTGTAGATGTGAATGATGGGTGAGAGGAAGGAGGAGGGAACACCTCCCCACCATGTGCTGACCCTCTCCAACTGAAGCCTAACTGGGGCGTCCACATGCATTCACACACACACACACACATATGTTGAGTGGCAGGAACATGTGAGCTCACTCACATGGGCTATTCTGGTCGGGGGGGAGGGAGTAAAGAGGGGGTGAAGCCGTGGGGAGCAGAGGCTCTTTTCTCTTTCTGCATGTGGCTGAGACAACGTGAGGAGCCGCTCATGACTTTCTCTTGTGTCGCGTAGACTCTTGTTGTGAGTGAGTGAGTGAGTGAGTGAGTGTGTGTGTGTGTGGCCAGAGCAGTGTGTTTTTTTATTCCCACTCCAGGCCGGAGAAGATGGGCTGCTGCTTCAGTAAAGAGCTCAACCCCGGCCCACAGGCTGAGACCAGCAGTTTATTACAGCCGGCGCTCCACCACGGGTCGACTGAGGTGACGGAGCAGGTCAGGCAACACGCCGCCACTCTGGCTAAACATGTGTCCCTACGAGAGGAGACTCCGTCCTCAAGGACACTTCACGAAGACAAGGGACGACGTCCAGGAGTGGAAGTTTGTGTTGACGACCAGAACGTCACTGTGCCGAGCGAGAGGGAGGAGGAGGAGGCTATTATTATCACAGCCGGCACAGATATACATTCAAACATGGACACAGAAGCAGGTGTGGTCCATGCGGCTGTGCTCGGCTGCGAACCCGCACCCTACATGGAGGTACTCACTCAGAATCCAGTCACACAGAAGGTGGTTGAGAACGCCAGGTCCTCCTGTGTCGGTCAGGAGCAGCACAGAGTGAGCAGGTGCGGCTCAGCTCTCACCAGGTTTCCTGATCCTGGACGCGTCACAGCGAGGGCAGAGCCAGAGGACGAGCCGACTCAGAGTCAGGGGATGGCGCGGCGGCAGGATTCTCGTGGAGCTGAGGACCACGAGGAGGACGAGGAGATCTACGTGGTCACCACGCTGTGTCAGGGTGTGGAAACGAGGACCCGCAGCTTCTACAGCATATGTTCCATCGACACAGCTGACCTTGAACACGATCCCAGTTACACCCAAACAGCTGGTGCAGAAACAGCTCTCTTCCTCTGCAGAGCAGCAGATCTGTCTTTAGGCCCCGGCCAGTCAAACGCAGAGGAATCTGGGGTCCACATATACGTCGTACAACCTAAAACCACCAGCTGCTCATGTGACGAAGAAGCAGACACTCCTGATCAGTCTCTGACCGTCCTGTCACATGATTCACTCACCTCACCTGGGCTTCCTCCTCCACAGCTGCCTGACCTTGTTCCTCACCCTGACCCTGAACCTGCTTCTCACCCTGAGCCTCTTTCTGGACCTGCTTCTCACCCTGTTCCTTACCTTGAACCTGTTTCTCACCCTGAACTTGTCCATGACCCTGATTCTGGACCTGTACGTGACCCTGAAGCTGAACTTTTTTCTGACCCTGAACATGACCTGCTGCCCACCTCCAGTCCTCAAACAGAAACTGAGGATCTGAATCACCTGGTGACTGTAAAGGCTGCAGAAGGATCCACAGATGAGAGGATGAGTGAAGCGATTGAGGAGGAGCAAAGAGGAGGAGAGGTTCATGTCACAGAGGAGCAGAGTGTGGACTTGGAGGCCCACAAACCTGCAAAGGGATTTTTTATGGACAAAGAGCACAAAGTGGTCAACCTCCAAAGTCCACAAGCCACGAAAGAGTCTCCTGAACTCATCACATCCTGTCAGAGCCTCAGCCCTTCAGAACTCAAACTGTTGCAGAGACAGCAGAGCAAGGTGGATTCAGCATCCCTGCAGAGCCGGTCTGTCCCCGTGAACATCTGCAGAAGCAGCAGTGATGAAGGTGTTGTCCACAGAGGCACAGAAGACACTGAGGTGTCGTCCATTTCCACCATCTCCACTGTGTCATCACTGCCCAGCCAAGTGGATTCCTTCTCCTGCCACACCAACCTCACTCCCACCTCAGGTTTACCCGAAACCCCTTCAGGTTTACCTGAAACCCCTTCAGGTTTACCTGAAACCGCATCAGGTTTACCCGAAACCGCATCAGGTTTACCCGAAACCGCATCAGGTTTACCCAAAACCGCATCAGGTTTACCCGAAACCACCTCAGGATTACCCGAGACCACATCAGGTTTACCCGAAATCACATCAGATTTACCCGAAATCACATCAGGTTTACCCGAAACCACATCAGATTTACCTGAAACCACATCACATTTACTTGAAACCACATCACATTTACTTGAAACCACATCAGAGAAATGTGATGTTAATTCAAACGATCCCACTTTTGAATTGAACAGCATTGAGACACAAAGTCAGGATTCAGAACTCCAGTTTCCTGAATCTGTTCAAGCTAATTCCAGCTTTTATGCAGGTGAGAAACAGACCTGTGAAGTGACGTCTGTCCAGGATGTGGTCCTGAGCGCAGGTGATGGACAGGAAGTTGGAAATCCAAGCTGTGAACTTGTAGAGGAACCTGATGTTTCAGTTTATTTAACTAAAAGTGGCCCAGATGTGTTATCAGCTTTAAGTCCAAGCTTCAATCTTCAGGATGTTGTTGAGTGTGAGAGTGAAAGTTGTCTCCTTCACTCTCCTTCTGCTGAAAGCAGCTCTCCTGTTGTCACTTCCTCCTCCTCCTCCTCCTCCTTGCTTCCTTCTTCGTCATCTCCTTGTGCATCTTTTGAGAAACATACTTCAGTGAGTAGAAGCAGCAAAATCCAGATTAAAGTAAATTCAGCAAAGTCTGAGTGTGTGGAGGAGGAAGAGGAAACGGCTTTCCAGCAGACTCAGACTGACCTCGTCTCCACGTCACATGAAAAGCATCTGTCCTTCTGTCCTCCATTGTCCTTTGAACCCACAGAAATATTGAACCGTCATGTCCACCAGGACAGAGCTGCAGAAACATCTTGTGTCTTGTCCACAGAGACTCAGAGTGAAGACGCTGAAGTTTGTGACATGTACACGACTCCGACTGTCTTCACCGGTGAAGGTGAAGGACCTGTGGGATTCGATGGTGAAGAGAACCTCTCCATGATCACGGTGGACCCCGGTCAGATCGACGTCTACGCCTCGCTCCCGTCTTACGAGATCCACTTCCAGGGTCATGCGGTCGCCGAGGAGGGAGAGGGTGAGGGAGGGATGAGGGAGATGGTGTCGGAGCTGCTGGGAGAAGACACTGACTTGTCCGTGTGCCGCCTCTACCCTCACCCATGGATCAGGCTGGGCCTGGAGGACGCCTGTGAGGAGTGGGCTCGGGGCGTGGTCGAGGCTGACGGTGCACCGGGGGATGGCGTGGAGCAGATCCCGGCCTCGGTGTCGGAGTTGCAGCCGTCCATGGCTCTGCTCGGAGCATTTCCCTACAGCACTGTGATGCCGCAGGGCTCGTGTGTGTGGGAGTGGCACACAGACTGTACTCAGTCTGTAAGTGGTCGCTCCAAACATGGCCAGATATTCTTTATTAAGTATTTTGATAATGGATGAATCAGTTGGAGTCTGATTTGTCAGTGTCTTAAATGTGAATATTTCTGGTTTCTTTGTTACACAAAACAAAGATATCCTTCAAACCAAACAAGCAACCGTTGTTTGGGCCATGAAATGTCTGAAAATGCGGAAATGTGTTTCTCAAACCTGGAAATGATGTTCTCAAATGTCTTGTTTTAAGATTTCTTTGTTATGTGGAGCAAAGACACCCGAAAATATTCACATTTAAGATGCTGAAATACCAGAAAGCACGTCCTAATTATTTAAAAAACAACACCTGACCATTTATTTAGTAATCGATTAATCATTGGAGTGCTTGAGTATTTTTTGCAAAACACATGCTCTGGCTGGTTTGTCCAAACAGGCTACTGTAAAACATGGCGGCACAAGATGGCTGCCTCCATAAAGAAAGGCCCTTAGCTAAAACTCTTATTCTAAGGCTGCGAATACCAAATAACTTTTAATTGTCAGTTAATCCTACACTTATACACAAACATACCTATTGGTAGTATGTTAAAATTTCTGCCTATAAATCCTGCTTAATTTTACACACTGGTCCTTTAAGTGTGTGTCGTCGTCAACATGGAAGATTTTTAATTCAGATCTGGGTTTTATAAAAATGAATGATATACCAAAGTCAAACAGCTTGGATTGTAGCTTGTGGGTTGTGAACTTGTGGTTCGTTTCTTTTTCGTGTCAGGAACCTGTTGCTGCTCCAAGCCTCAACCCGGACGCCGAGGTCTGGACCAGTCACGACTATAACGTGGACATCCATGGCTCTGCCTACCCTGAGGTTCAGCGGCCGTGGCTGCAGTTGAGCGACGCTGTGACCGACCCCGCAGGTGAGAGACGGACTAAACAGAAACAAACGTCTGTGAAGAAGAGTGCCATTTATGATTTGTTCTCAGGGTTCGTGTCAGAGTTCCGTCTGGAGGACATGGGTCTCGTCGAGGTCGTTGCCGATCCCACATCAGTGGAGTTTAAGATCCTGAGCGGTGAAGCACCTGTGGTCAACGGAGAGTCCACTCGTCCTCCTGTGACAGGTACCACCCTTGTCTAGTCTCCTCATAGACACACTGTGTTGTCTTATACTGTTGAAGTTGTGTTTTTCTGAAGGCAGTTTTTAGAAATCAGAGGAGCCAGTTAATGATAATTGATTCAGTTTTCTACTTTTCCTCCGTCTGATCAAATATAACTGTTAAAACATTTTTTTTCTGTCTTTTACTTGTATATTTTACTGTGAAGTTCTTTATGTGTAACAGGTGCTATGTAAGTTTAAATTTACTTTACTTTTCAATGAAAAACTAAATATATTTCCTCAAGTATCTTTAGAACAAAAGTTCTTGATTTGTAAGACATTTGGAGACATTTGCTGACCTTTGTCTTTTTCTTCCAGATGAAGTCAAAGAAGAGCTGAGGACAGTTTTGGAATCCTGCCTGAACAGGTCACATGTTTTACATGTTTTACACACAGACAGAATCAATACACACCCTTCACCAGCAGATGGAGCCTTTTTCTTTGTCTTTTATTGATTTTATGAGTTGACTTAACTGCAAATTACTGCAAATGTAAAACATGTGAAGTAGGTATATCACAGCTTTAAAATGACATTAACAGGTAACACAGGGATAATTTATTATTATTTTCTTTATCGATTCATGTGTAGATTATTTCCCCGATTAGTTGTTAACCTTTGATTCATTTAAACTTTATTTTATGCATGTTATTTTAAACATGAATATCAATAAATATGGACTAACTGTCTGTTTGGGGAACCTGTGACCCATCTGTGGATCCTGACCCAGTCTTTGGGAAACACTGCTGTAAAAAGCTTCTGCATCTAGTTAAATTTAATCTGACGTGGCTTCTTCTTACCTGATCGTGTGTGTGTCCACAGCGAGCAGCTCAGCAGTGACCTGTACCTCAAGTCTCAGATGGACAGTGACCAGTACGTCCCCATCTCAACCATCGCCAGCCTTGACAAGGTGAAGAACCTCTGCACGGACGTGGATGTCCTCTCCGACATCCTGAAATGTCAGTGTTTCTTGTTTCTCCGCGCCATAAAAATTTTTATTCATGGTTCAAAAAAAAACAAAAAAACGTCACTGAACGTGATACTCTGCGTCTCTGCAGTGCTTCCTCTGGTCCAGGTGGCGCCGTGTGGACAGAAGGTCCGGCCCACGCAGGGTCGATGTGTCCTCATCCTCCGTGAAATCCCCGACACCACACCACGTGAGGCAAGAGTCCACACAGTGCTAACTCCTCCCACACAGCACTAACTCCTCCCACTCACCATCATTTAAACTGTTCTCCAGCTGCCAGTTCTGTTGTTAAAGCAGATTTTAGACTGATAAAATCTACACCAGTTTAAGTCTATGGTGTCTTGTTCATGTTCACGTCTTTATCTCACTGTTACACAGACTTTTCCAACAGGAAACTGAAGTTTGTAAATCACTCACTCTCCCACACCAAACCCCATAGAGAAAATCAGTGATTTTAACATCACAGCACACAGGAGTTGTTGATCCACTGCTGAATCCATCACTAAGTTCACATGTATTACTTTGTCAATTCGGTTTTTGAAATCCTTTGTTCAGATTTACCCCAGTGACACAAAGTGACCACACGAGGCAGCAGACCAACAGCTCCTGTGTCCTTGCGAGCTAAAATCACTGATTCTCTCAATGGTGTTTGGTGTGGAAAAGACAGACTGTTGGAAAAGTCTGTCAACAGTGAGATGAGGTGTTGGAGTAAATGATTTGGTTGTGGATCAGTGGTAGAGTGGGCTGTCTTCCTACAAGAAGATTGGGGTTCAATCCCCACTCTCAGAGGGAGAAATAACATGTGTTCTATGAGCTTTGAGTCAATTAAAGTAAGTAAATCAGAGAAGTAATGAAGAAAAGGTGTGTTGAGTAAGTGTAACACACATCCCTGCATGTGATAGACGTAAACAACAAGTCATTTAACAGTATTATTGCACACACAGGAACTACAGAATTTTAATGAAGCGTATTCTCCAGTAGCTTGTGTCCCATTCGACTCAGACTGACATTATATTTGAGAACTTGCGTGCAGCTGTGAAAGGTCAGCAATGTACACGTGTGTCCGTGTGACCGACGTCTCTGTTGTGCAGGAGGTGGAGTCTCTCTTCCATGGAGACAATCTGCCCAAGTTCGTGAGCTGCGAGTTTGTAAATAACGACAACTGGTTCATCACCTTCAAATCTGAAGCTGACGCACAGCAGGTACAAACCTTTTATTTATTTATTTATTTATTTATGTGTATATATGATATGATATGTGTGTGTGTGTGTGTGTGTGTATATATACACATATGTGTGTATGTGTGTATGTGTGTATATATATATATATATATATATATCACAAATAATTATTAAAAACCAAAATTATTCAGACGGTGACGGTGTGTTCTTGTCCTCAGGTCTTTAAATATCTCAGAGAGGAGGTGCGTGTGTTTCAGGGGAAACCGTTGATGGTCAGGATCAAAGCAAAGACCATGACGGTTCCTTCGTACTCGCCCAAAAACGGCTACAGGTGCCCCCCGCTGGACCAGTGCAACAACAACTACGGCCTGTACTACACCAGGAACGACTACCAGCAGCCGTACTCGGCCCACATGACACGGGCTCAGGTGTACGACCTCACCGGTGACGTGTGGATGTCAGGATTCAAACACTCAGAGGTGAGTTGTGAGTTGTGAGACAAAGAAGTAAAAGCTGATATTTAGGTGGATGTCTCCCTTGTTCCTATTGTTTCATGTACGTAGACTACGCAAGACAAACGTGGAGTCTTCATCACTAGTGCTGTTGTGGACTCTCTCTCTTTTTGACCAAGATCCCAAACACAATCACTCGTCTACATGCAGAGAAATGAAAGTGGACGCCATCATGGGCGAAACATCTCTTCAATGACATTAGATTTGTGTGAATATTATCACTATAACACCTTTTTTTAAATTGAACCACAAACTGAAAATACACAAATTGCAAACAAAGTATCCATTTAATCATGGAAATTTATTGTGTTTTATTTGTTTGAAAAATACATTTCACTTGCTTCGACTCTTTTGCATTTGGGCTCCAAACTTGTTCTTTGCGCTCCCTGGGTTTTTGTTTGCGGTTCTGACCGTGGGTGGGGCTTATGAAGCAGCCTGCTGATTGGCTACTGAGTTTTGGAGCGACAGCTCAACGGACCGGAAGTCGACACAGGCTTGGAGTTGCTGTCCGTTTGGAACTCGTTCCATCAAGTTTTCCCAGCCGACAGTTACTCCGAGCCCGTGTCTAATTCCAGTTTGTAATTTCTGCATTTTTGTTTTGCTCAATTTATTCAAGTGTTGCTTGCTTCAAGAAAATTGTTTCTTATTCTAATTCCATCCTCTTACAAGTCGCCCTCCACATCTTAAACTGTTGGCACATTTGGTCCTTGAATTGGAGGGACTCGGTCCTGGAAAATCCTTGAACTCGATGGTTGCTGCTTCTGTATCCACAGCCTCTGACAGTGAGCGATCTGATGACCGGATTTCCAGGACCGTTCTTCAAACCCCGGAACCCTCACAGGCCCAGAAGAGGCTCCAGGTGGTCCAGCGCCGCAGACCGCCGTCACATCGCTCACAGTGACTCCTCGCCCGCAGCAGAGCAGACGCCGCCAGAGCGTCCCTCCACTCCGTCCAGGCCCGGCCGAGGTCGGTCGTGGAGCAACGCGCGCAGTCAGAGCCGAGGAGGGAGGGCGGAGCCTAACAAGCAGCCTGTGAACGGCTCGTCTGAGTGGGCAAGGTAGAGACGCGTCTCAGCTGAGGGTGACACGCCTTTAAAAACAACCAGACACAGAGAGGAGAGTAAAATCTGACATGGAGTTTCACGATTTACAACAGGACAAAATAAACCGGCAGGGTTTGATTATGTCTGTGTGTGTGATTATTACACACACATTGATAAAGTGTAATAATAAATCCTCACTCTCTGCTCTGAAGGAAAGGAAATGGTCAGAGGAGGAGAAACAACCCGAGATCAAGGGACAAATCTTCAGAGGACGCTCAGGTAAATAAACAAAGATCATCATTTTAACCTGTTTTACACTTAATACACTTCTATTTGTCTGTTTGTGATTCTAGATGAATAATCCTTCTGTCAGGCTGTGCAATGCTGCCCCCTACAGTTTAAAGTCCTTGATTTTCACCACTTCTTCTTCTAATAAATTCTGTGCATTGACTTTGTATATGATGACATCACACTGTGTGTGTGTGTGGTCAGTCTCCTCCCCGTCAGCCGTCTCCTCCTCTTGAGCTCGGGCTGACCAGTTTCCCTCCTCTTTGCGCCGCAAATGCTGCCATAGCAACCGAACTCACAGTGAACGACAGCAGCAAGGTAACCAACACACACACACACACACACACACACACACACACACACTCACATACACACACATACTGCTCTAACGACTCACCTGTCTTCATCATCACAGGGTCCAGTGAAGAGCAGCAGCTCCTGTCAATCATCGTCCACACCTTCACAGGAAGCACAGAGCGACTCACAGCTGTAAGTGTCGTTTACCAAACACCACCAGGGGGCGATGTCAGTAAAAATTTTCCTGCGGAGTTTCAGCTCCTTACTTTATGTTCACATTCAGAGGAGAACGAACAAGAGGGAGTCGTTTGACCTCACTGTTGTCTCATCTGTCTTTGAATGTCACGTTTTCAGCTTCTCTCTGTCTTCTGTCATATTTTCCCATGTTGTCACAGCGCCACCTCTGGTCAGAGCTGTGTGTTCTGTCGTGTTTTTCATTTTTACCACCCGTGAGAACAGATAAGTGATAAAAAAAACTTTTTCAGTGTCTAGACTGAATCTGAGCAGTGTGTGGACAAAGTGGAGGCTGAGTAGTTATAATTTTAAAAGTCATGGAGACACGTGAGCGACACCACACACGCCACACGGCCTAATGTCCTGCTCGTCTCCATAGGAACGTGGAGGAGTGTTCAGAGACGACCAGCGAGGCCAAAGCCTCTCAGCAAACACACCATCCAGTCACAGTAAGAGAACATTCACATACACACACACACAGTCACACGCACTCAAATCGGAAGTTTTAAATCCCTCTGCTGTCGTCTTCTCTGATTGGACAGGAAGTCAAAAAGCTAAGCTACGCTCAAATCTGCCAGAAAGCACCAGCGTCGTCCAGTGACCCGGCCCCCCCTGCTGACCACGCCTCCTCAGAGGCGGGGTCGACATAACCAGCCCGAGCCACACCTCCGGTCCCAGCTCTGTTACCACAGTGACCAGAAAAGATGGGGATTTGTTTTGTTTTGTTGTAAAAACGTATGATTGTAGGTATGAGTGTGAAACTCCGCCCATGCTGAGCACCGAGGGGGCGGGGCTGTTAACGCCCGCTGCCATCTGACATTTTGGGTCGGCGTGGATCCTGAAGTGTGTTGACTTTGTTTTAAAATGGAAACAGGAAAGGAGCGTGTTTGTCTGTCTGTGGTTGAGTTATTTCAGGGCTAGGTTCCATTTAGTTTTTGTCTGGTTTTGCTGACGAACACCGACGCTTCTTTCTTTCTTTGTTTCCTCACCTGTTTGTGTGTGTGTCAGTGTGTGTGTGTTGGTTGTTTTAATTTCCACACGTTTGTGTCATGGTTTGGTCCACAGGGGGGCGCTGTGGGCGTTTTTTTCTCGTTAAATGTGACTCAGTTTGTTTGATTTCAGATCACACCTTTGTATCTGTGTCAGGAATTCAAATTTAAATTAAAAAAAGAAAAAAGAGAGTATGTTGAGTTTGACAAAAGCACTGAATACCAAACCTTTATTTGTGCATGATTTTTTCATTTTTATTTATTTATTTATTTCCTTTTAGAATTTAAAGTGATAGATCAGGTTTTGTGTGTTAGACACTGAAAACATGACTGCCTAAACAAATATACAGCAGTAATGACACGTTCATATCTTTATAATCCACTCACTCTCCCACATTAAAGTCCATAGAGAAAATCAGTGATTTTAGCTCAAGGGGACACAGGAGCTGCTGGTCTACTGCTGCTTGTGTGGTCACTTTGTGTCACTGTGATAAATCTGAAAGCTGTATTTCAAACACAGAATTTTACAGAATAAGACATTTGAACTTAGTGATGGAGGCAGCAGTGAATCAACGACTCCTGTGTGCTGCGATGTTAAATCGCTGATTTTCTTTATGGGCTTTGGTGTGGGAGAGTGAGTGGTTTACAAACTTAAATTTCCAGTCAGAAAACTCTAATGTCTAATGTTGATAAAAAATGACAAACATTCCTGAGATATTTGAGACGAGGAAAAGATGCCGTATGTTTCTGTGCCGTCAGCACTTTGAAAAACCTGTCCCTTTTTATTTACTTTGCCTAGAAGTGCTTTTTTGTGTGGTTAAAGCTTTAGTCTCACCCTGTTTGTCGTGGACGTAAAAGAACTTGAATTGATCGATTGATTTATTGACTGTGTTGAGTAACCAATGTTCTTCTGTTTAACAAGATTTTTAAATGTGGAAGCTGTTGCCATGGAGACGCAGCAGCGGCAGTAGTTCAGGCACGTGTTTCTTTGTACAGATGTACATAATATTGAGAGATTATTAAATAAGTGCCTTTGAAGTTGATCATGTTGTGTGTGTGTTTCTCCTCACACACACAGAGCAGGATCAGTTTGGCTGCAGTTCCTCCTCTGACCAGCAGGTGGCGGTGGAGCGATACTGTAGCAGTCAAGAGTCCATTACGTGGCCTCTGCACTTGTTTACACTGAGGATGATGTGATTCTCGGAGGCTAATGAATGGGCCGAATAAAACTAATGAAATCCAGTTTATTATCACGAAGACAAATGAAGCCTTGCACGTTTGTCTCTGCCACATTAGACCATTTCACTCGCCACTTCATTAAAGGCTCCTTGACCTTCAGTTAAGTATCCATAAAGAATCACCCTCGTTAAGAAGCTGCAGCTCATCAGCCTTTAACATGAACATAATTCTATTTTGTTAGTTACAAAACGAATCTACGACTGCACCGAACAAAGCCATGCATGTCTGGGTGTGGATGACCCACATTTCTAGTTTAAACATAATAGCTGCATTCGTAGTTTATTTACCTTACTGATAATCAAGAAAACAATGAACAAATGAATGGATGAGTTGCTTGGTCCATAAAGTGTTAGAAAACTCAAAAACACTGTCAAAGAATCTAAAAGATTTCCATTTAAGCATCTGAAATCACTGAAATATTCAAACAATCAATAAATTGTAACAGCCATACATTCAAATTAGTTATATTAATAACTCTGGTTTATCTGGTTTTTATCAGTTTATCTGGTTTTATTTTTTCTTCACTTTAGAAAGAAAAACAAAATCATCCATATCTTTCATTTTACCTGGTCTACTGTCACTTTTTTCTGGGTGTAGTTTTGCCCCCATAGATTTGTACCACACCTTCATATCTTTGCATGTAAAAGTTCATGAATAAATTAACAACATTCAGCATTAATGTGCAGTAACTTTTGGATGACATATTCTCTCTGCACCAGCACCACCGCCATTCAGGTGAGTCTATTTCATTTTCACATTTTCTTGGAATGAAAAAATTCTCTCATAAAATAAAAAATTTGGCTGATCATTAAATGCATGGCTTGTTTATTTTCTTGCTGAAGACAGTAAAAGAAGTGTAACATCTTGTTACAAATATTTGGGAAATAATAAAAACATTAATACTGAGGACCCAAAATGCCAAAAGTGAATAACAAAACTGATATCTGTGGTTTTGAATTCTGGAAAATAACAGTATACTGAATAATACATGTTTGTAGAGTTAAAATGTGACATTTTTATCAAATCCCAGTGTGTTGAATGTGGATACAATTAGTTTATGTTGGCATAAATTAAAGACTAAATACATTTACTTGCTTGTTTATACATGTAAAGTTACCTAATTGTTGTTTAGATTTAGACAAGCTTTTTTCGGCGGCTGCCATTTTGGACCACCATGTTTTCACAGTAAGCTAAACCTGTTTTAATCTTTTTTGCGGACTCAATTTAACCTGTAAACGATGTTACATTTAAAAAAGAGTGTGCCTTTATGTCACACTTGTATTTTCAGAGACAGTAATTGACCCTATGGCAAAAACTGCCACACACCAAATCCCATTGAAAAAAATCTGTGATAGTGGGGACACAGGAGCTGCTGGTCTGCTGCCTGTGGTCAGATTTTGTCCCTGAGGTGAATCTGAAGGAAGGATTTCAATTTGACTAAATAAAACATTTGAAGTTACTGATGGAGGCAGCAGTGGATCAACAACTCCTGTGTGCTGTGATGTTAAAAACACTGCTTTTCTTTATGGGGTTTGGTGTGGGTTTTTCGGCGGCCGCCATTTTGGACCACCGTGTTTTCACAGTTTTTATGCTGACTCAACTTTACCAATAAACAATGCAAATTTACTTTTAAACGGTGCCTTTAAGTCCACATTTTGTATTTTCAGAGACAATAATTGGTCTTTAATCTTACAACCAAAACTGAAGGATGTATGTGTTTATTAAACAGGTGTGGTCGCGTCAGTGCACTCTGTCAAAGGTGTGGTTGCTCGCTGCGCCCTCTGTCTGTGATGACCGGCACTGCCGCCTCCCTCCTCTTCCTCCCCCCACCTCCCCTTAGCCGCTGTAGAGGCGTCACGTGACACAAGCGGCGAGAGAAGCAGCAAACGGCTCCGAGCCTCATCATCACCACCATCATCATCATCACTTCCACCGCCAGCAGCAGCAGCAGCACCGCGGCAGCGCAGATACCGATACACCGGAGCGGATTCACGGAGCCGGGGCCGAGCCATGGCGGGCTCCCGCTAACAGCAGCTCCGCGGTTTCCCTCTTTGTTCTCCCTCCACGTCCCGTCGTCTCTTACGCGCCTCCGCTGAGGAGGGGCCGCCGAGGAGAAGCAGGAGGAAGAGGAGGAGGAAGAGGAGGAGGCGGCAGGAGCAGCAGCTGCAGCAGCAGCGGTTTGAGGTGTTTTTGAGTGCGGAATGGCGGACCGAGAGGCGTCGCCGATACCGCTGGAGATCCGAGCCCGACTGGCGGAGCTGGAGCTGGAGCTGTCAGAGGGTAAGAAGACCTTCTAATCCTCCTCTTCTTCTTTCCTCCTCCTCTTCCTCTTTCTTTTCCCGTTATCTCACAATCACCATCATCATCATCATCATCATCACACCTTCCACACTTACTAACGGAATCTAGCCGTTCATTCCTGCGGCCCCCTCCTCCTCCTCCTCCCATCCAGATGTTTGTCTGCCGGAGCAGGGACCGGCCTGCTCAACTCTGTGAGGCCGGGAGAGGGTGAGGGCAGAGCGGGGACACACTGCAGGATCGGGCCGCTGCTCTTTGTCTCTGTGTTTGAAAATAAACAAACCGTGTTTTTGCTTTTTTTCGCCGGTGCACGAGCGAAAAACGAGAAGCAGTTTGACCTTGAGATGTTGACATAATCATACCTGTGTGTGTGTGTGTGTGTGCGTGCGTGCGTGTGTGTGCGTGCGTGCGTGTGTGTGCGCGCGTGCGTGCATCGCAATGCTATGACTATACATACATACACACACACACACATACATACAGGCAGAGGGGCGCAGTTCTGTCTTTTAAAGCCCGGGATTGTAGCCCCTTCCTCGGTGTGTTGGGGCCTGCAGAGCCACTGAGGATGAGGAGGATGCTTCCTCCTGCTTCCTCTCCATACACGGATGCAGCAAACACACACACACACACACACACACACACAATCACAGCAGTCCACCCTGCTGTTATTTCCATCCACCTCTCACACTAACATTCTGCCTTATGTAATGGGAGGACATATTTTATTAATGCAAGCATGTGGAGGCCGCCCTTCTTTCTTTTCTGTGAAATGTCCCTTTATTGTGTTTTTAAAGTGATAGTTCAGGATTTATGGCTTTATGGAGAGAAAAAAATAATTTTAGACATTTAACATAAGAAGACTTTATAATAATCTACCCCAGATTAAGAACAGACTTTTTCCAACAGTAAAGTGAAGTTTTTTTGTCGCTGTTTAAACTCAATCACTCTCCTGCACCAAACTCCATTGTAAAAATCAGTGATTTTACATCACAGGACTCAGGAGTTGTTGATCCAATGCTGCCTCTGTCATTATGTTCAAATGTGTTATATTGCGACATCTGGTTTAAAATCCTTTGTCCAGATTTAACTCAGTGACACAAACTGATCTCACGAGGCAGCAGTAGACCAGCAGCTCCTGTGTCCCAGCAAGCTAAAATCACTGATTTTCTCTATGGGCTTTGGTATGGGTGAGTGAGTGGTTTACAAACTTCAGTTTCCTGTTGAAAAAGTCTGTCTAACTGTCTGTTTGTGTCATTGAGGTTAATCTGAAGGAAGGATTTTAAATGCCGAAGTGACAAAATAACATATCTGAATTTAGTGATGGAGACAGCAGTGGATCAACAACTCCTGTGTGCTGGGATGTTAAAATCACTGATTTTCTCTATGGGATTTGGTGTGGGAGAGTGAGTGGTTTACAAACTTCTGTTTCCGGTTGAAAAAGTCAGTCTCACAGTGAGATAAAGACGTGAACATGTTTGGTAAGATATCACAGACTTAAACTGATGTAGATTTTATCAGGTTGTGTCTAAAATCTGCTGTTTTTCAGTGAACTGTCTCTTTATTGTCTGCTCTGGTTCTGTCACGCTGCAAACTCTGCAGTGAAACTTGATTTATTGTAACCTGCAGTAATAAAACAGGATCTGTAAAGCGATATAGAACAGATATGGAACATGATTTAGCTCGCAAATGATTTTATATCTACATATTAGGTTAGTGAAAATTCAATATTGTGGTTATACTGACTAAACTAATTGCGATAATCATCATAATTACATCTTAATAAATGAGTACAAATAGTTTGTTCTTTGAAAAAAAAAAAGATTTGTCAACAAAACAGGCGGAGCTTTGTGTCCGAGCCACGTTTTTGTGATCTGATTACACCAATTGAAGTAATCTGAATACATGCCACAGAATAATCTGATTTTGTATACTTAAAATAACTGAATTAGATACGCACAAAATAATCTCATTAAACCTCTGAATTAATCTCATTACAAAAAAATAGTCGGACTTTAACTGCCTCAGTAATCTGTTTTCATCCAGCAAGATGATCTGAACACAAGCACCAAGTGAAGTAATCTGAATATAGTCCACTGAAGTAATCTGATTACTGTGATTGTGGATGAAGGTGTTTCTTTTCTTGTTGCTGTTACAGTGCAGTGATTTTCTGTTTCTCACAGTACGTGCACAGATTTTTTTTGCCTTCAAGGAAGCGATTTTTGTGTCATTTTTATTTATTTGTTCAGGTTTTTGTGCACCAAAAAAAATTCAATTCCAGCGTCCTTTGAGAGTGTGATGATTGATCTGAACTCTGTTTTGTTGCAGTGGCCCTTTAAAGATAGTTTTTCATTCTCGTAGCCCGAGTCAGAGAAGGTTCCTCCTGTTTTGTACTCCATAAATGATTCATTCATTCATTTCCGTGAGAATGAATCATTGAACACCATGCACGCTCGTTGAATGAAAACATTTAAAAGTAAAACTCAATAAAAAAAACTGAAACCAAGCTGAGGCGACAGTTTTCCCTCATGTGCTGCGTGATGTTGCCCCACTGCTCCACCGCGACTCCACCAGATTATTAGATTATCTGTGGAGAAATCAGTTGAGCTCTGACAGATTTAATCTCATCGTCACTGCTGTTTTGTCAGCCTCTCTTGTTGGGTTGAGATTTGGAAGCTTTTGGTCACGTGACGCTCTACTGCGAGGGGTCAGCAGAGGTCACAGTCTCCAGCGCCTGAGACGTTCAGTAGTAGGGGACATATTTTTGTCTTTACTGATCACTAATCCCGTAATAACTATTCATCTCAATGTAAATTAAATTAATCTGAGAGACTAGATTAGGTTTGACCAATCACAGTTCAGTTCAGAGAGAAAGAGCGCCTCCCTTTTTCCATGACTACTCAATGAATATTGCAATATTTTGCGTGGCAATATTATATCACTTTTGAGACGTATTGATTTTTTTTTTAGTGTATAATTTTTTTACTGATGTTACAAGTAAACGTTAAACTTTTTGTGGATTAGCATAAAAAATTGCAACGTGGTGCAAATCCACATAATGTTTATTTGTAACATCAGTTAAAATGATTATATGCTAAAAAAAACCCCCGATACTTGGATTCTCAAAAGCTGAAAAACTGAAAAAACATGAGAGTTCACTCCAACAAATAAATTAACATATTATCATAATTAGTGAATAATCAATAATGTGAAAAGAAAAGAATGTTTGGTGTCCATCCTAATCTAATCTGATGAAACTTTTTTTAATCCCTGTGGAACAACGTTTGTGTCAGTTTGAGACGAGCACTGACGTTCGAATCCGCCCAATAATCAATAAAACTGGACGTGAGGCGTCTCCTGGGAAGTGAACAGTGACAGCTTGTTGAGCAGCGAGCGTTGGTGTGTTATGAAAACACAGCAGCTGTCAGTCATCCACGGAGTGACGCGAGTCCTGAGAAGCCGGTGCCAGCGCGGCGGCGTCTGTCAATATCATGGTTATTTTTTTACACCACGACTTTGCTCTGAAGCATCGCAAAATATGATTCAAACAAGTGATTCTCATAGAAATGAACCAAATAAGAACAAGCATCCTCTCCTTTTCCTGCTCTTCCTCACATATTCTTCACACACTGGTTTAATGAGATTAGATTAAGATGGCATGAGAAATTAATTTTCATAAATTTGTTTCATTGTCATCAGTTCACTTTTTTCCTTAATCTTTGTTCACAAACTTGTATCCTAAAGTTTGAAAGGTTCTCAGTTCTTCTCTGTTCCAGTGTCTTCGTCTCTGTCTTGGTTGAATTCAGACTCAGACTGAGAGACTCTGTTTCTTCTGCTGTTACATGAATGTACCTTTACCTTTTATGGAGATGAAAAGCCTTTAATCTTCTGTTCTTTTCTTTCATCATCTCTGTCAGAGCGAGGTTGTTGGTGCTAGTTGTGTAGGTCGGCTGGTTGTTTGCTATTGCTGGTTTGGTAGGAAGGTTGGTAGGTAGGTACATAGATTGGTGCATGGGTAGGTAGGAGGGTTGGAAAGTGGGGAGGTAGTTTGGTAGGTTGCTAGTTTGGTACGTAGGTAGTCAGGTTGATAGGTTGGTTGGTATGTATGTTGGCCGGTAGATTGCTAGTAGGTTTGGAGGTAGAGTGGTAGGTTGCTAGTTTGGTAGGCAGGTACATGGGTTGGTGGGTGGGTGGGTAGGTTGCTAGTTTGTTATGTAAATAGGCAACTTTGTAGGCTAATTATAATGATGCATTTTATTTGAAGTGCCTTTTCAACACTCAAGAACACTGTGCAAAACAAACAACAATAAAAAACAGAAACAGGACGACAGGAAACAGAACAATGGAGTGTGATTACAGAGACTAAGCTAATTTGAACAAGTGAGTTTTGAGTCTGGATTTGAAAAAGTGAAGAGAGTCACATGGATTCTGGTGGGAGTGAGTTCCAGCCGCTCTGCTCCCCATGTTTCGCAGGTAGGTTACTATTGCTAGTTTGGTAGGTAGAGTTGTAGGTTGCTAGTTTCATACATAGGTGGGCAGGTTGGTAGTTTGGTTGGTAGGTTGGCTGGTAGTTTGCTATTGATAAAAATCTGACCAAGAATATAACACAACAACGTGTTCACAAACGTCAACAACACAAACGGATAATATGCAACTGTCACACACAACAAATAATTAAAGAACCAACCCAGGATCAAAGACGAAACCAGTTTCTAAAAATGGAATCTGCAACAAATTAGAAGCACCTTTAACTCGTCCACAGAGATCAGTTCAGACATCATCACTCTGTCAGTGAATCCATGAGGACCGAGCAGAATATTTAAAAGCTTTTTAAAAGCTGCTTCTCTTCTCACTCTCGGGACCATCGTGTGGAGAAAACTCTGTGAGCGAAGGACGTATTGATTTTGTGTTGGGTTTTTTTCTCCTCCTCTCCACATGTAGGTCGACAGATGAGGAGGAACCGCGCCGAGAATAGTTTTATATAAAAAGATGAACTTGCGTATGTACAGAGGAAACAGTGATGTGTGGGATTTCTACAGCCACTAACAAAACACAATCATCACAATCCCACAGAGAGTAAAACAGCAGCATCTTCCTGGTGTTTCAGATGTTCCATCAAAGCTGTGAGACTCTGAAAATAAAACCCAGAATAAGCACGAATAATTAAAGCTGTTTCATATTTCACAAACTCTTACTTCTCTGGGGGGAGGGGTCACGCATGTGAGAAGCTGGACGCCAGTTACCATGGCAACTGTCACAGCTTCCTCTGAACAGAAATAAAAGTTGACTTTCTCAGAGACGAGATGATATGAAACGTCCATGGTAACCACTCGGCTTTTTTTAGTCCTGTCAAAATCGAAAAAGTTAAATCGAGAATGTTTAAAATGATCTGAAGGTGATAAAGAACCGTGGTCTCCATGGAGACGGTTACCACATGAGTCTCAGCGCGAGACAGAATGTCCACCAGAATAAATCAGGTGTGTGATGACACATTTTCTAATCTGATTAGGATTGTTTAAAATTGTCTAAATCTGAACATAAAATCCTGTTGTCATGACAACTTGACCACCAGGGCTCCAGGTTTTTCTTTTACTGACCAAAATATCCAATTCTTTTCTATAAAAATAAAAGCTTTTGAATTTCCTACGTAGTTTTAGGTGTGAATTCCACCGGTGACACAAATTCAATATATATAATATAAAACATATATATAAAAAGTGTGTAAAGGAACTTTTTTCTCAGAATTAAAATAAGTCATAGATATAAATGATTAAATGATTAAAAGACATAAAGGTCTTTAAAAACAACTGGTTCCCAGTGAAGATCGTTTGGTGACTTATTGCTGTTTAGAGCTGCAACGATTCTTTGTTTAATCAGTTATTAATCATTCATTACCAAATTTATTGTTTTTGAGTGTTTTTTATGAATTAAGTTAAGTTTCTTTGATCTTTCAGCTTTTTAGTGTGAGTAATATAAGTACTCAAAGTAATCAAGAAATAATCGACATATTAATTATGATAATATCTATGTTCTGTTGTTATTCTAAAAAAAGCAGTTTGTCACCTTTTGAAAGTACTAAAATAATAAAGTCATTATTTTCTTGACTTTTACAATAAAAGGGCAGAAATAAAGTGAAATATTTTATTTTCTCACCAAATTTAACGACAAAACAAGAAAATAATCAGTGATAAAAAGAAATGATCGGAGCCTTGGCATCTGAAAGTAGATTTGGTTTCCATGGTGTTGGTTTTGTGGGTGGACTGAGACAAAAGGATGGAGAGATCAAATAAAATAAAAATGTGAAGCAAGTTTTTGAACGTAATTTTCCCAGGAAAAAACACAATCGATGGTTTCTAGTTTTTATCCAGTTGTTTTGTGAACCGTTTTTTTTTTTCATGCACATTTAAAGGTAATGAAGTGATTTAACATTTAATCGCTGAGTAATTTGATGATTGATCACTTGGTTAATATTTTTTCACCATTTTCTGGACCAAATTTGAGATTTACATCACTATTGTGATATTCATTGAGTAGTCATGGACAAAGGGAGGCGCTGTTTCTCTCTGAACTGAACTGAACTGTGATTGGTCAAACCTAATCTAGTCTCTCAGATTAATTTAATTTACATTGAGATGAAAAGTTATTACGGGATTAGTGATCGGTTTAAATTTAAGCAACAAAACAGGATCTTCTGACACACAGTTATTGATTTATTAAGTTTAATATTAATGTGGTTATCACATGTGGAGGTGAAAACATGCCGAATTATAGCGAGAATCCTAATTTATAACCATAATCTAAAGAAACATCCACAGTAAATGTCAGTTTTTCTTAATCGTGGATATGTGAGTCACAGCACAGAGGAGACGACAGAAGGAAAAGTGACCAGGATGTGAAACTGCAGCAGAATCACAGCACAGATTGATGCAGGTCACTGTGGGACATGTAAGAAATGACTAAGTGATGCAGGCTGAGGAGAAATCTGCTCTTTACTAATTATAACATCACAGATGAAGCTGCATTTTTTAACATCATATAATAATAATTATAATGTGTGAGCTTTGGTACAGATTTGACATTATCTTGACTCACACACCTTAGTCACATTCAGATCTTTGTCTTAAGTGTAAAAAAAAAAAACCTCAATGATCAAGAAAATAAAAAATAAATCTGGGGTTTTCAGATTTAGATTTACTTTTAAGCAACTATAGTCCTATTCCTTTAGCTATAAGCAACTAGTCATAGGCAACAAGATATAGGCTACTAACTGTGTTGAAGTGGCTATAGGCAACTAGTTACTTTCAAGTAGCTATCATCATTAGGCTATAAGCACTTGCTCTTCAATTCACTGTAAAATCACTGTATTCAACCAGCTAAAACTAGCTTTATTCAACTAGCTATAGTCTGCCAGCTGTTGTCACTAGCTACAGGAAACTAGCTATATTCAACTAGCTGTATTCAACCAGCTAAAACTTGCTTTTTCTTACTAGCTATAGGCGACCAGCTATTGTCATCTAGTTTTAGGAAAACAGCTATATTCAACTAGCTGTATTGAACTTGCTAAACAAGCTATATTCAACTAGGTATTGTCAGCCAGCTGTTGTGACTAGCTACAGGAAACTAGCTAAATTCAACTCGCTGTATTGAACTTGCTAAAATTAACTACAGTCAACTAGCTATAGTCATTGGCTCAGTGGTTAAGACCGGTACCCTGTGTGCAAAAGACGTCATGATCGCAATTCAACTCCACCCCTGGCAGGTTGTACTCAATTCCCTTGTAAGTCGCTTTGGATAAAAGTGTCTGCTAAATGACATGTAATGTAATGTAATATACAAAATTTGCTATTCAACTAGCCACAGACAGCTTACTGTATTCAGCTAGCTAGCTACAGCTTCCGGTACTTGTGTTAGTTACATGTATAGTTGCTGTAGTTAATAGCTGAAGATAATTTGACTAGTATGACTGAGAACCTTGGCAGACTGAACATCATTGTTGAGATATTTTTATTGGTTTTCACTCAGGAAAAAACGAAATATTCACTTTGATTATTCAATATTGTGAGAAACTGAGAATCTCCCCTTTTTTATTTCATTTAAATAACAGTGTGTATTTTTGAACTTTGGGCCATTTTTGAGCTGCAGGAGAAAAACGGGACTCAGGCTTAATTCATTTCTTACAAATCCTGGTCGTGATGTTTTCACTGAAGAAGACGTCACAGTTTTCTTCTTCCCACCTGAAAACTCCAGTCTGCCATCGATACTCCTCTGTGTGTGTGTGTGTGTGTGTGTGTGTGTGTGTGCGTGTGTGCGTGCATGTGTGTGTCAGAGAGAGAAGTAATGAAGGTGCCAATACATGCAGGTACCACACACACACACACACACCAACACACAGTGTTTACTGTGGTTTCATTAACCAGCATCTGACGCTTCAAATCCAAGATGGCTGTCTCAGTCCTTCTCCTGGAGAGGTGTTGCTAGGCAACTCCCTCCCTGCTCTGCTGCGCTGTGAGTGGAAGATGGCGTCTCCCCACAGACTGTGTGTGTGAGTGAGAGAATGTTATGCTGCGGTTGATCTGAGAAAAAAAAGCTTTGCTCAGATATGACACACATGTGTGAACACACACACACACACACATACACTGTGATGAGCAGATTGAACCCAGATGTTCTGGCCGTTCTCCACGGTCAAATTGTGAAACACACTCTTTTTCTTTCTTTCTTTCTTTCTTTCTTTCTTTCTTTCTTTCTTTCTTTCTTTCTTTCTTTCTTTCTTTCGTTCGTTCTTTCTTCTATCACAAACTGCTGCTTCTGTCCATCTACACTTCATTTAAAAGTCCACTGTTATAGGCAGAAAGGGAATATACTACAAATGTGTGTATGTTTGTTTAAGTGTATAATCCCTTTAAAGTGAAATATTGTTTGGTTTTGTGGAATTTAACTTGTACGTCAGACGGGGTCTTGCTGTACGGAGATGGCCATCTTGTGTCTCCACACTTCTTGTTCGGAGTGTGGCCACTTCCTGTTTTATGACCACTCTGGATGGAAGATCACATAAAGTCTGATGGATGAAACCAGCCAGAGCACTTTGGTTACTTCGTTGTTGGCCTGTGAGGGCCACCGTAGTCCTGCATTTGTTACAGTCTCACCAGTTGGTGTCACTAATTCTTCTTTGTGTTGTTCGTATGTGGACGTAAATTTTGTGGGTTTATGTCGTCCCTCATCAGTCTTTCACGTGTTTGAAGAAGAAGAATATTTATCTGTGACTCGTGGACAGTGTCTTTGTCTTGCGTTCTCAGCTCTTCTCTGACCTGTGGGACATGATTTGCTTCTCGTCTCTCCTCTCTTGTCGAACTTGACATCCGTGTTAATCAAATGTGACTCAGTTAAACGAATAAACTGGTTCAGTCCAGTCTGACGTTCGGTGTAATGGGGACAAACGAGGAGGTTTTAGCTCATATTAGCCCCACGCTATGAGGAGTGGGGGCCACACTGTGTGATTGACAGTTGGTGGCGGTGGTCAGCGGTTGCCTCTGTGACAATCTCCGCCCTGAAGGATTTCAATGAGCTGCTTCTCCTTTTCACTGACTGTCAGTCCTTCAGTGATGTTAAACTAAAGTCATTTAACTTTTCTGCAACATTGTTGTGGACTTTGATAAAGCTCTACATTTTTCTTTTTCTCCCCTCTTTCATTTCCAGAATTATCTTATGATTTGTTTTATTTTTTGTTTCTATCTTACGTTGTTTTTACATACGTACATTGAGGTTCTCAACGTACGACCTGAAATTTGCTTAAGATGGAGCGAGAGATAAGGTGTCTCAAATTATTAGTATTTAATTTATGATATATTTCATTTTCTACACACTCCAATCACATACCCTAGCACATGCAGTAGAAGATCGCACCACACGTACCACAGTTTGAGAACCATGGGCATAGATCGTAGGGCTGTCACTTTTTCCCCAATTAACAAAAAAACAAGTTTGGGTACTCAAATATTCAGTACCACCTGCTCACACACACACCCACACATAAACATGACAACGTTATACACGCATTGTGATCCAGTTGTAGTCGGAAGTCGCAATTTCCTCCTCGGCAGTTTGAACTGGAATGCCCTCTCTCAAGTCGGATTTCAACTTGGAAAGTCGGAGCGACCCTCGCAAAATCCCAACATAGGGTCCCTAAAAGGTCACTAAATCTGACCTCTGACCTCCAATAACATGATCATAAATGGTCGTAAGATGTGACCTGCTTGGCGTTCCGTAGCGTGGTTCCAGTATGCAAATTTTTTTTTTTTCACCACTGAATGAAGTCACACGCCTGATGCTACAAACGCGTCCTTAGCGCTAGTTATCGTGTTACCGCGAGTTGAATTTTGAGGACGGAGTTGATGTGTCGCCCAAATCAGCAGTTGCCGTTATAGGCAGAAAGGGAATATACTACAAATGTGGGTATGTTTGTTTAAGTGTATAATCCCTTTAAAGTGAAATATTGTTTGGTTTTGTGGACTTTAACTTGTACGTCAGACGGGGTCTTGCTGTACGGAGATGGCCATCTTGTGTCTCCATGCTTCTTGTGCGGAGTGTGGCCACTTCCTGTTTTATGACCACTCTGGATGGAAGATCACATAAAGTCTGATGGATAAAACCAGCCAGAGCACTTTGGTTACATCGTTGTTGGCCTGTGGGGGCCACCGAGTTGATGTGTCGCCCAAATCAGCAGTTGCCGTGGTTACTATTAGTTGGCAGCAGGTTCAGGTTAGCGGGAGAAGCTAACGTGTAGTCAGAAAAAAGTGTTGTGGCTACAACCACAACACTTTTTTCCCCCTCTGGCACGACTGCAAGACGTCACACTAGGGGCGTGGTTAAATCCTTGATTCCACCTTTGCTTTCAAAGGTCGAGATTGAGGCGTCATTTTGATCAATATTGTTTTTTTTAGTCGTAAATTAGCTTATTTTCTTTGACACAAACAGGCCGCTGTCGTCACCGTCGGCTCTCACGCTCTATTTATCTCTGTCTGTTTGCAGGGGACATCACTCAGAAGGGTTATGAGAAGAAGAGGTCCAAGCTGATCAGGGCATTTGTTCCTCATGCTGGAGGTAATTTAGTAGCCTCTGACTCCGCCCCTGTCACACACACACACACATACACTCAGCGGAAGTATTCCCACATCACTAGTCGAGGATCGATCTGGTATCATGACAAACGCAGTCATGATGATGATACTGAACTGCACTCCATCGATTCCATCCTCAGCTACAGCCATTAGTGAATGTAGGTTAAGACTCCCTCGAGCTCAGCTTGGGCCTGCTCCTCTGTTTCTACACACACTCACACACACACACACACACACTCCGGCTCCACAGGCCTCACGTGATCCAGTGTCATGTGACACCGAGCAGCAGCAGCAGCAGCAAACATGACTGTTATTTTATTATCATTATTCTTATTTAATTTTGTGTTGTTTTGTTTTAAAAAGTTGATTCAAATCATCTCCATGTTTGTTTTTTCCCTCCTTTTTTATGCTCTTTATCTACTGCTTCTGTCAAACATGTACATGTGTATATATATGTGTGTGTGTGTGTTTGTGTTATATGTGTGTGTCTGCTTGCTTGTCCCGCCTGCGTCTGTAGGTATGGAAGGACCCATGTCTCACCGGGCGGCACTCGGGCCTCCCTCCGCCGCCCGTTTCCACCGACGGAGAACCTCCGGCACCAGAGACGAGCGCTATAGATCAGGTACAGAAAAAAATAAACTAAAACCTCGTCTTCTGAGGAGAGAATAAATCCAGGTTAACATCTCAAAACATCCACACCAGTGAGTCTCTAGGACCAGGATTGAGAAACCCTGATCTAGATCTCTGTTGAAGGGCTGGTTTTCAATAAACTAGCCCGACTAATGTCCATTGAGCTGTCAATCAAAGACTTTTCATTTTAGGACATTTTAGGCCGATGTAAACAACCACTAAAAGACAATGTTTTTGATCATTATCTTGTGTTTTTATCTCTAATATTTATCTTAAAAAGTTTCTCATCAGCTTCAATTGACCAGATGTTATGGAGGTAGCTTGTGTTTTAACGGACGTTGTAAGAATAGCCTATATTCTAAGAAAAAGTACTTAAGAGAAGCTACGTTTCCATGAATTCATAATGCAAATTGTAAAGAATATGCTGTTTTGTAAAGCAGGAGCTAGCTTATATAAGTTGTAAGAAAATTCTATGTTCTTAGAAAAAATCTTTAAGAAAAAGATAAGGGTTAGCGAGGTTTCCATCACATTGGTCGCTAACGTCACCATTAAAAAGTCAAAGTTTAGCTTTAACTGACCGGACGTTAAAGAGCTAACTTATATTTTAGCGGGAATTTAAATTTTTTAGCAGTGACAACTCCCCCAAAGGGTAGTAGAAAATAAGTGATAGCTAGTTTTCCGTTAACAAGTATCACAAATGTTAGAAGATATTTAGTTTTCACTTTTCGCAAACTAGTAGCCAAAGATTTTTAATTTCAGGATTTGTTGAATCCCTCAGGACTAACTACCGGAATTTAAAGAGCGAGCTTATATTTTAGCAAACAATATTAAACATATAGAGTGGAATGACAGCAATTAAAACAAAAATCTCTCTCAGAAAATCTGAATCAAGAATATTTCCATTTGGATGAATTGATAATGGTATGTCAATGTTTTCCGTGTTTTTTCGTACAATTTGTTCGCAAGTCAATAAAAGACAATAAAAAGAATTTTATGAAGCAGTCAAAGTCGTCTCTGTTGACTGAACTTCCACTCGTGACCTGTCATACATGTGTTAGCGTGTAACTCGTCAACCTTTACAGTTAAATGATTGTTATTGGTGTCTTTATCGCCATCGCTTCATAAACTGATATTTATCTCCTCCTGTTCGGTGCGTGTTTAATCCAGCAGTCATTTACCAGTCTAATCAGAGGCTCAGCAGAGCCATGAGTGAAGAAGACGTTCCTCCTTGTTCCTGTACATCACATGTCTCCCTCTGTCTGTCCCTCTCTGTCTTTCAGACGTCCACACTGAGGCCGTGCAGGCCGTGTTAGCCCGACACGTGGAGAGGAAGGTGGCCGTGCCCATGCCTTCCAAAAGACGCTCGCTGGTGGTGCAGACGTCTATGGACGCGTACACACCTCCAGGTGATGACACAGACACCTTTAACCCTAAAGCAAACCAACTTAACCATCAAAATTCCCTTTAAAGTTGTCAGGAAAAGAAAAAATGTCCTCACAAACATAGCTACACACTCGCACACATGTCCAGACAGGATTATGTTGTAACTGTAACTAAAAAGATGACAGAAAAACTGCAAACTGACAACATTTCTCAGAGGAAAGCTAAGCACTCAGCTCACACTGAAGAGGAAAAATACGGGTTATTACCTAATTTTTTTCTCCTCTCTTTACCGCGGCAACTCGACCTTTAGCTCAGATGTGAGCTTGTCACGCCAAGCATAACCAGAAGTGATACCGCAAATGAGACGATGATTACATTTTAATGAAGGAAATATAATACATTTGCCCGCCGCTAATTTTTCTTTTTGACCTTTTGAGGAAATTTCGTTAACTGAATTTGACACCTGACGTGTGAGTGTGATGTCATGTGCTGTCACTTAAAGGTCCAGTGTGTTACATTTCAGAGGAGGATTTATTGGCAGGAAATGCTACCCATAAATATGTTTTTTAAAGTGTAGAATTGCTTTTTGTGTCGCATCTGTATGATATGATACTCATGTATCGGTGTCGTTGCAATGCGATACTGAGTATCAGCCCAATACGATACAGTATCTGTCCAATATGACGCTCAGTATCATAATCTGTCCATAAAGATACTTGGTATCGGCATTGGTCAAATGTGACACTCAAGTATTGGTGTTGTCCGATATGATACCCAGAATAGATATCAGTCTGATACAATGCCCAGAATTAGTATCGGTCCAATATTATGCTCAGTATCAGAATTGGTCCAAAACGATACTTGAGATCAGCATTGGTCTGATGCGATACTCATTATTGGTCCCAAATGATACTCAGTATTGGTATGAAACGATACTCAGTATCGATATCGGTCCAAAACAACACTTAGTATGGATCCGAAATTATATTCAGTATCGATATTGGTCTGAAACGATACTCGGTATCATATCAAGCCGAAACGATACTCAGTGTTGGAATCAATCCAATATTATATACAGTATCGGTATCGGTCCATAATAATACTCACGATCAGTACCGGTCCAAAACGATAATCAGTATTGATATCGGTCCAAAATAATACTCAGTATCCCAATTGATCCGAAACGATACTCTGTATCAGTATTGGTCCAATAATGGTCAAAATAACTAAATCCGAAAACAATTTATATCTTTATTTCTTTTATCACCTCTATTTAACCAGGAAAGTGTAGAACTGCTGCTAAGAAATGTTGAACTGTTCCTTTAATATTGTACACACTGTTGTCACTGAATCATGACTCATGAAAACTTGGCTGTCGTCGTTTCCCACTGAAATATAACGGCGGTCACTGACTCTCACCAGGCCTGTCCCCCCTGTGCTCAGACTCGTCGTCGGGCTCGGACGAGGAGGCGGGGCCAGGCGACGACATGTCTGGCATGGAGCACTGGATGAGCCGCCCCACCCAGCTGGGCCCCGCCCACCTGGGCTCCACCTCCTCCTCGTCCTCGTCGACTCAGAGCGGAGGCAGTGGCAACGCTGGGCGACTTGCTGACTCTCTGGCACACACGCACCTGTCGCACCTGGCACACGCTCACCTGTCGCACACGCACCTGGGCCAGTCTCACCACCAGCAGAGCCACCTGTCGCAGTCGCACCATGGTAATGGTCCTCAGTGTGTGTGTGTGTGTGTGTGTGTGTGTGTGCGTGTGTGTGTGTTCACTGATTTCATCAGGAAACTGAAGTTTGTAAACCACTCACTCTCCCTGCACCAAACTCTATTGAAAAAATCAGTGATTTTAGCTCACAAGGACACAGGAGCTGCTGGTCTACTGCTGCCTCATGTGCCTCACTTTGTGTCACTGGCGTAAATCTGAACAAAGGATTTTAAAGTGATAAAATAAGACATTTGAATGTAGTGATGGAGGCAGCAGTGGATCAACAACTCCTGTGTGCTGTGATGTTAAAATCACTGATTTTCTCTATGGGGTTTGGTGTGGGAGAGCTAGTGGTTTACAAACCTCAGTTTCCTGCTGATAAACGATAAAGCCGTAGACTCATATTTGGCTGACTGTGTCTCAGTTTCTGATACAACCACATTTTAAAACTTTAAAGCACAAAAAGGGCAGTTCATACACTTTTTTATGCACAATGGATAGGCAGTGAGCACTGGTGTTTCACAGCAACAAGATTCTGCGTTTGACTCCTGTGAGTGTTCCAGCGTGTACTTTACTCTGAAGACACGCAAACACACAGACATGGTCTCAGGTTTATTTAGAGACACTAATGGATGGATTAGAATAACACACATCAACACAAGGTCCCTTTAGATTTGTGCTGTCACTTGTAATTCACCTCTGTGCTCAGAAATGAACTCCAGCACACGTTAACTAAAAACCTGAAATGCCATGGCAACAGAGCACATTCCAATCTAACCAGCAAGATCGTGTGATTTATTTATTGCTTTAAAAAACATTACACACTTTAATTCAAAAGTTCTGTTGTTGTTGTACAGTGTACAATGTACACTAATTGATTATTTATTATGTTGATGAATTCAAGTACTTTGATCATCGATTGAGCAGTTGAAGTGTCTTTCTTCTTTTTTTTTGAAGAAAGACATTTGAGATTTGAGAATATCAGCAAAAACTCAGGGAATTGAATGGATTGTAAAAATAATCATAAATTATTTTGTATAACGTGTAAAAAATACTGTCATATTTATCAGTATTATAAAGATAGTCTCTGTGCGTCTTTGTCTCTTCTGCATGTTACATTTTAATGTTACAGCTTTTATGCTGCAATCATTTTTCATCCATAATTCATTTGTCCTAAATTATTAATCCGGCAGTAACATTGACTTTATTAGTTTTATTTACACCACGCCCCACGTTCTCGGGTGCATTTATGTTTGATAAAACTCCACGGCCTGTTTCTAACTGTGCGTGTGTGACCTCAGGTATCGGTCACCTGTCCCTGAAGAGGAAGGGTGCGCTGAGCGTCGCCGAGAACGGAGGATCTCTGCGACGATCCTGCGAGTTTGGCTCTGACATGTTGTGGCCGCCACCGCTAGAGTCTGACGGTAAGTCCGATTTCTTTCAGGTTTACACGTCTGCGATTTGGTAGAAACGGAATTATTTGATTTTCGACACACATTTTTGACCTGAAACCATAGAAATCCAACAGATAAAGATGTAAAGATATTGTGCATAAGAGTATGATGAGGAAAATAACGTCTCGTGTTAAAGGTTTATTTCTAAGCTTAAATCACTGCTGTTTTAGAGCTATAGCACCTTTTCTCTGTTGTTCCCACCCTCCAAAAACCTGAACTGTCCCTTTAAACTCACTTATAAACTTATAAACCTTTCCTTAAAAAAAATAATTCTGCTGTTGTGGGTTTGGTTTTACATTTTTATTTCTATGTAAATATAATTACAAGATGAATTGATTTCACAGTAGTAATTGTAATAATTATTAATATTAAGTAAATGAAATGTTACTGACTAGACCTTTAAAGTCATAAGTCGAACAATGGAATCTTAAATTCATGAAACAAGTTGTCAGAAAAAATGATTGACTGATGGATGTAAACCACCCACACCAAACCCCATAGAGAAAATCAGTGATTTTAGCTTGTGGGGACACAGGAGCTGCTGGTCTACTGCTGCCTCGTGTGGTCACTTTGTGTCACTAAAATAAATTGAAATGAGTAATTTTGAAAGCCGAAGTGACAAAATAAGACATTTGAACTCAATGATGGAGGCAGCAGTGGATCAACTCCTGTGTGCTGTGTTAAAATCACTGATTTTCTCTATGGGGTTTGGTGTGGGAGGACTAAAGTGTCACAAACCTTCAGTTTTCACTCAGAATATTCTTCCTCACAGTGAGAGAAAGTGGCAAACATCTTCTTAAGCTATTGTGCACTTGGATTAATCATTCAGCTAAGTAGTATACTAATTAGGGTTCGAGCAACAAGGTTGCAAGAACCCTATTGAAACTGGAAGGATTATTATTATTATTATTATTATTATTATTCTTATTATTCCCCCAAATGAATCGCATTTTTGAGGCCTTTCCCATACCCCAAAACTCACAGATTTTTGTGACCGCATCAATCGTGGTGTAAATTTACGTCTGAAAAAGGTTCGGGGAATGTGCGTCGAAAATTGAATGTGGGAGGGGCCAATAAGTGCGGCGCCACCTGTCCAAATTCACCATGACCAACACAAATATCGCACATGCACGAAATTCGGTACACATGTGTAGTGGGTCAGGATCAAGAAAAAATTACATTATGACCATGATCCAAACCCAACAGGAAGTCCGCCATCTTGGGTTGATTGGCGATTTTTTGGCGATTTTGGCGAATTCGCAGCAATGGTATTTGAACTAACTCCTCCTAGAGTTTTCGTGCGATCACCTTCAAACTTGGTGAGGTCCCTGTGGACCAGTTGAGGAGCTCACGGTATCAAAAGTTTTTTCAAATGTCGCATGGCGCGCGAGATAGAGGGCGGCAAAGTTCGTGATGATTCTGATGTTTCGCATCAGAAAAACAAAACTCTTATAACTTTGCGATGGAAGGTCCGATCCGAACCAAACTTGCTACCATTGATGATGGGCCATGGCTGAAGACGTCTATGAAAAAACGGTGAAGTTTGAAAACAGCGCCTCCTTGTGGTGAAAGAAAATACACCAAAAAAAAGTTTTTTTACGATTTCGGGAATAACTTTTACACAGATAATCGTACCGCACTCAAAATTGGTGACAACAGTCAAAACACATGGTAGATGATGCGTGATCAATATGACGACAAATCGTTTAACGGTGTTGCCATGGCAACGACGCAAAGTCGGATTTTTGGGACAAAAAATCAAACTGCTACAACTTCGCGAATCCTGGTCCGATCTGAACCAAACTTGCTAGGATTGATGACAGTCCGGCCCTAAAGACGTCTATATGAAAATATTCAATTTCGAAAACAGCGCCCCCTGTTGACAGCAGACAGTATGACAGCTTGTATTTCAATTATCTCCTCCTAGAGCTTTTGTGCGATCACCTTCAAACTTGGTGAGATCCATGTGGACGAGTTGAGCATCAAAAGTTATCAAAAGCCTTTCAAAATATTGTATGGCGTATGAGATAGGGGGCGCCAAAGTTGGAGATAATAATAATTTTTCACAACAGACAGTGAAACTCTTATAACTTTGCGATGGAAGGTCTGATCCCAACCAAACTTGCTATAGTTGATGATGGTTAGTTCCTGAAGACGACTGTGTTGCTGAAACGGTACATTTTCAAAACAGCGCCTCCTGGTGGTGGTAGAAAATTCTAAAAAAAGAAACTGTAACAACTTTGCCAATCCTGGTCCGATCTGAACCAAACTTGCAAGGATTGATGACAGTCCGGCCCTGAACACATCTATATGAAAATATTAATTTTCAAATACAGCGCCCCCTGGTGACAGCAGACAGAATTACATTTATAGTTTTTGATGCTGCTCCAACAGGGATTGTTGTATCCACTTGAAACTTAGTATGTGGGACCCCAGACCCTTCCTCAACATGTCCGTAAAAGGTCACCTCCCTACAGGAAGTGGAACGCCCGAAACAGGAAGTAAAGTCTTACATTGTCCGATTGACACGAAACTAGATATGTGAGTTACGGGACCTTCCCTGAACATGTTTCCGGAGACGAACAGGAAGTCGGCCATTTTAAACAGGAAGTGCCCTCTAACTTTGCAGTACATTGTCCGATCTGCACAAAACCTTATATGTGACACCAGGGACCTGTCCTGAGCATGTCCAAAGAGATGACCTCCCAACAGGAAGTGGAATGCCCAAAACAGGAAGTAAACTCTAAGATTGTCCGATCTGCACAAAACTTGATATGTAAGACAAGGGAACTTCCCTGAACGCGTTTACGGAGACGAACAGGAAGTCGGCCATTTTAAACAGGAAGTGCCCTCTAACTTTGCAGTACATTGTCCGATCTGCACAAAACCTTATATGTGACACCAGGGACCTGTCCTGAGCATGTCTGTAAAAGGTCACCTCCCTACAGGAAGTGGAACGCCCGAAACAGGAAGTAAAGTCTTACATTGTCCGATTGACACAAAACTAGATATGTGAGTTACGGGACCTTCCCTGAACATGTTTCCAGAGACGAACAGGAAGTTGGCCATTTTAAACAGGAAGTGCCCGCTAACTTTGCCGTACGTTGTCCAATTTGCACGAAACCTTATATGTCACACCAGGGACCTGTCCTGAGCATGTCTGCAAGAGATGACCTCCCAACAGGAAGTGGAATGCCCGAAACAGGAAGTCAACTCTAAGATTGTCTGATCTGCACAAAACTTGATATGTAAGACAAGGGAAGTTCCCTGAACACGTTTACAGACACGCACTTGACCGAACAGGAAGTCTGCCATTTTAAACAGGAAGTGCCCTATAACTTTGCCATACGTCGCCTGATCCCCCTCGAAATTTGGAACGACATGTGCGGGGACGCCGCTGAAAATAACTAGTACTGAAAATAACTAGTACTGAAAATAACTAGTACCGCGCGCGGTGAATGAACGGGTGAGAGCGCGAGGCACGCGGGGAGCCGTGGCACACGGCGACTCGCGCGGGTCGGCTCGAACCCGTTCAGAACCGCGCGCGGTACTAGTTATTTTCAGTACTAGTTATTTTTTTCTTCTTATGATTCCTCTTAAATGTCACAGATTTGAATAGAAGTGCAGCCGTGTCCAAAATTGACTTAAAAGTCAAATTGAGCATTAAAAAAAAACGGCCTAATGGATTCTGTAAGGCTATAAAATAACAAGGCTGGTGACAAACTGTGCCGTGATAAATAAGAGCAGAGTGACTCACTGCTGGCTCTCTCTCTTTCTTTCTCTCCCTCCCTCCCTCTCTCTCTCTCTCTCCCTCCCTCTCCTTCTCTCTCTCCAGAGAATCACTCGACTCCCCCGGATGTGACCGGATACTCGTCGGACTCACCTCACTCCCACACAGAGCGCCACCACATGGCCAACATGGGAACCATCGCCAGGAACACGCAGAAGTACGGCAACGCCGAGCGCATGGAGACGGGCGACGGTGAGCGTCGGCGCCCCCTGACTGTGAAACACAGCAGCACCTTTAGCCTCGCCGTTTGAGTAAAGACATGCTGTTAAATATAGACACGCATTAATGCAGAGGTGAACTCTAATTGGACCATCACCTCAGAGATCTCTGTCAGTGTCGCTCTTCAGGATGAGCTCAGGAACTTTTCTTAACCCTTTATTTTCTTTAAGAAAAAAATTATCCTGAGAGCAGCACTCAGATTTTTGTGAATAGTTGAGCT
Source organism: Solea senegalensis (assembly GCF_019176455.1). Lineage (NCBI taxonomy): Eukaryota > Metazoa > Chordata > Actinopteri > Pleuronectiformes > Soleidae > Solea > Solea senegalensis. Next base: position 34,190,337 of record NC_058021.1, on the reverse strand, counting down.
CAAAATAGTTTAGCTCGCTCTCCTGCTCCAAACTCCATAGAGAATCTGTAACAATGAATGTCATTTTGAATTGGTAAACAAATCATTTTCAAGAAATCTTTTAGTAAATTAATTAAAACTTCATTCTATAAAACATATACAGTATAAATACATAAATCTTGACTAAAAAGTTGGGAAAATTAAGCAAATTTGTTTGGGGACCCCAAAAAAAATCACCCACTACCCCAAGCATTCATATCTTTGCTAATTTTATGAAAGCTAACAACAAAAGTTCATATTTTTGCTAACTTTATGAATGCTAAAAACAAACATTTGTATTTTATGAAAGCTAATAACAAAAGTTCATATTTTTGCTAACATTATGAACACTAAAAACAAACCTTTGTATTTTTATTCATATTTTTACAAATTTTATGAAAGCTAAAAACAAACATTTGTATTTTTTTGCTAATGTTTTGAAAGCTAACAATAAATAACACATTTGCTACTTTTATGCACATTAAAAACAAACATTTTGGTGTTCCATTAGCGGTAGTACCTGGTACCTTCTGGCTTCAGCTAATTTGTTTGGGTACCCCAAAAAGCCCATTTATGGGTCCTGACCCATTGTTTGAGAACCACTGGCCTCAACAAAGACTCTTCAAAAGAAGTTTAAGGGATAGATTTTTCTGACGTCTGAAATTTAACGCAGTAAAATTGGAGGTGACGTCGTTCCCAGCTACGACACTTTCCTGACATCACATTTGTGTTTTTGTTTTTGTTTGTGTTTTTTCGGCAGGCGTCCCCGTCAGCAGTCGTGTGTCGGCAAAGATCCAGCAGCTGGTGAACACACTGAAGCAGCCTCGCAGACCTCCTCTACGAGAGTTCTTTGTGGACGACTTTGATGAGCTTCTGGAGGGTGAGAAACTTTTTTGTTATTTGAGTGAGTCAGTTGGTATACGCAAGTCATGACATGTTCTCCACACATTTAACTTTTAACGACGCCTACGGTGGGATGGTGTCGGAGTGAAGTCAGGGCCGAGTTTGAGCTGCGGTGAAGGTTTGAGGGAATGGTGCAGCAGCAGCAGCAGAGCTGGTCACATCCGACAGTTAAACTCTGGATGCTGTGTGTTGTTTCGTGTGGGTGGAGGAGAGTTTGGGGCGTGACATGCAGGAGCAGTGAAGCCTGAACTCGCTTCCCAATTGTTCACCCTTTTTTAACCTGTAATTAGTAATAATACTAATAATCATCTGTTGCATCCTGGGAAAGTGAAGAAACAAAGTGTGACATCTTTTTGTTTCCAGGTATTTTTAAAGCTTGAGTTGTGTTTGTTTTTCCATTACACGGTTCCAGCTCCACTAGACATTAGCAGTAGTACCTGGTACCTTGCTAATTTTCAGAATGCTAAAAACAAACGTTTGTCATTTTTTGCAAATTTCATGAAAGCTAACAACAAACATTCATATATTTGCTAATTTTATGAATGCTACATGCACACGCTAAAAACAAATATTTGTATTTTTTGCTAATTTCATGAAAGCTAACAACAAGCGTGTGTATTTTTGCTAATTTCATGAAAGCTAACAACAAACATTCATATCTTTGCTAATTTTATGAATGCTACGTTTATACGCTAAAAACAAATGTTTGTATTTTTTTGCTATTTTTCTGAAAACTAACAACTAACGTTTGTATCTTTGCTAATATAATGAATCCTAAATACAGATGTTCATAATTTTTGCTAATTTTATGAAAGCTAACAACAGACATTTATATCTTTGCTAATTTTATGAAAGCTAACAACCAACATTCCTATCTTTGCTAATTTTCTGAATGCTAAAAGAAAGTTTATATTTTTTTGCTTTTGCTGTATCAGTTACATTTCATCAAAGTGTACCCTCCTATTTCTTGCTTTTCAGTGCTTAATTACCCGAAGTTAAAATGATGCAGATAAATATAAAATGTTGATTTGTTTTAACCCCGAGAACTTTCTTATGTCACACCTTTTCCTCAGTTTAAAGAACTTTTGTTGTCCTGGTTTCCTTCAGAGCGGAAGCTTTTCAGCCTGTTTTTCATAAAACACAAAGGTTTTAAAGTTTGTTTTGCGGGAATCTTGAGCCCTGAAACCCCCACAGATTTTTTGCTCAGCTCTAAGCATCTGTCTGTGTTTTCTATCTTTGTCTTTTCCTCCTTCACTGCCATGAAAACTTAGACTTCTGTGCATTGACAGTGTGTTGTAAATAGCTGCAGTGTGGTCAAAGCTCAATGATGCTGCACACTGGTGATTTAGGAGGCTTTAGACCTGCACTTCACTCTGGATCCACTTTTTATGACAATGGCTCAAGGTTGAATTCTGCCAAATCCTTGTCTGCTCCTGCTGTCTCAACTAAATATTAGAGGACATTAAAGGGATATATACTGTTTTCAAGGGTTGAACTATCTCATCTCACTATTAGACAGACTTTTCTAACAAGAAACTGAAGTTTGTAAACCGTTCGCTCTCCCACACCAAACCCCATTGAGAAAGTCATTGTTTTTAGCTCAAGGGGACACAGGAGCTACTGGTCTACTGCTGCATCGAGTGGTCACTTTATGTCACTGTGCTAAATCTGACCAACAGATTTAATACACCAAAGTCATAAAATATCACATTTGAACTTAGTGATGGAGGCAGCATTTGTGCTGTGATGTTAAAATCACTGATTTTCTCTATGGGGTTTTTGCTGTGGCAGGGTCAGTGGTTTACAAACTTCAGTTTCCTGTTGTAAAAGTCTGTCTAACAGTGAGATAAAGTGGCAAACACATTTTTTAAGATGCCGTAGACTTGAATAGGTGCAGATTTTAACAGTTAATATTTTGTTAAGTGGCTAAAATTTAGTTTTTCCTCATGTCCTGTGGCCAGAAGACAGTATTTCACCCAGAAGTCAAATTAATCTTTGTATCAGAGTGTGATTACATCTGCTTTTGTTGCTCCGGTTTCCATACGATGACACTTAAAACATCTGTCTCCTCGTCCACAGTCCAGCAACCTGACCCCAACCAGCCTCGGCCAGAGGGGGCGGAGATGATGCCGGTGCGAGGCGAGGCGCTGGGCGTGGTCACGAACTGGCCACCCTCCCTGGAGGCTGCGCTCCAACGCTGGGGCACCATCTCCCCGAAAGCCCCGTGCCTCACCAGCCTGGACACGGCGGGGAAGCCGCTCTACGTCCTCACATACGGTAACCAGACGCTTGTCCGCTCCACGCCATCAGTCACGTCGTTTATGTGTGAAGTAAAACAGGTGCAGGAATCCAGAAATCTGCAGGAAATGCATGGACATATTCACCACTTTACCTCACTGTTAGATAGGAAACTGAAGTTTATGTCCCTTTGTAAACAACTCCCTTACACCAAAGTCCAAAGGGAATATCATCGATGGATCGATCGTCACAGCACACAGGAGTTGTTGATCCACTGCTGCCTCCGTCACTACGTTCAAATTAGTTATTTTGGGAATTCCGTGTTTGAAATCCTTTGTTCAGATTTACCTCAGTGACACAAAGTGACCACATGAGGCAGCAGAGGACCAGCAGCTCCTGTGTCCCTGTGAGCTTAAAACGATGATTTTCTCTATGAGGTTTGGTGTGAGTGAGTGGTATACAAACTAACCCAAATTTCACTTTCTGTACGTCAATAACTCCTTTAACACCATTTCTAAATTCCCAAACTCTACCTTTAATATTAATCCACAGTCACAATATGCATATGTAATGCAGTGCACACTCAGTTTCACAAGGTTTGTGTGACTTTGCTTTTGTTTTGTGGACAAAATCGGAAACTGAAGTTAATATTTTACATTTTTACCCAAAGAGGTGATTGATTATGTATTATTGTAAAATCAAATCATCTAATGGTTGGTGTTTTCAGGAATGATAAAGAAATTGACTGGACTCATGATAGCAGATTGAACAACGGACATGTTTCTCATTTACTCCATAAGAAAATGACAATAAACATCGAAATCTTTACTGATAAATTGTATAAATATTGGACAACAAACCAAAATATCCTTCCTGCATTTGTGTTCCCTTTATTTTTGAACGGTTTATTCACCAAAAGAGTCATTTCTGCTTCATATATCTGAGAAAACTTAACAAAAACAGGAGAATATAAAATCAAACATGAGATGTTGAGCTGCAGTCGTATTTTTAAACCGGCTACCTTGAGTTTGAGTCATGGATTTAATATCTGTCTGAAGTTCAAACACCGGACACTGGAGACAGTTTCTCACTCCATCGACTGAATGTCCTCAAAATAGACGTCTGACACACACACAAACACACACACACTTGCTCACGTCCTGTATCCTGCCCCCTGCAGGGAAGCTGTGGTCTCGCAGCATCAAGCTCGCCTACAACATCCTCCACAAACTGGGCAGCAAGCAGGAGCCCATGGTGCGACCGGGGGATCGGGTGAGTCACCAAACTGTGTGTGTGTTTTTGTGTGTGTGCGTGCATGTGTGCGTGCGTGGGTGCGTGCGTGTGTGTGTGTCACATCTCACCAGGGTCTCAAAGCAGAGACACAGACAGCAGAATCGTTACATGGCAAATATAAGCCTAATTTCTGTCAAATTGTTGTGATTTTTTTTTTGCTCTTGAAAGAAAAACGAACCCATAATCAGATGTTACATCTTATTTAAATGTGTGCACATGTAAGACATTCTAAAGTCAGATGAATCAAGAGAAGGAAGATTCATTTTCAGGAAATACTTCCTACGTGAGAGGATTTCTCTGTCTCTAGGGGGCGCCGCATCCAATCAGCAGCCCATTAATGCAATTTTCTTCACGTTACAGTCTGAAAGTACAACAGAGTATTAGCGCCACACTGAGAAAAAAAACATCTCACAGACTCCGAGAATAATGTCTTAATTTACGAGAATAAAGTAAAATTCTGAGAAAGTCGTAAATTTGCAACTTTATTCTCGCAAATTTACAACTTTATTCTCATAATATACAATTTTAATCTCGTAAATTTACAAGAATAAAATAAAATTTACAAGATTAAAGTCGTAAATTTACAAGAATAAAGTTGTAAATTTATGAGATTAAAGTCGTACATTTACTTTAATTTCAATAAAGTTGTAAATTTATGAGATTAAAGTTGTACATTTACTTTAATTTCAATAAAGTTGTAAATTTATCAGATTAAAGTTGTACATTTACTTTAATTTCAATAAAGTTGTAAATTTACAACTTTATTCTCGAAGTCTGTGAATTAATCTCGAAGTCTGTGAATTAATCTCGAAGTCTGTGAATTTTTTTTTCTCATTGTGTTCCTAATACTCCGTTGTATAAAAGTGACTCCATTTATAAGCTCATTTCAATAATTCCAGTCCAGCAAAATTAGTTTACCTCTGTTGACAGATTATTTTTCAAATCAATTTAAGAATATTTGGCAAAGTCAGAAAAGACTTTAAGAATGATCTGTGTTTGTCATCCTCTCTCCCTCCTCCAGGTGGCTTTGGTATTCCCTAACAACGACCCTGTCGCCTTCATGGTGGCCTTCTACGGCTGCCTGCTGGCCGAGGTGGTTCCTGTCCCGATAGAGGTTCCCCTGAGCCGTAAGGTACGTCTGTCACTGCAGCTCAGGCCATTTCATTTCATTTCATCCTCTCTGCTCCAGACTCCTGCTGAGTTTCATCTCTGTTCTTGTTTCCTTCCGTGTGTCGACGTATCAGTGACACCACAGACGGCTGAAAATGTCAAGCGCGTCTTTTGTCTCTCAGCTGTTTGCAGAAAGCGAATAATAATTCAAAGATAATCCAGAGATTCACGAGAGAGATTTGACTTTACCTGACCTGAAAATTAAGGAATTTGTCAGATTTTTTTAAATTCTTCATTGTTATATGTTGTGTATACATACACAAATACACTTCAAAAACTTGAGTTATATCATTTAAATCAAGGTTTTAATAAAAAATCTATGCACCTAACATCACAGCACACAGGATTTATTGATGTCTTATTTTGTCACTTTATCTTTTAAAATCCTAGATTTGGATGTACATAAGCAACACAAAATGACCACATGAGGCAGCAGTAGACCAGCAGCTCCTGTGTCCCTGTGAGCTAAAATCACTGATTTTCTCTATGGGGTTTGATGTGAGAGAGTGAGTGGTTTACAAACTTGAGTTTGGAAAAGTCTGTCTCACATTGAGATAAAGACGTGAAATATAATATTATATTAAGCTATGGTAGCCTTAATCAGGGGTATGTACTGTATTAGTAGGTGAGTTTTAAATGTGTTGTCAGTGAGAGTGCGTGTCAAACAGCCTCACTCAGCTCAGTGTTGTGACTCGTATAATGCTGACATGGTTATGCAGTAATGCAGTGAAAAGCCTTTTCTCCTGCACATCAGTCAGTCGACTGCATTACTGCTGCTGGATTTACCATCAAATATTCTGTTCTTTCTCTTTAGCAGCAGTTATTATTATAATATTATTCTTATATGTACAGTACATATATATATATGTATATATATATATATGTATATATATATATAGATATATAGATATGTATATATATAAAAAGTCACCACCTAAAAAAAAGTGTTGCATCGTTGGACCGCCTTTAGCTTTGATTACGGCACTCATTCACTGTGGCATTGTTTCCATAAGCTACTGCAATGTCACAAGATTTATTTCCGTCCAGTGTTGCATTGATTTTTCACCAAGATCTTGTATTGATGATGGGAGAGTCGGGCCACTGAGCAAAGCCTTCTCCAGCACATCCCAAAGATTCTCAATGGGGTTAAGGTCTGGACTCTGTGGTGGCAAATCCATGTGTGAAAATTATGTCTCATGCTCCCTGAACCACTCTTTCACAATTTGAGCCTGATGAATCCTGGCATTGTCATCTTGGAATATGCCCATGTCATCAGGGAAGAAAAAAATGCATTGATGGAATAATCTGGTCATTCATTATATTCAGGTAGTCAGCTGACCTCATTCTTTGGGCACATAATGTTGCTGAACCTAGACCTGACCAACTGCAGCAACCCCTTACCTATTTGCTAAGGCCAGGCAGTGTATATACTGTGTATATATATATATATATATATATATATATATATATATATATATATATATATATATATGTATATATATATATATTATAACCACCTATATGACCTCTCCTTGTCTTCTTTCCTCTTGTCTCCTCACATTGTTTCCTCTCCTCCTGTCTCCTCTCCTTGTTTCCTCTCCTCTTTTCTCCTCTCATTGTGTCCTCTCTTCTTTTCTCCTCTCCTTGTGTCCTCTCCATGCCTTCCTTTCTCTTGTCTCCTCTCCTTGTGTCCTCTCCATGTCTTCTTTCGTTTGCTAAAACACTGCATATGTCCTCTCTCTGTCTCTCTCTGGTCCTACAGGACGCGGGCAGTCAGCAGATTGGCTTCCTGTTGGGCAGCTGCGGCGTTACCGTGGCGATGACCAGCGACGCCTGTCATAAAGGTTTGCCCAAGAGCGCGACAGGAGAAATCCCTCAGTTCAAAGGTGAGAGGTTAAAGTCATCAGTCAGTGTCAGGAAGGTCTTTGTTGGTGAGGGGAGAGTGCATGTCCTTTTCCTGTTTCTCGTTATTTTGGGTGAAATGAAAACAACTCCGATTTTCTGCTTCTTCCTTCCTTCCTTCCTTCCTTCCTTCCTTCCTTCCTTCCTTCCTTCCTCGTCCTTCCTTCCTTCCTTCCTTCCTTCCTTCCTTCCTTCCTTCAGGTTGGCCTAAGCTGCTGTGGTTTGTCACAGAGTCGAAGCATCTTTCCAAACCTCCCAGAGACTGGTTTCCTCACATTAAAGATGCAAACAACGACACGGCGTACATCGAGGTTAGTGACTACACACACACACACACACAATCATGTGTGTTAACATGAATTTAATGTTGTGCACTAAAATCTGTGTCCTTTCCTCATATCTCTCTCCTCCTTTTTCCTCTTCTTGTCCACACTCTGTATTCACATTGTTTCCTCTCCTCCTTTTTACTTTGTCCCCTCTCCTTGATCTCTTGCTCCCTTCTTCTTGTGTCCTCTCCTCTTGTCTCCTCTCCTTGTCTCTCAGTATAAAACCTGTAAGGATGGCAGTGTGCTGGGCGTCACGGTGACAAGGATCGCTCTGCTCACACACTGTCAGGCTCTCACTCAGTCCTGCAGCTACACTGAGGGTATGCACACACACACACACACACACACACACACACACACACACACACACACACACAGGCAGTTTATTAACCTCTCTCTTTCTCTCTCTCTCCCGCTGTCTCTCTCTCTCTCCTCTCCTCTCAGCTGAAACCATTGTGAATGTTCTGGACTTTAAGAAAGACGTCGGTCTGTGGCACGGAATCCTGACGGTAAGATGTTCACACCTGACGACTGAGGTCAAAGGTCACAACACTCATTTTCTTGCTTTAGTGGTAAAAAGCAAAAACAATCAAGTTTTACGTGGTTTAACATATGATTGTATATTGAATTTCTTTCCTACCCTCTCAGCGCCTGAAGGACAAAAATGTCCCATGTCCTAAATGTCCCAAATGTCCCAAATGTCCTAAAAACTATTAAATAATACTATTTTTCTTTTTTTTTTTGTCCGATATCCGATCCAGTGATTTTGACCAGTGTGGTCAGAGTGATACCAATTCCCATCCTATCCCTAATATTAAGAGGCCAGCAAGTATAAAAACATGAAATACATGTTTTTATGTTAAATTTACTTTTTATTTTTAAAAAAAAAGGAATTTATAATGTATTTTTGGTGCCATTTTAGTCCTTAAGGCGGTATGTGTTAGTATTTTTGTTACATGGTGTATTATTGAACAAAATAATAATTTTAAATAAAATAAAATAACAGTCAAAACAATCAAAAAAAAAATATTAAAAACTGTTAACCTCCATTAATTGAAATATGACAATTTTTTGTCTAAAGAAAAATGTGTGTGTGTGTGCAGAGTGTGATGAACATGATGCATGTGATCAGTGTTCCCTACTCACTGATGAAGGTCAACCCTCTGTCATGGATCCAGAAAGTCTGTCAGTATAAAGGTGAGACACACACACACATACTGGTTTCCATGACTTCAGAGGACATTACATTCATGTCCTGGAGACTTACACCACCCTAACCACAGTGAATAATGTCCTAACATGTCTTCATCTTGTAAAATGTAGTTATTTACATTATGGGGACTCAAGTCCCCATAATGTGAGTGTGGAAAGACATTTAGGTCCCCACAACATAGCAATTCCAGGTACACATGCACAGTGCTTCACTCCTTTTAAATGGTAAAGGAACCTGAGGACCAGCCATGTCCTCACTTTCCTAAAATTTCCTCAAACTTTCACAAAATGTCCTCACTCACTTAGATTTATGAGTATGTTGGTCCTCACAAAGATACCCATATAAGAACACACACACACACTCCACCATTCACTTCACACCTTTCAGTGATAACGTTGTCTATGTGTGTGTGTGTGTGTGCAGCTAAAGTGTCCTGTGTAAAGTCCAGGGATATGCACTGGGCTCTGGTCGCCCACAAAGACCAGAAGGACATCAACCTGAGCACGCTGAGGATGCTGCTGGTGGCCGATGGCTCAAACCCCTGTAAGGTCCCACTCTGCCTCCACTGTACCACCGCTCACACGCACACATACACACACACACAGGTGGACGCTGTCCTCCTGAGACGTTTGGAATGTGGGTCATTTTGACAGAAATAGAACAGGACGACACAATAAATGTTTTTTGACCCAGACGACGGTTTAAACTGAGATTTTACCCACAATTCACTCTGATACAACACTGTCTTTACATAAGATCATCATTTATATCTCAGTATGTTTTATTTTGTCCCTGAGATCAATGTAAATTATTATTTATATAATATTTACTTGATTTTCCTCTCCTCTTGCTTACTCTCCTTGTATGTATGAATTGATCCAGATCAGTAAATTGTTGTTAATTGTATTTGTGTGTGTGTCAGGGTCGATCTCCTCCTGCGACGCTTTCCTCAACGTCTTTCAGACCAAAGGTCTCAGAGCAGAGGTCATCTGTCCCTGTGCCAGCTCACCTGAGGCTCTCACTGTGGCCATCAGGAGGTACACACACGCACACACTCTCACACACATTTCCCCCCCACACACACGCACACACATCACAGCAAAAACAACAAAACGTCACTGTCTCTTTTTAATTTTATCTTATTTCCATTTATTTTATTGTTTTTTATGGTATGGCTGTTATTTTTTATGTCTTTTAATTCATTTTATTAGTTTTTTATGCATTTTATTTCCTCATCTGAACGTTTTATGTCTTTTATTTATTATTCCGTACAGAACTTGTGTTTTTTTACTGAGTAAAGTTGGACTGGATTAGTTTTCTAATGGATCAAGAGTGCCCTCTACTGGGCCGTGCAGTTATTACGTTAGATGGTCAGATGTACCTTAGTGTTTTATTTTGAAAACAGACAGGTTTTGGTGCAGGTGCTTGAATGCAGCCTCCAAATTAAATTAAATCTGTTGTGTCTGTTCATTTAAGTAAGACATTTTCTTTTCATGCAAGGGCAAATTTACAAAATAAAACCCTAAAACCATTCCAAGTGACATTTCAGAAATAAAGTTTTAATAAACAAAAGTAAAATAAAATGAATAAAAAAAAAAAGTTAATGATGCATAAAAAGTGTGTTTTTCGTGAATGTGTGTGTGTGTGTGTGTGTTCAGACCGGTGGAGGACAGCAGTCAACCCCCGGGTCGAGGCGTTCTGTCCATGCAGGGTCTGAGTTACAGTGTCGTCAGAGTCGACACCGAGGAGCGACTGTCGGTTCTGACCGTGCAGGATGTGGGCACCGTCACACCAGGAGGTACAGAACCTCTAACCCACTTACACAGAGTTTTCTGCTGCTTCTGGTCGGCGATGATACAAGTCTTTAGTGGGGCAGAACAAACCTGAGTCGAGCTGAAATGTGTTATTCTTCTCCAGGTCTGGTGTGTGTGGTGAAACCAGAGGGCGTCCCTCAGCTCTGTCAGACGGACGAGATCGGAGAACTCTGCGTCTGCTCCATCGCCACTGGCACGTCTTACTACGGCCTCACCGGCATGACCAAGAACACGTTTGAGGTGAGGACAAAAATCAGCATCAGCACCTGTCCAGATTAAACATGAAGAGCCTGTGAATCATCCAACTTTGTAATTATCAGATTAGCAGATTATCATGTCAAGTCGCAGATTGTCTCTCCAAATGATGTTCCTTCATCAGATGTAATATTTACAAAAGGTAAATTCTCAGGAAGAAAAAAAAAACTCTAGTGATATCATTACGATATGATATTATCACGATATTTAAGTCACAATGAGATATTATCACGATATGTGTCACTATACTCTGACATACGATGGCTGAATCCCTGTGTTTGTTTGTTTCTTTCAGGTTTACCCCGTGAGCTCCAGTGGCGGGCTGGTCAGCGAGTACGCCTTCGTCAGGACCGGCCTGCTAGGCTTCGTGGGTCCCGGTGGCCTCGTCTTCATCACAGGGAAGATGGATGGACTCATCATGGTGAGCGGGCGGCGGCACAACGCCGATGACATTGTCGCCACGGCCCTGGCGGTGGAGCCGATGAAGTTTGTCTACAGAGGCAGGTGAGAGTGCGACATGAAAACAAAGGTTTTAGACTTGTGAAGATAGAGATTAAAATACAGCAGATAAAACCAGATTATCAGTCTATATCTCACTGAGGGCATGAATCTTATGGTTCCTCATGATTATGACTTTGAAACAACTTAATGCTTTAACTTATTTAAAAAACACTGTATTTATAGATCCGTCATTAATTCCATTGACGTTTATTAAAATATTTCACTGTAAACCAAGAAGAGAAAGAAAAATCTAAATCCTTTAGATGTTTTTTGTTCTGTGTAATATTTGCACAAGAGACTTGTGATAATATATTATCAAATATTGCAATAATATTGTAATGTGACTTAAATATCACAATAAGCTATCATGTTGGGACCCAAATATCACGATAATATCGCATTGTGACTTAAATACTGTGATAATATTGTATCATGACTTAAATATCGCGACAATATTGTAAAGTGACAAATATCGGGATAATATCTCATTGTGACTTAAAGCTCATGATAATATCGTATCATGACTTGAATATGGTAATAATCAGATTACACATAAATAAAATGTGACAGCACTAATCGTGTCTCTGCTGCGCCCCCTGCAGGATAGCAGTGTTCTCTGTGACGGTACTGAGAGACGAGAGGATCGTGGTCGTCGCCGAGCAGCGTCCCGACTCCACGGAGGAGGACAGCTTCCAGTGGATGAGCCGCGTCCTGCAGGTAAATCACCCTCACACACACACACACACACAGGCATCAGGTGATGATGATGATGATGACTCACTTCCCTCTGACCTTCCTCTCAGGCCATCGACAGCATCCACGGCGTGGGCGTGTTCTGTCTGGCGCTGGTTCCAGCCAACACGCTGCCCAAGACTCCACTGGGCGGCATCCACCTGTCAGAGATCAAGCAGCTGTATCTGGAGGGAGGTCTTCATCCCTGCAACGTCCTCATGTGTCCACACACCTGCGTCACCAACCTGCCCAAACCACGCCAGAAACAACCAGGTGACACACATTACCCAGAGTTCTGTGCTGCTCTGGAGGCACAGACAGGCCTTACAGGCAGTGTTGTGTAATGTAGCAAAGTACAAATACTTGAGTTTTACTTTTACTCCACTACATTTCCTCTCACTCTCTTTGTTACTCGTTACTACCAAATAAAATCAGAAGAAGAAGAGTTGGTATTATGGTCTGTGTTTGTATCGAGTTTTTCTAGTCTTGATGAGCTGCTTTATTTACACTACAGTTTTCACACACTTAAACACAGTTAAGTGTCTTTTCTCAAGGATACATATTAGATTGTATATCAGAAAATGACAGTAAATGTCATTAACTTTTACTAAAATAATATTATAAAATGTTTGTGCGTGTGTTTGTTGCAGAGATTGGCCCCGCCTCTGTGATGGTGGGTAATCTGGTGTCAGGGAAGAGGATTGCTCAGGCCAGCGGCAGAGATTTGGGACAAACGGACGACAACGACCAGGTGATAAGTTCACTCATGCACACACGCGCACACACACACACTTATAAACTTAAAGCCACATGTCTGATTATGTCGCTGTGTTTCTTCTTTCAGTTCCTGTTCCTGTCAGAGGTTTTGCAGTGGAGAGCTCAGACCACACCGGACCACGTCCTCTACACACTGCTCAGCTCACGGGTAACAAACGCACACTTTACTGAACACAAGGTTTAAGACTTAAACCTGTAGAAACAGGATCTGTGCTTAATTCTATTTATTGTATATTTGGTCAACGAAGAGTAAAATGTTTTCATCAGGATTCAAATCTATTTTTTTTCCCTCCCTCGTCTCTCCTCCAGGGGGCGGTGTCCAACTCTCTCACCTGTCTGCAGCTGCACAAGAGGGCGGAGCGAGTGGCCGCTCTGCTGATGGAGAGAGGCGGTCTACAGGAAGGAGACCACGTCGCTCTGGTTTACCCGCCAGGTCAGAAATTAAGCTAGTTAAACTTGTTAGTTTTACGAAACTCTTTGCACTTGGTGAGTTTCAGAAAAACTGCAAGATGTAAAAAAATGTCTGTGTAGGTTAGAATTTGTGGGCAGGAGGGAGTTCACGCCTACACACGCCACACAATCTGAAAAACGTAAACTGCGATTGTTTTAAAAACTATAATAGATATCAAAACATTGACTTAGGTGAGAGAAGTCCTGATTCTTGTGACCCGTTTAAAGTTGTATGAGTAAAAGTATGACGACACTGTGAGGATCAAAGTGGGCTTGGTTCTGATCATTTTCTCTGTCTTGCAGGTATCGACCTGATCGCGGCGTTCTACGGCTCGCTGTACGCCGGCTGTGTTCCCATCACGGTGCGACCGCCACACCCTCAGAACATCTCCACCACGCTGCCGACTGTCAAGATGATCGTCGAGGTGACAAACTTTTTTTAAAAGACAAAAACAACATTTTTCACTTGGGGTTTTCAGCTTTGTAAGCTCCACCCTCTTCCTCTCTACAGGTGAGTCACTCCGCCTGCGTGATGACCACGGCGGTCATTTGTAAGCTGCTGCGCTCCAAGGAGGCCACGGCCACTGTGGACATCAGGAACTGGCCTCCTGTTCTGGACACTGGTACTGTGAACCTTCTGTTTGACACCAACATGAAAACACTTTTAGCCACTGAACGAAATCAAGTCTACCATATCTTATGAACATGTTCACGTCTTTATCTCACTGTTGTAAACCACTCACTCTCCCACACCAAACCCCATAGAGAAAACCAGAGATTCTAGCTCACAGGGACACAGGAGCTGCTGGTCTACTGCTGCCTCGTGTGGTCACTTTGTGTCACTGAGTTAAATCTGAACAAAGGATTTTAAAGACAGAATTTACAAAATAAGACATTTTAACTAAGTGATGGAGGCAGCAGTGGATCAACAACTCCTGTGTGTGTGATGTTAAAATCACTGATTTTCTCTATGGGGTTTGGTGTGGGAGAGTGAGTGGTTTACAAGGTGACACAAAGTTAAGGCTTTAAACTCTAATATTGTGCGTGTTTGTGTGTGTTATAGACGACCTGCCAAAGAAGAAACCTCCCTCTCTGTATAAACCCACTAACCCTGATGGTTTGGCGTACCTGGACTTCAGTGTGTCCACGACAGGGATGTTGGCTGGAGTTCAGGTCAGATCCTCGTCACATGACCGTCCTCACACTCACGGTTATAGATTATTACATAGATTGTGATACAGATTGTAGAACGCATTGTCATACAGATATTTGAAGCAGAATATTGCACAGATTATTAAACAAATTGTTTTACAGATTATTAAACAGATTGTTTTACAGATTATTAAACAGATTGTTTTACAGATTATTAAACAGATTGTTTTACAGATTTTTACACAGGACATTGTACAGATTATTATTCAGATCATTGTATGGATTATTAAACAGATTGTTTTACAGAATATTATTCAGATTGTTGTATGGATTATTACACAGATTGTTGTACAGATTATGACACAGACCTGCTGATCCAAACACTTTTTCTGTCAGAGTTAAACGTGTAAATATTGTCATTCACACAGTTTGAGTGGTGTAACACAAAGCAGTTACTATGGCACACACACACACACACACAGCTACACTCACTTTCACACACAGACAGATGTTTTACAACTGAAGCATAGGCTCCGCCCCTTCCAGCCCACTGCTCTGATCTCACTTTTCTAAATCACGTAATCACAATAATCTCAGTCTTCATTGTCATCATCACAGATTCAATAAATCACTCAGATGTAATTAATCCTGTCACCGTGGACACGCCCCCTTTCTCAGTACTAACTGTGGGTGTGTGTGTGTGTGTGTGTCTGCAGATGTCCCATAATGCAGTTGGAGCGTTCTGCCGCTCAGTGAAGCTTCAGTGTGAGTTGTATCCGTCCAGAGAAGTGGCCATCTGTCTGGATCCGTACTGTGGCCTTGGCTTTGTCCTCTGGTGTCTCTGCAGGTCTGTGCGACCTCTAAATGTGCCCCAAACACTTACACATGTTTCCTTCTCCTGTTTCTCGTGTTTATCTGTAGTTGATTGATTATGATGATTTTATGTCAAACTGAATGTAGACGATAATAATACCAACTTTATTGACACAGACCAGATTATTGAAATCATACAAGAAGCGAACAAGTAATAAAGGTATAATAATAATAATGCACATAAATGATTAAATCAATTAGAGAAAGTAAGATTTAGAGGTATAAAATAATAAAGGGTCAGGATGATGAAATTAACAAATTAATAAATAATCTGTTTAGAAATGTGATTTTTTTCCAATTAAAATATCAATATTTTGTGTTAAAGAGCATTTGGACCTATAATGTCGTCTGTCCACATACTTTTGACCACAGGGTGTCGCTTTTCTCACGTCAAAGTGCCGAGACGTTGATCTGTGACTCTTTAAATCTTTAAAACTCTGGCTCCTGATCTCAGATCTGTTGCAAATCACCTTCACTATGAGTCATTTTAATGATTCTTGTTCATTTTGATTGAACGGAATCATGAAATCTGGAAAATATTCGGTATTTTTCATCCATACATTGTTGTTTTGAAGTAACCGTGTGTCTGATGTGTGCAGCGTTTACTCGGGTCATCAGTCCATCCTGATCCCTCCGGTGGAGCTGGAGTCAAACCCGGCTCTGTGGCTGCTGGCCGTCAGCCAGCTCAGGGTGCGAGACACTTTCTGCTCCTACAGTGTCATGGAGCTCTGCACCAAAGGACTGGGACTGCAGACCGAGGCGCTCAAGGTCAGAAACACAAACCTGGACTAGAACTGAGTCAGTTTAAGTGATTTTAGCCACTTAACAAATGACTCACTGTCTAAAATCTATGCCAGCTTAAATCTATAATGTCTAAATAATATGATTACTGCCTTATTTCAATATTAGACAGACTTTTCCAACATGAAATAGAAGTTATCTAAACCACTCACTCTCCCACACCAAACCCCAAAGAGAAAATCAGTGATTTTAACATCACAGCACACAGGAGTTGTTGATCCACAGCTGCCTCCATCACTGAGTTCTAATGTCCTATTTTAATGAATCCGCCATTTGAAATGTTTCATTTAGACTGAACTCAGTGACTCAAAGTGACCACACGAGGCAGCAATAGACCAGCAGCTCCTGTGTCCCTGTGAGCTAAAATCTCTAGTTTTCTCTATGGGGTTTGGTGTGGGAGAGTGAGTGCTTTAAAAACTTTACTTTTGAAAATTTTCCTTGTAGAAATAATAAAATCTACATCCTCGTAAATCTATGACATCATCGCTCTCGTTTTCCTGCAACCTAAAAACACAGATTTTGTGAATGGACTTTGGTGCACTTCGTAACCTGGGGAAATTTTGGGGGAAAAGCTGGATCTGGATGTTTTTTGTGGACTTTTCCGTTCACATAATGATGGATGCAGCATCCAGACGAGGGGGCGGAGCCTGGCCCGCTCAGCTGTGTTCTCACAGGAAATGTGTTGTTTTGTTTGTGCGGTTCCAGGCTCGGGGTCTGGATCTGTCCCGGGTCCGGGCCTGCGTGGTGGTGGCGGAGGAGCGACCCCGGATGTCGCTCACGCTCTCCTTCTCCAAACTGTTCAAAGACCTTGGGCTCCACCCGCGATCTGTGAGCACGGCGTTCGGCTGCAGAGTGAACCTGGCCATCTGTCTGCAGGTACACACACACACACACACACACACACGCTGTCTGTCACTGTGTGATCACATGATCACCGTGTCTGTGCTGTGATTGGCTGCAGGGAACTTCAGGACCGGACCCCACAACGGTGTACGTGGACATGAGAGCGCTGCGTCACGACAGGTGTCACACTTCTGTCTTCTTCTTCTTCTTTAATCAGCAGTAAATGCTGCAGTGCTGCCCTCTACAGTTCAAAGCTTCACATTTGTTTTTCAGGGTGCGGTTGGTGGAGCGAGGTTCTCCTCACAGTCTGCCCTTAATGGAGTCCGGCAAGGTGAGTCTTTGTTTTCCTCCTTTAAGACAAACCACAAGAGACAAAGAAATTATTCACAACAAGTTCTCTCTTAATGTTTAAGTTCAACAAACGTAAACAACAGCAAAAATATACGTTTTCAGCAACTTCCAACTTTAAGCAATTCTTTTCATCCTAAACCAGTTTCTTATGCATATTTGATTGGTTTGAAAGAATGTGATGATGTCACTCACCTGTGATGCTGTAACCATGGCGACTGACTTCTTTGTTTTTCTTCTTTTAGATCCTGCCTGGAGTCCGCATCATCATTGCAAACCCGGAGACTAAAGGACCTCTGGGAGACTCTCACCTCGGAGAGGTCCGCCTCCTTTAATCATCTGTCATTCTGTCATTCTCTTTCTTCATGATTTTCTTTCTCTTTTCTTTTTTAATCTCTTGTTTTTCTTCAACTCAAATGTCTTCTGTTAAACTTTTAATTACTTAGAATTCCAAAATCCCATTGATATTTCAGCAGAGTCGTGTTAGAACTGTCGCGTCCATGTCTCTGAGTTTTATTATTCAAACTTTCTTGCAGATCTGGGTTCACAGCGCTCACAACGGCAGCGGCTACTACAGCGGCTACGGCGAGGAGGTTCTTCAGTCCGACCACTTCAACTCCAGACTCAGTTTTGGAGACACACAGACGATCTGGGCCAGGACGGGGTACCTGGGCTTCCTGCGCCGCACCGAGCTCACCGACGCTAACGGTGGTGAGTCTCCGTCCATCGCCCTCCTGCGTGTCTTCGGCTCACCTTCACTCACTCTGTCTGTGTCTGTGTTTGATCAGAGAGACACGACGCTCTGTTCGTGGTCGGAGCTCTGGAGGAGGCCATGGAGCTGCGCGGGATGAGATATCACCCCATCGACATCGAGACGTCCGTCATACGAGCTCACAAGAGCATCATGGAGTGGTGCGTCTACGCTCATCTGCATCGTCTGTTCATCTAAGTGAAAGTAAAACCACTTAAAGGTCAAATGTGGAAGAATCAAACTATGGTGGCCTTCACAGACCAGAAAGGATGTTGTTTTCTTGTTGTTTGCAAAGTTTGCGTCTGTTTCAAGACGTGAAACTCAAGTTTGGCTTGTTGGTAAATGGCGGCTTCCATAAAAGGAGATAGAGATATTTTTAAGCAATTATGCACTCAAATATATGACACACTGTGCCTTTAACTAAAGTCTTTATCTCACTGTGAGACCGTTTATAAACCCCTCACTCTCCCACACCAAACCCCATAGAGAAAACCAGTGATTTTAGCTCACGGGGCTACAGGAGCTGCTGGATACTGCTGCCTCTTGTGGTCACTTTGTGTCACTGAGGTCAATCTGAATGAAGGATTTTAAATGCCGAATTGACAAAATAAGACATTTGAACTTATTAACTGAAGCAGCAGTGGATGAACGACGCCTTTTGTCTCTGATGAATGATGATGAAATGGACCATTTTCTCTATGGGGTTTGGTGTGGGAGAGTGAGAGGTTTACAGTGTGACATCATATCAGATTAGGTCTGCGATATCTGAAGAATATGTTCGCTGCTTTATGGACAGACTTTAGTGATAGACATAGTGAAGGTCTGCTGCCACCTTGTGGCACAATTCTGAACGACAGCAGCCTGTGCAGTAGATATTAATAATAATAACTTTGTTGTGGTCGTTGTCAGCGCCGTCTTCCCCTGGACCAACCTGCTGGTGGTGGTGGTGGAGCTGGAAGGCTCCGAGCAGGAGGCCCTGGACCTGGTTCCCATGGTGACCAAGGCGGTGCTGGAGGAGCACTACCTGATCGTGGGCGTGGTGGTGGTGACGGACATCGGCGTGATCCCCATCAACTCGCGCGGCGAGAAGCAGCGCATGCACCTGCGCGACGGCTTCCTGCAGGACCAGCTCGACCCCATCTACGTGGCCTACAACATGTAGCCTGACCCTGTGTGTGTGTGTGTGTGTGTGTGTGTGTGTGTGTGTGTGTGTGCGTGCGTGCGTGCGTGCGTGCGTGCGTGTGCGCGCGCGTGTGCTTGAGACAGAGATTGAGAGAGGGAGAGTGAGCATGCGTTTGTATGCCGTGCATTATCGCCGTTGTTGTTCCTTTTGTTTCCCCAAAAATCGAGATGTACTGTATTTTTGAACCTGCTTCTTATGGTGTGGTCTTAACTCGTCCGTTTCCTTTTAAAGTCGTGTCGTGCCGAGTGACTGACTGACTGATGATTGATTGATTGATTGATTGATGACCGTTTTTACTCGCCCCGCTCAGTCACCAGGAGTTCGTCACTGTCGAAGGTTGTCCGGGGAACAAAAACAAACAAACAAACAAAAAACAAACAAACACTGTGTGGAAACGAAAACGCAGCGAAAGAAAGAGAAAACAAAAAATCGAAATCAGATTTTTGATTTCAACAAGTAGATTATTGTAAAAAAAATCTATATAAATATTGTACATAGACATAATAATCTATATGGAGAGGAAAGGAAAACTCAAAGAGGTGAAGTAGCCCCTATATGCAGCTCTCTCCACCCGCACCCCGTGTGTGTGTGTGTGTGTGTGTGTATGATCATGTGACAGGGACTTTTAATGTGAAATTCACTGATTTTTTAATCCTTCAGATTATTAATAACATTTTTATATCAGGTTTTTTTCCTCTGGCTCTGCAAATTAGTGCAATCCGACAAGATAGTGGATTATTTGGACTTTTTAAAGGGAAAATACTTGAAATGAACATATTTTAATCCTTAAAATGATTGATAAAATTTTTTATATCAGTTTAAAACAGAAAAACAACATGCAACACGACAAAATAAAAGAAAATGCAAGAAATTTAAATTGTGAAACGTGAAATTCAAATTTTCAAACCCTGAACGTTGGCGGAAATCAAAAAAATGAATACACAATTTACTGGAAAAAATGTCTAAAAACTCTCATTTATTCATATTTTACACTTTTTATGATTAACTTCACAATAGCGTTACATTGTCACCCCAAAAAAGGTCCAGATATTTAGTATTTTGTTATTTACTATAGTAATTATGTCAATTATGATTATTTTTACCACCTGCGTCCCCTAAAGTTCAGTTAATTTAACAAAAAATATGATAAAAATAATAATCTGCACATGGAAAATGGTTAGTTTTATTTGATTCCATCAGTTATGATTTTAAAATCAGTCCCTAAATCATCCAAAGCAAAGTGCACTGTGTGCGTGCATGTGTGTGTGTGTGTGTGTGTGTAGACAAAGACAGATTATTTGTGCTATTTTAAGGAATAAAGTTGTCGTCACTAACATCGAGAGTGACGATCGTAGCATTAACGTTCAGAGAGGACGTTCATCACCGCCGGGGTTAAAAATTATAATTTTAAAGTTGTTTAAAATATAATTTTACAACTTTATCTTAAATTTAATATTTACACGACAAAAAAAAAAGACTTCCACTGTTTTGGGGGCGAAGCTTTGACCAGACCAATTGTTCGCATTTTCTGAAAAAGCTTACGGATAGATAGGAAACAGATAAATCGATGTTAACAGTGTTGTGAAAAACATTTCTTCCGTTACCAAAATGTGCTACAAAAATACGTTATTAATGTTTTTTGTTGTTTTTAAAAATAAACTATTTAGGGGGCGGAGCTTTGACCAGACCAATTGTTCGCATTTTCTAAAAAGCTTACGAACTTAGAAGAAACCGATGAACTGATGTTTACTGTTTACGTTACCAAAATATGCTACAAATTTTTTTACTATGGGGGCGGAGCTTCAACCAGAGGACGTCTGCTGTTGCGAGCTTTCCACACTTACTGAGCCAAGCTTTCACGCTCACGCTCAGTATTATGTTCGTACGTGGAAATGACCGGAGCACAAAGTATGAGCCATACTCATACTTTGTGCTCATTTTCGGAAAGTTTAAAAATAAAGAAAAAAATAGCGAATGTAGCGAAATTCAGACATTTCTGTTTTTTCTTTAACACAGAAAAATAAAATTTTGCTTAAACTGCAAAAATTTTGATTTTTTTTTCATGGGGACAGAGTTTTAACAAGTTGGTGGAGGCGTAGCTGGAGGCGTAGCTGTTAGTAGCTATTATTATTTACTGAGGAAAAAGGTTAAAGTTTTTTATGTTCTTTATTTAAACCCTGGCAAGTGACAAACGTCCTCAGAGCTTTTGTTCAACAGCATAATCAGCGCGTATGTGTGTGTGCTAATGCTAATGCTAAAATTTTCTCAGATGATTTAAATAAGAATAAATAAATTAAAATTTTAATAAATTTATGGACATTCTCATCGACAAGTGACTCGATGTGCAGTTTAGTTAATGTTAAATAGAAGAAGAACTTTATTTAGAGAACGTCACAAACAACGCATCGTCTGTTTGTTTACATGACGACATCATCTCAGCGTCTGTTTTCTTTTTTATCAAAAGAAAAATCTCGATGCATATCAAAACTTTTTTTTTTTAAGTTTGTAGGTAGCAGCTGTCCCTTTGCGTGTGTGTGTGTGTCAGAAAACTTGTGTGTGGATGTTAGAGAGAAAGAGAGAGAGAGACTGCATGGTGTGTGTGTGTATTGTGTGTAAATAGTGTTGATTTTGTACGGTACAGGTGTGTGTGTGTGTGACTTGTTTTGTACATGATAAAAACATGAGATGACACAGTTTTATAAGAGCCTGCTCTCGGCTCACGTCACTATAACAGTGCAATAAAGTGCTTTGATTGGCTAAAACGCTGGCCCCGCCTACTTTATTATTGATATTGATATTTATCATGTGATGGGTTTGTGAAGGAAATAAAGTGAACATTTCATTAAATTCATGTCCAGGTTTGATTAAATGCCTTGCCAGCAGGTGGCGTTATGCCTGTGACTCAGATGTGATGTGACATGTTCCCACCAAGTTTCGTGAAATTTGGTGCAACTTAGTTTCAGTATTTAGTCTTTATTTATTTAACACAGTTTTGTGTAATTATGAAGAATTATTAAGAAAAAAAATGAAGCAAAGAAATATGAAAAAGAGAAGAAAACCTTAAATAAAGGAAGTGAAACTAACGACAGAATCAACGGATCATTCTGTCATTTATGAATGTGTGTGGACATAAAAACTGAGCTGAGAGACAACTAAAGTTATTACTGCAGAGATAAAAGAAAAAAGTTTCTGTTCTTTGAGCCTGAAACACACACAAAATAACTTATTAATATGATTTATTTACAGTAGAGGGGGAAATAAATGAGTACCTTGTTTGTCACCTGACATGAAAGCTGTAAAAAAACTTTTTAACCTTAAATCAGTAAAAATTCTCCTCACTTTGTTGAATGTAATGTTTATAAAATCCAAAAATATCTGCATTTTTAAAATAAATGTATGTGTATGTATGTGTTACTTTAAATAGTTTTTAAATAGTTAAAGAGTTGCGTGTTGTTTTCGGTCAGTAGAGGGCGCTGTTGACACGTCATTGTTCTCCTGCTCCTGGCGTCAGTAGCGCGCGCCAATCGTGAGTGTCCTGGTGGACGTACGTGTGAAGGGGGCGCGCTTTGGCGCGTGGATGTGATGAGACTTCACTGTTCACATCAGGAGCGAAAACCAGTTTATTATCTGTGTGTGTGTGCGTGCGTGCGCGCGTTTCCCTCTTTCAATCCTGTGCGTAAAGAACTTTGGACAGTTTTACGCACAGACAAACAGTGCCGCGCGGACACGGACAGCGTGTGTGTGTGTGTGTGTGTGGTTTGATGAGTCACGTGTTTCCGTGTTCACGGTGAGCTGCGGCGCAGGTGCGTTTGCGTTCAAACTCGCGCTGGATCTCACGCGACCATGTTGTTTACGCACCTTCAGCTTCTATGGTTGATCTTCGTCATCCTCGTCTTCATCCTGCAGGTCAGTGCGTGACAACCTCTTTGTTTAGCCTTTATTTCTCTTTTATCTTCTGTTTTTGTTCATTTGCAACAAAATTACACACAAAGGTTTATTTTTTATGTGACTTTATTTTAACAACTTTTGCCTTTTCATGTTTAGTTTGCAGAAACTGTCTCACAGTGGCTTTATATCATATTTAAGAGAATTTGGGTGTAAAAACAGTGATTTTTTAATAACTTGAGCCTGTAAATCTTTCATTTTGATTGTTTTTTACTGCAGAAACAGTCCCACAGTGAGATGTTGCGTGTTATTACACTTTGTAATACTTCATATTTGAGGGAATTTACATATAAAAACAGTAGCTTTCAGTAACTTAGTTTTTAATGATTTTTTTCAGAGTTGTTTTTTTACAAAACAGTCTCTCTTTATATTGAGCATATACTACTTATTTTTAATAATATTAAGTATTTAGGGGTGAAAACTGTGAATTTTTATTTATTTGTGCTTTGAAAAGTTTAGTTTTTAATGATTTTACTGCAGCGTCACAGTGACTTATTCTTTTAGCATTTATTTTTTACTTACATATCTGAGGGAATATCGTTGTTGTGACTTTATAACAACCTGTGTTGCTTTTAATTACTTTTTTTTCCCCATTAAGGATCATTTAAATGTTCTTTTGTGAATTTTCTAACAACTTTATGCCTTTAAATCATTAGTTTTTAATGATTTTACAGCATCATTTTTGTAAAACATCCCCACAGTGACTTTATATTGAGCATATACTACTTATTCTTTAATTATATTACATTTTACTTAGGTGTAAAAGCAGTGACCTTTAATAACTTGAGCATTTAAATCTTAATTTTTAATTATTTTACAGCAACAACCGTCATATTTTATCATATTTATTATTATTTAGTATTTATTTCACATTAAGGGGAATGTAGGCATAACAAAAGTGACTTAATAACAACCGGTGCCTCTAAATATGTTGTTTGGATCAGGATCATTTAACTGTTAAAGCTGTTCAAAATTGCGTTTCTGTGAATGTCTGACAGCTTTATGCCTTTAAATTATGAGTTTTAATGATTTTTACATCATCATTTCCCTAAAACAGTGTCACAGCTGTTCAAACATGTTGATTTATTGATAGATTAAAGTGATTTTGCAGCACATTTGTCCTCAAACATTGATTTATTTCAATTTTTCATGATTATTTTCTGGACTTTATGATAAACTTTACATCCTGGACTGATTCATTTAGATTCAGCTGACGTTTGAGTCCAATTTTAATCCTAGATTGACTCCGCTGCTGCTGCTGCTGGTTAATTTTTAATGACTCTCTCACAGTTTGACTCGGCTCTATATTTAGACTCTGTCGTCTGGACCATCATCAGCTCCTTTGTGTCCTCATGTGGGTTTTTTTTAAACACGAGAATTTTCGATGCAAAGACAGAGAAAAATCTCCATGTGGACGATTTTTTACTCGTTAATTCAAACGTCAGTGAATCACTGTTTGGTGACCGACATCCAGAAATGCACTTGAGTCATTTTCCTCAGAAGACAAGTTCCAGATGTGAGCTATCACAGATGTTCACGTCTGAGATGATTAACGACACTCATTTATATCTGTTAAGAGTTTCATAATTCACATTTATTTGGCACAGGAATGACATTTTATTCAGTTTTCACATCTTTAGTGGTTTAGTGGTCTTGTGAAGTGTGGTTGTATGAGGTACAAGTCGACTGTGAGCGCCCCCTGTGGACATAAGCTTAGGCCTACGATAATCTTAAGAACATGTTCATGTCTTCATCTCACTGTTAGACAGACTTTTCCAACAGGAAACTGAAGTTTGTAAACCACTCACTCTCCCACACCAAACCTCATAGAGAAAATCAGTGATTTTAACATCACACACACAGGAGTTGTTGATCCACTGCTGAATCCATCACTGAATTCAATTGTCTTATTTTGGCTTTTGAAATCCTTTGTTCAGATTTACATCAGTGACACAAAGTGACCACACGAGGCAGCAGCAGACCAGCAGCTCCTGCGTGATTTTCTCTATGGGGTTTGGTGCGGGAGAGTGAGTGGTTTACAGACTTCAGTTTTCTGTTGGAAAAGTCTGTCTCACAGTGACATAAAGACATCGTAGACTTAAACTAACGTAGATTTTATTCACCAAATCTTTTTTGAAGTTGGCCAAACCAAACCCCATAGAGAAAATCAGTGATTTTAGCTCACGGAGACACAGGAGCTGCTGGTCTACTGCTGCCTCGTGTGGTCACTTTGTGTCACTGATGTAAATCTGAACAAAGGATTTCAAATGCCGAATTGACAAAATAAGATATTGTAACTTAGTGATGGAGGCAGCAGTGGATCAACAACTCCTGTGTGCTGTGATGTTAAAATCACTGATTTTCTCCATGGGGTTTGGTGTGGGATCATCAGTTGCTAACTCCACGAGCAGATTTTATCATCTTTGTTTCGTACGTGATAAAACTCGTTGGAGGTTCAGGGTTAAAAAAACTGTGTTTTGGTTTAATCTGGAACTCTTTAATCCTCATAATGGATCAGTGTTTGTGTTGCCGTGTGTGTCTGTGTGTTTGTGTATCAGACGTCATTCGTTTTGTTGACGGACGTTTAAACAAGGTCAAACTCACATGTTTTTCCTTTTTTAGTTTCTTGTTTTGAGAAGCAGAGAAATGGAAGTAAGAGAAGGAATTTCTGACGAGGAAAAAGCAGTGAAAGGAACAGACAGCGCCTCCTACTGTGCGTTCTTGTGTTTGTTACCTCTTTTTTCATTTTTCTATCATATACACCGATCTTGTCAGGATCAGTAGTCCTCATGGAGACCAAAACCTGGTCCTAATGCCTCTATGGGGCCCTAAAACGCTCTTCACGTGTGTTTCCCTCTGTTTCAGGTTGATGGAAAGTTTCCAAACTGTCAGTTTCACTGGGAGATTCAGAGAGCAGAGAGAGAGTGTTACACACTTCTGCAACTACACACTACTGACACCAGCACAGGTACACACACACACACACACACAAAGTCTGCTTTAACTCAACAATGTCTTTAAGAACTCGTTTACGTCTTTATCTCACTGTGAGACAGACTTTTCCAACAGGAAACTGAAGTTTGTAAACCACTCACTCTCCCACACCAAACCTCAATAGAGAAAATCATGCAGGAGCTGCTGGTCTGCTGCTGCCTCGTGTGGTCACTTTGTGTCACTGACGTAAATCTGAACAAAGGATTTCAAAAGCCGAATTGACAAAATAAGACATTAGAACTTAGTGATGGAGGCAGCAGTGGATCAACAACTCCTGTGTGCTGTGATGTTAAAATCACTGATTTTTTTGGGGTTTGGTGTGGGAGAGTGAGTGGTTTACAAACTGTCTTGTTGGAAAAGTCTGTCTCACACTGAGATAGAGACGTGAACGTGTTCTTAAAGACATCGTAGAGTTGGCAAAAATCAACACTGACTATGACGTAATTATCTCCTGTGTGTGTGTGTGTGTGAGAGAGACTGTGGTCAGACATATGAAGAAGAAGGTGTGTCTCTGTGTCTCTGTTTCAACACACACACTATCAATCATTGATTCAGATCTCAGGCCAAAGACACACGCAACACACAGGTTTTTATTCTGAAAGGTCGTGTATGTGTTTTTTTCAGCTTGTGAACCGTGGATCTTTTTCACACCTGTGTGTGTGTGTGTGTGTGTGTGTATATGTGTGTGTGTGTGTGTATATAGTGTGTGTGTATGTAGTGTGTGTATATAGTGTGTGTGTGTGTGCGCGCGCATCATCAATCAGCAAGGTCGTACACATGACGCAGTTTCTCGTTAAAACTTCTCAGTAAGAACATTTAAAGGGTCAGTGTGTCAGATTTGGTTTTAACACGTTTCTGTTGTTTTCTTGACACTGCACCTTTAAATGTGGCCAAACAGGAAGTGCTGGTGTGTGTGTGTGTGTGTGTGTGTGTAGGATGTCGTGGCGAGTGGGACAGGGTCACATGTTGGCAGAATGCGGTGGTCGGCGAGGTCATGACCCTCCCCTGCCCCTCCCCCCTTCTACAGGTTTTTGGAAAGAACGGTGAGTGTCCACACACACACACACACACACACACACACACACACACACACACAAGGTGGCCTTCAAAATAAGAGCCACTAACCCTTTAACTCTATAAAACATTAGTGGTAACAGGAAGTAGTAGGGTTTCCAGTTATGGTTTCACAATAAAAGGAGCTCATGTTCATTTTATAAAATAAAATACATGTTTTTATGGTTCTTTTACTCTGAAAGTTAAGTACAAAATAAAATACACATTTTTATGGTCATATTATCTGTAACTGGATTGTTGTTGTTTTTTATTGTTTTATTGAACGCGTCGTGTTCTGACCTTTGACCCTGTCCTCTCGTTTCCTCTCACTCTTGTCTTTCACTCGTCTCGCTCTGCGTCGTCCATCATGTCCATGAGGTCGCGTCTCTCTGCCTTTGATCGTCCTCTCCACCTCCTCTTTCATCGTCTCCTTCCTCCTGCTTCCCTTTCCTCTCCCCTCGACCCCTCCCTCCTCTGATCCTATCATCTTCACCTCGCTCACCCTCGGCCTCCTCATCACTCACCCTCTCACTCTCTTTGTTTCATCTCTTCTTCCGTCATGTTTCAGGTCTATTAAAGCTGCAGTAGGCAACATTTATCCATGTTAAAGTTTACACACACAGAGGAATCCATTTATGAATGTATGAATGAATGAATGTTTGCTGGTGTTACAGAAAACATGACATGAAGTTACAACTTTTTATTGTTAGAAAAAAAATGACAAAAATTATAAAATACTGAAATGTGAAGTGTTTCTAACAGTACAAAAAAAAGTCACAAAAACATTTTAATGATGTTAAAATGTTTACATTTACTAAAATAGTGTATTGTTAAAATAAAAACATTCTTACTAATGTTACAAAAAAGTGTCGCTAAATGTACAAAAAAATAACTTGGAATGGCAAAAAAGTCACAAAGAGTTTATAAATGTGGTGTAATGTTAAAAAAAGGTTTTATAAATATCCTATAAAAAGTTATTAAAAGTGACTGATGTTGCAAAAACATTCTTATTGTATATGAAAAAATAAAAAGTTTATTATTGCAATTGCTATTATTATTATAAACCATGAAATTCCTGGAGTTACTGGAAAGATGCAGCTCCCCCTTGTGGCAGTGACATAAAATACTAACCCCTTTTTGTGTGTGTGTGTGTGTGTGTGTGTGTCAGGTAACCTGAGCAGGAACTGCACAGAGAGTGGTTGGTCGGACGTTTACCCGGTCATCACGGTCGCCTGTGGCTCCAACAACACGGACGAACCCAGCGAGGTGAGGTCAAAGGTCGTCGTGTCTCGTGGACAGAAAAAAAAGTTGTCAAACCGCGTCGTACACAGCGGGACAGAAAATCACAGTTTCAGGGCGTGGCCTCTCTCTGTCTCTCTCTCTCTCTCTCTCCCTAGCGCCACACAGTGGCCATGTGGTCAGTTAGTTAGTGTTTTCATTACCAATGTGGGTCACAACTTTTTTTACATGTATCTGTTGCATTTTATTAGCAGTTCTGGTGAGATTATAATCTGACTTTAAATCAAATTCGGTTCAACTGTGTCTGTGTTGTTTGATATTTGTGTTTATTACGTTTCTTTTAATTGTTTTTATTGTCTGTTTTTTTTATTTCGCCAACTGTAAAATAATGGGAAACTGAACTGAAACTAAGGGGAAATTAAGGGGAAACAGAAAACCACAGTGGTTCCCTTTAGCTTTTGCAGAAGCAGTAAAACTCCCACAAACCTGCTGTGGTTCATGCACACAGTGATGTTCGGCTGCTGATGTGATTGTGAAACCTGCTGCACTGAGAAGACAACTCGATTTGACCTTTTGACCTCTTCAGTTTCACATCCGTGTCGGTTGTTTAAGAACAGCTTTTGAATTTCAGTTCAGAGATATTTCTACATAATCGGGTTCAGTCAGGAGAGATTATGGCTAACAAATGTAATCTACGAGCATAAGTGTCTGCGTTATATGTACTTTATTTCTTTAAGGAGGTGGCCATCTTGTGCTGCAATGTTTCTTCAGCAGCCTGAAAGCCTTTAGAAATGAAAGATTAGTAAGCAAACAAAGAAGAATCACATCTTTTGTGGCGCCGTAGTTCACGGACACGCTCCAATATCACGGATTCTTACGCACTAACCCTTTAAAAAAAGACTAACTTTTTACAATCTATGTCGGTTTAAGTCTACAATGTTCACGTCTTTATCTCACTGTTAGACAGACTTTTCCAACAGGAAACTGAAGTTTGGAAACCACTCACTCTCCCACACCAAAGTCCATAGAGAAAATCAGTGATTTAACATCACAGCACACAGGAGTTGTTGATCCACTGCTGCCTCCATCACTAAGGTCAAATGTCTTATTTTGTCACTTCGGCGTTTGAAAATCCTTCATTCAGATTTACCTCAAGTGACCACACGAGGCAGCAGTAGACCAGCAGCTCCTGTGTCCCCGTGAGCTAAAATCACTGATTTTCTCTATGGACTTTGGTG
Organism: Solea senegalensis; assembly: GCF_019176455.1. Classification (NCBI taxonomy): domain Eukaryota; kingdom Metazoa; phylum Chordata; class Actinopteri; order Pleuronectiformes; family Soleidae; genus Solea; species Solea senegalensis. The sequence continues at coordinate 34,160,325 of NC_058021.1, read as the reverse complement.
TGGGAGAGTGAGTGTTTCAAAAACTTCAGTTTCCTGTGTCTAACAGAGAGATAAAGACGTGAACACATTCTTCAGACAGTGTGCACATAAGCTGATGTAGATTTTATGAGGCTAGCCTCGAGTCCAGTGGCTAAAATCATTTATTTTTCATTGTCACTGCTGGCAGAACATGTTTTGACTGAGCACACTGAACCATGTGTAAGTGCCTCATACAAGCTCACTCATACAAACCTAAACTGTCCCTGTAAGAACCGACCCAAGAAATGTTTCTTTTAGATGTAGTTCAGGCGATAAAAGACGAGCGGGCGACGAAAAGGTGCCGTGTGTTTATCTGCTCACAGATGACAGAGATAAACGAAGAGGAAGGTCGTGGTCACATGTGAGGAGGGGGCGGGGCCACAGAGCCGTGACCTCCGGCCGACCACTTTCTCTCTGTGAGACCACCGTGAAATCAGCCTTACCGTGTTTACCACCAACTTTACACAAGCAGAGGACAGAGAAGAGTGTTTAATGACTGATGACACAGATAATCTTTTATTTTTGTTTTATTTTTCAGTCCAGAGCGTCAACAGACGCTGAAGAAACTCTGGTTTCTGCCTGTAAAGTTTCAAGCGGTCACTTCTACAGGAGCTTGTCTGATCTCTTCAGGAACTCAGGAATCACAACACACAGGAGTTGTTGATCCACTGCTGCCTCCATCACTAAGTTCAAATGTCTTATTTTGTCAATTCGGCATTTGAAAATCTTTGTTCAGATTAACCTCAGTGACCTAAACTGACCACACGAGGCAGCAGTAGACCAGCAGCTCCTGTGTCCCCGCGAGCTAAAATCACTGATTTTCTCTATGGGGTTTGGTGTGAGAGCTCGTGAACATTCCAGGCCAAATGTGTGATAATGTCCAGAGTCGTCAGGTGTGAGCTTCTGTCTCTGCGGCGTCTGTTTGTTTCCTGTTGGAGCGACAGAAGAGACGTTTTCCGTCTGGAAAACTTTCTCCCTGAGAGCAGACGTCACCGCGGTGACTTTCACTCACACGTCGTAGATCACGGCAGGGAGACAGCCGATCACACAAGCTCACAAACTCAACTTCATATTACAACAACAATAAAGGTTTTACAAAGAGCTTTGACAGACAAAGAAAATGCAGGAAACTAATGTCAACAATAAATAAAAACAGAATGAAATGAACTAAGATGTACTTTTTAATACGTGACACTCAGTCTGTGAGTCTTATCTCCACGAGCGGCTCATTCCAAAGTCAGTCTTTGACGTCGATCCCAGTTGTGCTTTGGTTTAATCCTCGACTCTGGAACGTACGGAAAACAAAAGATAAGATGTACTTTAATTGATTCTCCTCGTTCAGGAACGTAAAAAGAATTCCAGAACTCCAGAAATGTGATTCCAGAGAATTCTTCTCTGTTTGCCTTTTCCAACACTCTGCCACACCAAAGCCCATAGAGAAAATCAGTGATTTTAGCCTGCGGTGACACAGGAGCTGCTGGTCCTCTGCTGCCTCGTGTGGTCACTTTTTGTCACTGCGGTAAACTTGTACACAGGACGTGTTAAAATAAGACATTTGAACTTCGTGATGGAGGCAGCAGTGGATCAACAACTCCTGTGTGCTGTGATGTTAAAATCATCATTTTCTCTATGGGGTTTGGTGTGGTTTACAAACTTCAGTTTCCTGTTGGAAAAACCTCAACTATCTCTTAAAAATCACACAATATGACAACTTTGAGGTCACAAACCCAACAAAGGCTGTGATGAAAATAATTACTGAATTTATTCAATGAATGAAGAAAAATTCGTTTTTTTTGAGTTGAGTCTTTTGTTTAAGTTGCTAAAATGTTCATAGATTAAAAATAAAAAAGTCCATTTTCCATTTTATTAGATGAGTCTTAGATGTGGCTAAACTCAGTGTAAACCCACCACACCACGCTTTAAAAAAACACAAACTACTGGTTAAAATGAATTGTAATCTAACAGAAAGCCAGTGGAGTGCAGAGAGGATGAGGCTGCTGCTGTGATGGATTTTGTTTTTACATCTTAAGCTCTGACTTTAATGTCACGGCAGACAAACATGGCCGTCGTCTCAATGGAGATTGATACGTAGAGTCATCAGGAAGCCACGTTTAAATAAAGTTCAACATCGCTTTAATTCCCCCGGTGTCATCGAGGACGACGTTAAGAGCCCGGGGTTTGTGGACGGAGGTGGGTTTGGCCGTAGAAGGCAGTCCGCGGGTCAGTGGGCCTGAGAATCAGCTCAGGAATGAGACGCTCATGCCAGGCTGTGACAAACTGTCCAGCGTCGTCATAGCAACAGGAAAACAGGCATTTTACCAAACAGCTTAACCGTTTTGGTTGTTTAGCGTGAACGTTTTTTATACATCGGATTTGTATTGAATATGCAGAAGTCAGAACTATGAGTGACGAAAGGCTCACCTCATAAACTCACTCTCCCACACCAAACCCCATGGAGAAAATCAGTGATTTTAACATCACAGCACACAGGAGTTGTTGATCCACTGCTGCCTCCATCACTAAGTTCAGATGTCTTATTTTGTCAATTCGGCGTTTGAAATAATTTCTTCAGATTTATTTCAGTGACACAAAGTGACCACACGAGGCAGCAGTAGACCAGCAGCTCCTGTGTCCTCACCAGCTAAAATCACTGATTTTCTCCATGGGCTTTGGTGTGGCAGAGTGAGTGGTTTACAAAGTCTGTGTCACAGTGAGATAAAGACGTGAACGTGTTCTTAAAACTTTGTAGACTACAGTAACAAAAGTGTGTGTATCTGTGTGTGTGTGTGTCTGGTCAGTTGCCAGATGGTGCGTCAGATTTGGGGAATGTTGTTTATAAATGATCAGAGAGCGATGAACGCCAGGCACCGCACATTTACACACACACACACACACATACACATACACACACACACACACACACACACACACACACATACACACACACACACACACACATACACACACACTGTGCATTGCCTTCCATTCATTTAAACAGATTAAACACACACTTATCACTAAGTTTAACCAGTTCCTCAGGAAATTGGTTTCTGCCTCATTAGGACCAGGTTTTGGTCTCCATGATGACAACTGGTCCTGACAAGGTCAGTGTTTCTGACAGAAAACACACACACACACACACACACACACACACACAGAGTTCTGTTTTGAGATGAAGCAGATCCTGGCGCTGAACTCTTCTCTCTTCACTCGCTCACTGTCGTGCCTCTTTGTGTCTATCACATGACTCTG